>NC_140500.1:23822088-24249588 GCF_964271855.1 Acomys minous
GGAAGGTTGAGAACCATGGGATTAGATATTTCACAGACAGAACAAATTCAATAGATTTATACAATGGGCTTCATGACAGGAGTTTCAGCCAGAATTTGGTAAACTTAATATCCAGTAACTAAGTCAATTGCAAGCCAACTAAGTACCATGGAGACATTTTAAGTGTATGTTCTAGAATATTCAAGTCACATTAAACTCTCTGTTGAGAAATGGAACTGTTGAACATTATCAGTATAATTTCTCTGATTTGCCTTGAGACACACCCTAATCTTTCACAGCTTGGAGATTACAGAATTTTACTGTTCAGATCAGGAATATTTGTAGTGTGAAATAGGGCTATTCATTTAAAATATATCCATTCACAATGTATAACTTGGGGTGGCCTGGGCAAGGTACTGGCTTCCCATTTCTTGTCTATTGAGCTACAAAGGGATTAGCATGTGTAGCCAATATACACCTCCTGAACACAGTTCAACAGAACAAACTCTTGCCTGACTCCTGTCTGAGAAATACCAAGAAGAAAAGGGCTGAATAGCTGCTCTTGCATCTGAGGAGAATTGCTGCTAACTAAAGCAAGAACTATATGTTCAGGGATTTTGCAGGCGACATGTTTCTGGTTGGTTAGTTGATGTCTATACAGTAAAGTCAGACAGATCCAAATTCATTTAAGGTTCTGTAGTAACTGAGGTGTCTGAAGAGGCAAACTTATTTTAGGTGAGCATAAGCTTAAAGAAGACAGCCATAGCAGCATGTGGTCGTGCAGCCTGTAATCCCAGCACTCAGAAAAGCAGAGGCAGGTGGATCTCAGTGAGGTTGAGGCCAGTCTGGTCTACAAAGCAAGTCCAGGACATCAAAGGACATACAGAGAAACTTTGTCTGGAAAAGAAGGAGGAGCAGGAGGAGGAGGAGGAGGAGGAGGAGGAGGAGGAGGAGGAGGAGGAGGAGGAGAAGAAGAAGAAGAAGAAGAAGAAGAAGAAGAAGAAGAAGAAGAAGAAGAAGAAGAAGAAAGCTATTGCAGAGCACAATGGTTCACACTTGTAATCCTAGCACTCAAGGAGGCAAAGGCAGGTGGGTCTCTGTGACTTCTAGGCCAGCCTGGTCTACAAAGCTAGTCCAAGACAGCCAGGATATATGGAGAAACCATGCATCAAAAACAAGCAAACAAAACCAAAAAAAGAACAAAAGGCAGCGGTTTCTAGTAGTTGATAATGGAGCAAACAATGACTGTGCTAAGGAAGTTTTAGTGATGTAGAACTCGTTTCTGAAAGTATAGAAAGATGAGTCATGAAAATGCCTGATGAAAATGTGGTACACATGTACGCCATAAAGTTTTATTCAACTATAAAAAATGAAATCACAAAATTTTTGGGCAAATGGATAAAACTTGAAAAACATACAATGGTGAGCCAGGCTCAGAACGATAATTGATGTATGTTCTTTCTCATATGTGGTTACTCACTCTGAATATTTATAGTTACATGTTTAACCTGGAGTACCTGAGAGAGCATGGAAGCTAGAAGTAGGCCAATGGGGTGGGAAATCCCTCAAGGCAGGGGACATGGAGTGACATAGATGTAATCAAAGCACAGGTGCACTTTGAGGGGCAGAAAGTTTAAGCAGGGATCAGTGTGTGGGATGGGAGAGATGGGAGGGGAATGTGAGAGAGACAATGAAAACTAAGGATCTATGAAAAAGCCATGTGGAAACCTACTGCTTTATAAACCAATTTAAAAACCTATGCTAAGACACTCATTTTAGTGTGACCTGATCCCAAGACACTAGTGACTCTCCGTTTTCTGCTGATCTCTTTGTGTGTCTTATTTCTTGACCTTCTGAACAATTTGGCACTTAAGACCAATGCCTTCTTCTCTTTCCTGGTCTCACTCTCACCTTTAGTTATAGAAGAAGTAGTAGAAGAAGAAGAAGGAGGAGGAGGAGGAGGAGGAAGAGGAGGAGGAGGAGGAGAAGGAGACAGTGCAAACTGCAGTTTGAATTTTATAGACCAGGATGAACAAAAAAACAACAACAACAACAACAAAAACAAAAAAGGAGGTACTTGTTGGTTGAACAGACATTAAAAACATTGCTTAAGTACTTGATCCAGGTACACATGGTGGTGGCTGAAGGTTAGATAAACCCTCCTCTATTTTGATCCGAAGTGAGGGCCAACATACAGGGCCAGATATATACCACTTAGATCTGAGAAAGCAGGATGTTTTCCCACAGAGAAGTTGAAATACTTCCTGGGGGAGCTTGGTGAAAAACACCCTTGAACAGACTGAGAGGATATATATATATACATACATACATACATAAATGAGCCCAAAAGAGGAGAGGAGGTTTTTTGGTTGGGACTCGGTTTTCGGCTGCACTTCAAGAGGCTCCTAAAGAGAACTGCTCCAGGGAAAGTTTCAAGGCTTTGGACTCCTGCTAAGGCTTGAGGTTCCAGCTGCTGTTCCTGGTTCCAGTAGCAACTTTGGTGAAATTGCTGGTCTGCTGAACCCCTGCTGACTATGCCAGGGACTCATACCCTTAAGATTTCATTGTAGTGTTATTTAATATTCTTTTTTGATTGTTTGGGTTAGTCTGAATGTTAGGGAGGTAGGCTCATTTATTAAGTTCATTATAAAATAAAATTGATAAGAGAATTGGGCCTACAAGTGGCACATGTTATATTACCAGAAACCAGGAGGCAGAGGCAGGTGGACCTCTATGATTTCAACGCCTTATTGGTCTACATAGAGACTTCCAGGACAGCAAGATTTACATGGTGAAATCATGTCTTTAAAAAGTCAATTGACACTGCAAAGTAAGCATATTTGTGAACTAAGAAATTTTTACAAAAGTCCTACATACACTATCTTTTGATATCTTCCTGGAGGCCCTGGCCTATATGGGCAGCAAAGAACTGTGACTGAAGAAGTAAGATTGTTACTATCAGAATAAGAAACAAAAAATTAGACCAGTGCCTGGTGGGTAGACAGATAGAACGAGATGCCACAAAAAGATAATTAAAATGGTGGAATTCTGGCTCCTCCTTCACACTCCTGATCTGACACAAAGACCTAAAGGCTCTACTTCTTAGTACTGGGGATAATATCAACAGAGAGCTGATCTGACATGAGTAAAGCCAAGGCCAGGACAAGTTTGCCCTAAAGTCTTGGTCTTTGTTGAAAATGATCAAACGTATATTAGGGAAGAAAGACCTCTCAAAGATCCTTGAAGACCCCACCCAGTCCAGGACTCCCAGACCCCCTCTGTAGAGGGTCCTCTCTCCCATGTACCTGCTCTGTATATTTCCTCACCTCTAATGAAAGCCTTTCTTCCATGGCTGACTCTGCTCAATGTGTTTAAGGTTTTTCCTTCCTTTAAACCTCTAATTGGCAGAAAAATGAACCCTACACAGTAGCAGCAAGATCACTTTATATCCCACTCTCAAAAGCTATTGGAATTGAAAAGTCATTTTGACTAAGGAATTCAGCAAGATCGACATGGAAAAAAGTAATGGGATACATAGAAAAATCTTAATTGCATTGAAAATGAACACAACAAATTATACATTCTATAAACTCCATTCATTGATGAAAACTATGGTTTGGGTAATAAGTCAACTAAGAAATCCAGAGGCCTAAGAAGAACATTCTAATTAGAAAATCTATAAAAGGAAATCTAAAATAATGGGTAGATATTATGTGTACTAGACAGAAACATTTGTTATTAAATGGTTCACACTCTTTCTAAGTCAATATATGTTGTTAAGAACTCAGTCAAATTTCCAAGGATGATTGTAGAGCTGAAACCTAGTAGTAAAGTCAATATAGAACATCCAGGATCAGTTGATGAAATTTTGAAGAAAGGATTAATTGATGGAAGTGAATTTACCCAAAATAAAAATGAAAGTGCTGTAACTATTACAAAACTGGGAGGTGAAAGACAGGAGGGAGAGGCAGTTGGTAATGTGTTAGATGCTGAAGTATAAGGACTTGGTTTTCATGTGTAAAATCCACATAAAATGCAGATGCAAGTGCCTGCTGTAGTCTTAGCTGGAAAGGCAGAGACAGACAGCTTTTGGGGGTCACTGGCCAGGCAGCCTAGCCTGATCATCAAGCCCCAGGCCAGTGAGAGACTCTTGACTCAGAGCCCAAGGTGTATGGCACCCCAAAACTCACATCCAAAGGTTGTCTTCTGGCTAGCACACACATGTGTACACACACACACACACACACACACACACACATATGCATACAAATGAACATGTAATACACAGCAACACACAAAGTACTAGGAAGAGAGTCAAGGAAGTGAGTCAACACTATGGTGGTTTTAATAGGAATGCCTCCCATAGACTCATGTCTTTGAATGCTTGGCTCATAGGGAGTGCACTAATAAGGGGGATATGGGCCTGTTGGAGAGAGTGTGTGACTGTGGGGGTTGGCGTTCAGGTCTCCTATGCTCAAGCTAAGCCCAGTGTGCACACGGTCTCCTGCTGCTGGCAGATCAAGATGTAGAACTCACAGCTCCTTCTCCAGCACCATGTCTGCCTGCACCCCACCATGCTTCTTGACATAATGATAATGAACTACACTCTGAAACTGCAAATCAGACCCAATGAAATGTTTTTTCTTTAATTTTTTAACTTTTGTACATATGAGAGTTGCCATGGTCATGGTGTCTTGTCACAGCATTAGAACCCTAATTAGGACAACAACCTACACTGGAAACTTTACAGTGTCATAAGATTATAGAGATAAGTAAAGTGATTAAGAGTTGACCAACAGAACCATACACATGTGTATATATATTATGGAGGGTGGAACTATAATAAGTCAACCCCAGGGAGGAAATTCAGACTCAGAAAACAAACATGATGTGTACTCATTGTGTATATTAGCTATAAAGTAAAGGATAATCGCACTACAGTCTACCAACCCAGAGAGGCTAAGTAACATGGAGGGCTTTAGGAGGATGCATGGATGCCCATGTGAGAGAAAACAGAGTAGATTTTGCCAATGGAATAATGGAGTGAGGGTATGGAAAGAGGAGAAGTCAGGCAGGGGAGGGAGGAAAAGAGAGAAAGAATATGGTGAGATTCAATGGGAATAGAGGGCCATATATGGGGTGATGTGGAAATCTTGTACAGTGGAAACTTCCTTGAATCTATGAGGATGACCTTAGTGAGGGCTCCTAGCAATGAGGGATTTGAAGTCTGAACTGGCCATCTTCTGTAACCAGGCAAGGCTCCCATTGGTGGGACTGGGACACTAACCCTGCCACGAAAGCTTCAACCCACAACCTGTCCTCCCTACAAGATGTACTGGGGCAATAGTGACTCAGAGCTTGTGGGAGTTGCCAACCAATGAATAGTCTATGTTGAGGCCCAAGCCATGAGAGGAAGCATATTGCCTGGATAGTAAGGAATGAGAAGCTGGATGGCTCAGAGACCAAGGGTAGAACCAAAATAGGATAGAAAAAAAGGGTCAATGAAATTATTTCTAATGATATCCTGCTATCCTCATAGCATTAGTACCTAGCCCAGTCATCATCAGAGAGACTTCCTCCAGCAGCCAATGGGAACAGATATAGAAACCCAGTGTTAAACAACAAGCAGAGCTCAGTGAACCCCACAGAAGTGGGGGCACCAGAGGAGTCAAGGGCACCAGGGGAACACGACCTCCAGTATCAACTAAACAGGGTTCATAGGGCCTCAGAGACTGAAGCGACCATAATGGAGGCTGCTGGGGACTGTGTGTGGCCCTCTGCATACATGCTGTGTTTTGGGGTTTTGTTTTTGGTTTTTTGGTTTTTTTTTTTTTTTTTTTTTTTTTTTTTTTTTTTTTGGCTTGGGGATTATGAGGTACTTCTAAAAGTTGGAGTAGGTGTATCTTGGACTCTTTTGTTTGCTCTTGGGACCCTTTTCCTCCTACTAGGTTGCCTTGTTCAGCCTTGATATAAGGGCCTAGTGTAATTGCATCTCATTGTACCATGTTCAGTTGATATCACTGGGTGGGCTGGTCTTTTCTGAAGGGAAAAAGATGTGGAGAATGGGGGTACTTTAGGGGGGAGAGACTGGGAGAAGTGGAGGGAGGGGAGGCTGCAATCTGGATGTTTTGTATAAAGGAAGAAAAGAGTAAAAAGATACTTGATAGAATTACACAACAGATTAGTGGGATAAATAAACCTTTAGACTCTCCAATAGATAGCATCTAGTGTAATTTGTTATTTCTAAAGGACAAGTTAAGTAAAAGTGGGTTATGATTTTTGTAATTGTTAACTAATTTTTGAGAACTTTATATAGTGTTTTATGATAGTATTCACAGTTTACCACAACTCATACCAGATTTCTCCTCTCTCTCTCTCTCTCTCTCTCTCTCTCTCTCTCTCTCTCTCTCTCTCCCATTAAATCTAATTTTTGTTGCCCATATATTCTTGGATATGTGGACTTCCACAGGAGTAGGGTCTATATACTTAAAGACAACTGACTTTCTCCCAGTAGCTGTCAGCTAACACCAGCTCCTCAGAGGTGGGCCTTCATGTGCATCTCCCCTCTCCATGCTAGGGTTTGGCCTGGCTTAACATTCCCATGCTTGTGCATGCTAACACAATTGTAAGTTCATATGTGGAGCTGCTATGCTATGTTTAGAGTACTGTTTCCTTGTATTAATTCTGTCTCCTATGGGATTCACCTTGGGGTCTTATAGTTTTTCCTTCCTTTATGACACAGTAATCTCTGGGCCTTTTTTGGAGGAGAGGATGTGATTTAGATGCCCATTTAGGCTTTCACATTCTACAGTCAAGCTGGTACTGACTGGAATAATCATCCCTACTGACTAGCTTCTTAGAGCTGGAAGGTGCTATGCACACTGCCAAAGGAGGAAAATAATCATCAGCAGGACAGAAAACAAGACCAATTCACACCTTAGCAAGGGGCTGGAAATGAGATTATTGCAGTTACACTTCAACTTGGTAAACCCACCAATGCTCACAAGTAAAAGACTCACCAATGTATTCAGGGGGCGTAGATTTTTATCCATAGAGATAACCCGAAATTTGACTGGGAAAAAAGAGAGGGAGAATGTTCTAGTGAGGTCCAGATACCTAGTCCTTCTCTGTGCCACGTTCAGTATGGCATCTTAATTTCTTTGCCCACCATGGAGCTTCATACCTGTCTGTCCTGGCTTGTACATCGGTTTGTCTGTCTGGATAAAGTCAACATTTTCTTTGTTCTTCACCAGCACCATCATCGTTGTGTTTAATTCATGACTATGTCTTTGGATGCTAACAGAGAGTGGCACAGTCCCGTCATAAAGGGAAGCCCCAGGGAGCTGTGAATGAGAAGAAACAAGACCCTTCATTGTCTAATTCTATGCAGTTCTTAGATTTCCTATTTCACTTCATCCCCTTCCACATCACAGGAAGGAGATGGAGGTGGAAGGGTCCATTAGTTGCTGTTTCAGTATTATGTGGAAGGGAAAAAGTGTCAGAAAAAGATTATAAAAAAAACACACATTTTATGTGTGACTCAATGGAAGCAACAAAACCACAGTATTTTTCGGGGTAAATATAATCTTGATCATTGAAGATTAGCTCTAACTCTGAAACTGAGGTAGAGGGAACAGCAATATATTAGTCATGGTAGGCATTATGAGATAATTTATTAAGGGTGGTAAGAATGATGTCTTGAAGATAGGTCCTGAAGAAACCTAGAAATTACTTGGGATATCAATTACACATAGGAGATGTGGTCCTTATTAGCTGGAGAACTATTTGAAAGTTTGTAATTCCCCAGTAGAAAGCACTATGAGCTGGCAAAAACCCTCCTTCCTCTGGGTAGTAGTATTTTTGAGGGAATTGTCTCTCCCCATTATGGATTGGGAAAATCTATGCTATTGCTATTTGCTTGTCAGGTACATGTTCTAAGTTTCTATTGTCTTGAAGTCACAGACATGCTTTTAGATTCATATCCTTTTAAGAAATATGTATGTGTGTCATACATCCATATTCACACAAACAGGCACATAAACATATAAAACAAATTGGAACAGGTATCTAGTACTCACAGTGAAGGAAACACAGTGGAACATGTCCTTGTCAACCACAAGCCCATTGAAGAGGTTTGTGCTTCCCTGGTTAGACTGAAGGAAGGCTCTTACAGTCACCGTATCATTCACATGGAAGAAATGGAGGCAGATTTTCTCAGGGGTCTCGATGTGGAGTTGGAAAGGGACCAGCACCATATACTTCCTGGAAAGGAAGGAGTTCATGCCAGCGGTGAATAAATTTCATTGTGCGCAAGTGCAGTTTCATCACAATAATCATTGTCATCCACGTCTCTACTGCCTGAGATGGCAGGCTGATAGCATGACAGCAGAGTGGCAGAAGAGTTATTAAATTTTGTAGTGGTAACAATGCAGCTTCAGCAGTGGTATTCACCAAGTCATGTTTTAATGACATGTAGTACCTTCACTAAACAGCCAGTGCTACATGGTTTTTATTTTCTTTTAATGATAATATAGGAAGAATAATTATTCTTTTCAAAATGCATCAGGATTGTTCTTCTTTACCACTTTTAATTCTTGAAAAATAACTCAGTACCCTGTTTTTATTTTTGGGTGTTCTCTGACCTAAGACTTATAATGTGACTGTGAAATTCAGAGTTGCATAATTTACCCATGTTACACTTGAGCAAGTGCCAAAGGCTATCTGTAAGATTACTCTCTATCTTTTCCTGGCACTAGAGAGCAAAAAATCAAACCCACCATTGTGATATCACACTATGCAAAAATATCACCAAAATTGATTTTGATTTTACCACTGTACATATATTTTTCTAATCACAAAAAAAAACAAAAAAAGTCACTCAACAATGTAATTCTAATAATGTAGATATTTTAGACACCAAATAGCAAGGTTTATCCAAGGTCTTTGATCCTAACAAGAGTGTTATTTTAGCACACAAACATACACAGAGTTCTAATGTTCCTGAAATCCTATCTGTTCCATGGTTAAACTATAGGCTACAGATTTCCAACCCAGAGTTCCAATAACTTAAATGTTAAATTGAAAGTGGTTAAACAGTTTCAACATGTAAGAATGTTTCTGATCACTGGGATTTTAGATAATGCTGGTATCTAAGGGGAATGCTATTCTAAATCACATGACACCTCAGTGTAGTAACACTGATTGCTTTAGAGCTGGAAAGGAAAAGATTACACAGAATCAAGTAGTACTAAAGTTGGAAAATATATATACAATAATTATTTGCTAATTAA
Source organism: Acomys minous (assembly GCF_964271855.1). Taxonomy (NCBI): domain Eukaryota; kingdom Metazoa; phylum Chordata; class Mammalia; order Rodentia; family Muridae; genus Acomys; species Acomys minous. The sequence goes on from NC_140500.1 coordinate 23,831,358, forward strand.
AAAGCAAAAAAAAAATAGCTAAGTTCGCAGAATAAGGGACTGTAAAAGGAAATTAGTGGTTTTTTTTTTTTATTGGAGCAGCAGCTCTATGGAAGAGGACCTATGTAGTACTTACAGATCTCCATAGGTTGAAGAAGGAGAAGGCAGGACGGCAAGAAGAACTGAAATAAAACATGGCAGAGCCTGTCTGTTTTTCCACATGGTGTAGGAAGAAAGAACAAGAGGACAGGGCTTCTGTGTCCTCTTCCTTAACACTGTTTCCAGAGTACCCAGTCCACAGTAGTTTATTTATGAGTGCTCTGTATAAAGAGGAAGTTCCACCCAAGGTGTCCAAATAGAAAAGTGGACTTTTTTTTTTTTTTGCAAGAGTTCTCTGTCAGTGTCACTGTGTTCAGTGGTGGCCTCGGTACAACTCCAATAGGTTACAACAGCCTCAGGAAAGGTGCCAGACGGTGGATGGTGTTGGTAAAGGGTCAAGGCCATGGAAACCCATACCACGTACAGAATCTGCTTAGTCTGCAGTAGATCAGACTTTCTCAGTCTTAGTGACCAGGAAATCTTTTTGGTAGATGGCTGTGCTAGGATCGTGTGACATTTATAAACTCACTGCTTCTACTCACCTAGAATCTAGCAGCTCTCCCTGGGATGTGATGTCTCCATTCCTCTCTTTCCTCATTTGAGAGAAACTAGAGTAGTCTAGGCTGGAAATTTTCAGATTTCCTGTCTCTGATCTTTCAAGCTTCCATTCTTCTTGGTCTCATGTGTAAAAAGGCAGAATTGTGGCTACTGGGAAAGAGAAAACTCTCACCTCTTATAAGTCACTATGCCTAAAGCTTCTGGGTTAGGACGGGAGTCCACACATCTCATGTAGAAGCACACTATTGAAGTCTTATCGCTATTACAAATGCAACCTGTGCAACTAAAAGTGGCTGCTTCAAATGCTGAGGTGAGTAATATTTGGGCTGTAACTCAGTTCCTTTGGAAGGACATTAAAGTATGAGTTGGGAAGCACATCAGCATTTTCTACTCTAGATCATAGGGATGTTTATTTTTGTAAAGATTCTATGACATTGGCTTGATAAGAAGGTTTAGCATAAAATAAATCAATTATAATCTTGAGGAATTAAGTAAAAAGAAAGAATATACTAGAAGGGCATGTAGGATAAGCATGTCAACAATTTTAAAAAAAGACACAAAACTTCTGTATTTCATTGACTGACCTCTGAACCCTAGTTAATCATTAATAGGACACCTCATGGACTCCTGAACTGGCCCCTTTTCTCCAAATTCCATGGAAAAAAATAATTACACTTTTTCATTTCAACTACCCACTTTTCAGTTTTTAAATTATATTTTGATCATGACAGTTAATGGCCTTATATTCCTGTAGGCTGATGGTAGAAGTGATAGAGATAGAAACGTGAATGGGTTCTAACACCACAGGATAATATCAAATGATTGGTCCTGCCATCCGAGATGGTGCATAAAACAGGCTCAGAACTCACAGAGAGCTTCTTCTTAGGAAACAGACATGCTTCACTGGCCTACTTGAAGTTTTCCAGTAGAAAGACAAAGCAGGGTACAGAACTGAGACTTGACAAAGCATATGGAAAGGACTAGAGACCAGAGAAACACTGGCATTTCTGAAATGGCAGAACATCTTTGGAATAACGATGCTAAGGTAAGCCCAAGCTTAAATATAAGAGGGCTCAGGTGGGAAAATCTTGGAGTAAAACCTTAAATAATTTAAATAATGAAACAATATGAAAAATATGCTGATTATGACAATATCTTACAGAGAGAATGTCCAAAGACCTAGAAACCCTAATCTACGGCTTGTGCACTTATCTAGGTATGCTGTGATGGTGTTCCAAACTTAAAGACTGGGAGTTAGATCAACTCTTTGGTAGTCAGACAGATAGGGAGAGGGATTCCAGCTAGGTAAAAAAGAAAAGGTGATAAACCTCTAAGATGACTGTCATCTTTCTTAATATGCTGGGTAGGAATCACCCCCCATAGCCTTTTATATTTGAGTGCTTGGTCACTGGGGAGTGGAACTGTTTGAAAGGATTAGAAGGATTAGGAAGTGTGACCTTGTTGGATGAAGTACAAGCCCATGCCCGACTCTCTCTCTCTCTCTCTCTCTCTCTCTCTCTCTCTCTCTCTCTCTCTCTCTGCCTCCTCTCCTGTCAATCACAATGTATCTCTCAGCTCCTTTTCAATACCATGTCTACATGCATATGGTCACATTCCATGCCATGATAACAAAGGACTAAGTCTCTAAAACTGTAAGCAAGCTACCAATTAAATGCTTTCTTTTATAAGAGTTGCCTTCATCATGGTATCTCTTTACAGCAACAGAACCATGACTAAGATGGAAAGTGGTACCAGGGACTGAGGTGCTGTTGGAACAGGCCAGACCATGCTGCGAGTTGGCAGAATGTGAACTTTGGTGTTGTGGACTGAGAAAGTAGTTGAACATTTTAAGCAGGGATCACTGAGCCATCCCATGAACATGGACAGAGATGTTGAAGGCAATGTAAATTATAACAGCCAAGCTCAAGAAGTTTCAGAAGGGAAGTAACTGGACTAGAGACCATGTTAGGGTCTGGGTGATCTGCTGAAGAAGGACCCCCAAGGCAGTGTGCAAACGCAAAGAGTGTTTTTTATACAAGCATGCTGAGATCACCACTCTCCTTAGAGGGTGACCCTGAAATGAGCACACAGGCTCAATTTATAGACAGAAGGATTTGTGACAGATTTTAATTGATTGGTCAGAACAGAATCAGAGTATATGAGAGGATTCAGGATTGGCTGCCTTTTTGGTTACTGGGGACTTTCTGAGTCATTGGCTTTCTGGCTCCATCTCAGGAATTGTCCTTTAATTTGATTGGATAGGACCAACTGTATTCTTTACCAAAGGCCATAAAGTAGTAAGAACATATTGTTTGGTCATTTTGACCTGAAGGCTGATTAGCCGCCCATGAGTTGTCCATGATTTGTAGTTTTTCCAGGAGTCATTAGAAACTTGACCTAGTTAGTCAGAGTGACAACATGAAGCCTGTCATGGAGTTGGTCTAGTCAAGCAAATGGGGTCTTTGTGGGCTCTGAGGACCCTGGGGGAGGGTCTCTTCAATCATTGTTTCAATATTCTGGAAAATAATACAGCTGTTTTACACCTTTGTCCTAAAATCTACCTGAGGCTAAATTGAAAAGTTTTGGGTCAATGTCTTTGGAAGAGGAGAGTTCAAGACAGCAAGTACTGACCTTTTCCTATGGTACTAGTGGCCACTCTTATGCAGCTCTATCATGAAAAGGAGAAAACTGGACAAAGACAAATATACAAAATGTATATTTTGAGGAGAAAAGGAGTACCAGGAAATGTAATGGAAGTAAGTCCAGTAAGCAAAGAGATAAAAAGTTTAAAGAAAAGCCTGATGTTCAATGGTATAAGGGGGGTAGTGACCTCAGGGCACGACCCCTCCAAAGTAAGCTTCCAACTTGTGAAAAGAAATTAAAGAAAACCCTAAGTAGTGCTAGAAACCATTAACAACAGAAAGCTGATGCAAATGTGATTGAAAGAGGAGGCCATAGTCCAGCTCCATCAAGGAGCAGAATTTGATAGCATTAGTCACATGGGTCTGTCTGTAGAGTCAAGGATACAAGAGAAGGGGTTGTGGAGTTTACCTTCATAGTTAAGGAGAGCTATTAAAGCCACGTGTGTGTGTGTGTGTGTGTGTGTGTGTGTGTGTGTGTGTGTGTGTCAGGAGTCAACCCTTATGGACGCCTAGAGAGGCCATTGTATGAAGCTCTGAAGGTGAAGTCTGAATTTCTTTCAAGACATCTGCTATGAAGTTCAAATGCACTGGGAGAAGACCACAGACCTGATTCAAGTTATCATTAAATGAGTTTATTAATTACTGCTAATAGACTGACAGCGTTAAACCTAAAACAAAGATGTGCTATGTAGAACCGGCTAGAGGAAAGGTTTTGTTTTTGTTTTTGTTTTAAGGCACCACAATTATCTCATTTGTGTGAAATGTGAACCAAGTGAGAAACTGTTTCTATTCCTCTCAGCTGTGAGGCACTGTCTCTCTTCCCCTGTATACACTGACAAAGGATGTATATCACTCCCTGGCACACAGTGATGAATGGGTTTAAAAAAGCCAAAGCAATTGGTTAATTATCTCGCATCAGTTTTACAAGTTTAGGGAGTGGAGTACAGTCAGAGTTTCTGTGAGCTCATCTTTTAGGAAATGAGAATGGGTTCCCAGCACAAAATGGAGTTTTCCTTAGCCATCACAAACTAAGAGGTTGGAGATTCTAGAATAGTGTGATACCTGCCAAGGAGCACTGCTGAGCTGGTGTGGAACCAGCCCAACAGGGAGAAGTGAGTAGAATTCCGTAAAGCTGAAAGGAGTTAGAGACCTGAAGAGCCCTTTGACATCAGACATGGAGATGCAGAGTTGGCCTTGCTTGTTTTGGTCATGCGTTGGTCCAGTATTTCCTCACCATTCTCCCTTTTCTACCATTTGGAATGGCAGTGTATATTCTGTGCCATTGTGTGTTGGGAGTATATGATCTTTTTTATTTGAATTTGCAGGATGACAGTTAAGAGATTGCCATGAGTCTCAGAAGAGACTCTCCAGTCATTTCCATGCAGAGATGAATGTCTGGTCTGCTCATCTTCTGTGTGTGGTAACCTTTTATTACTGCACTTAGGGGAACCTAAAGGATCCAGCTACAAGAACATGGGCAAACTGGGAACACACAGTAAATAACAAACAACATAAAGGAAATGAGGCATGCACACGGCATTGTTCATATGTCTCTCATAATAGTATTTATTCTTTATAATTCAATTAATCTGAACCTAACCTAATTGGAATGTTTTCCCATTCCTAATTCTACTTTAAAATAAGATGATTGTCCATCCTATCTCTAATCTAAGTGGAGTCCAAAACCAAAACAAAGCAAAACAACAACAACAAAAACACATAAGAACCCGGCCTAATCTTCTGAAAAGTTCCATTGTTAAAATCTCTTAGGAAGGCTGGAGAGATAGCTCAGAGGTGAAGAGCACTAGCTGCTCTTCTAGAGGTCCTGAGTTCTATCCCCAGCAACCATATGGTGGCTCATGACCATCTATAAGAGATCTGGTGCCCTCTTCTGGCAGGCAAGCACACATACAGACAGAACACTACACATAATAAATAAATCTTTTTTAAAAATCTCTTAGGAGATTTCCATTTTGTTCTAGAACAATGCTGGGTTTCCCAAAAGATTAAATAAAAACTGTTGTAAGGAAGTAGAATATTTTGGTAATTAGTCTTCCAAAGTTTCCACCAGACAGCTCTGTCCTAACCTTCCCACCACAGCTCAGTTCTCCATTTGTTGCCATCTTAAACAACTATGATAAAATAAGACCCTTGATAAATGAGTCTTAACTCACAGCCCCAGCCTCACAGTGGCATAAATAAGCACTGCTGTCATCTTCTGCTGGGACAACCTTTTATGGAGCACACATCTGCCACCATCAACTCAGACAGGGAACATTTCATTTCGATTGATTGGTTGTCTCTGATCTTTTAGGCTCTGTGCTATGGGATCACAGAGGCAACAGTGCAGAGCAGAGCAAAGCAAAGCTAAGTAAAGTTCTTCCCTCAGGGTCATGAAAGAAACCACCAGTAATCCAGTGAGTATGATCCAGGTCCCACTAGGCCCGTGAGGACACCAGCCAGTTTTAAATCTTTCCATCCTTTCTGAAAAGGCCCAATCAGGAACTGAGGCTTTTACACCTTGGCCTTTGTGCTAAAGGCTGGGCCCTCAACCTGTGGTGCTACTGGGAGGTAGGAGGATTATTAAAATGGGCTGACCAATGGGAGAAAGAGAGGTCACTGAGGGAAACATGGGACTCTGCCCTTTTATTTCTCTTGAATGCTGGAGTGGCTTCCTCCTATGACACACTGCCTTATCACAGGCTGCAGAATAATAGGCTAACTATTAGGGTTTGAATCTCAAATCCCCTACAGGCTTATGTGTGCAAAGACCAGCCCATCTGTTGGCCATTCCCAGGTGAAGGGTCTACAGCTTATGGTGGTGGGGAAAACAGTGGCTAGGGAGTATGGATTCCTCATACTCCATGGCTCAAGAAGCAGACAGAACTTCGAGGGACTAGATTCCTCAAGCTTCACTCCCACTGCCTGTGAGGACCCATATTCCAAAGATTTTTGCAGCCTCACAGAACAACATCACCTTGGGATGACCAATTGCTCAAACATCTGAGCCAGTCAGGGACATTACGCCTTCAAACCACAAAGAACTCCAGTCAGCCAGGATAGCTATTTTCCTGGCAGTAAAGGTCTCTCTCTGTTCCTCTGTAAGACATGTTTCTACCTGGATGAGTTATCTCTCCCTTCCCCACTCCTGCCGCTATGTTAGAAATTGAATCCACAGATTTGAAAGTGGTCAAGCAGTTTACTATGAACCTTACAATAACTGTCTTTTGATTTTCTGAGACAGGGTCCTGTTATGATGCCCAGGCTCACTCAGAACTTATTGAGTAGCCTAGGTTGCTCTTGAATTTGTAGCTCTCCTGACTCATCCTCCAGAAATGCTCTGAATGCAGACCCAAGTCACCATTTCTTGCTTGCACTGTAGTCTTGTTTCACTAAAACACCCATCATGGTCTTCCTTATGGAGGTAAGGTTGCCGCTGTGTTGCCCTTCATGTTCTGAGGTCTGTATTATTAAAGCAGTTGTAAAGTGTTCACATTATTACAGTGTTCTTCTGTTTGAATGTCCTTTCTGTTCATTGCCAATGTGAGGTATAGTGCAAGGTACTGAATGAACATGGAGTAAATTTGGATCAAGTGAAGAAAGAATCAAAGGTAGAGATTCTCTTGAACTATGTATTTATTTACCAAGTTTGTTCAGTATTTGTATTGGAGAGACAAAGAAAAATGATTATCATGAAGGTTCCTGGGTTTGGGGATTCCATCAATGCCTTCTCCACAGATACGAGTTTCAAGCATTTTGTATCTCTGTGTATGCGGAAAGAAGAAAAAAACATTTAGGATGAATAGGATGTAACTGGGTGCTGACAGAAGGGTTTTCTGTGGAAAGCTAACTGGTGTGGGGAATATTGGCATCCATCAGATGTTCTATTGTAATGTACGATATATTTTGGCAAGGAAGGCAGCAGGGTCTTTGAGAGTAAGTAAGTTGTTGAAAAGTTGTATAGCTCCATGTTTTCACACAGTGAAAGGAGTCTGAGCTCACATAACAAATGTTCTGGGTAGTTTTAAAGTGAAGAAGGTCAGAGGCAGGCTTGTGGCAAGGAGTGCTCAGGTCTCACCTGTGCTGCAGGGGGCGCTGTATTCAGCAAAAGCCACTTCATCTGGAAAACAAGAGAGAAAAACTTGAGAATGAGAGTTTTGATGAGAGAAGGTTTTGTGGAGGACAGTTGGTGAGTTAGGACTGACCACTTTTCTCAGTCAGGACCTGGATGACAGCTGAAAAGACATCTCTCTGAAGACATCAGACAAACCAAGTGAAAGGATTTTTCCTCTCTTGAAACTATCAGTTGACACCTTTGTCCTAGGCCAGGGAGATGGCTCAGTGGGAAAAGGTGCTTGCGCCATGCCTGATGACCATAGCGAGCTCGCTCTGCAGGATGTCTGTGGTGGAAGGAGAGAACGCATTTCCCCAAATTGCCCTCTGACCTCCACAGGCACCCTGGCATGCCTGCCTCCCATGGAATAAACAAACAAACATGTAATAACACCAGAATCATTTACCCTCGGGGAATTCAAAATGTGCTTGAAAATATATACATACATATATATATATATATATATAGAGAGAGAGAGAGAGAGAGAGAGAGAAACTGTCAAAAATTTCATGTTCCTTTAGGGCCCTTCATAATCACTTGCTCACTTGTTTTGTAGTAGTCATAGACTTTCACAATGGCAGGATGCAGGTTCCTTACTGGGATGTCTTGTTGAACGATGAAGGAGAAGGCCAGTGTCTGATTGGTCACCTGGGAAAGAGAACAATGATCCAGACTCACAGAGGTGGCCACTAGTTGTCTTCAGCGTGACTCAGTCCATGGTATTTGAAAGACAGTTATGCGTTGGATGATAGCGTGTAATCTCAGAGTCACTGTGCTCATAAGTGCCTACATATGTGGATGGTGATATGGCTTTTGTGTAGGGACCGGAGGAACTGAAGTAGAGGCTCCTGGGAGTCTATACTGGAGGAGGCCAGAGGGGGGCATCAGGCCCCCTGGATCTAGGGTTATAGGATCTGTGAGTTGGAATAGGCTCTGAGAACTGAACTCTGGCCTTCTTCAAGAGCAGTGAGTGCTCTTAACTGCTGAGCCAAAGAAAAATGACATCCAGAGTGAACAGAGGGAAGACGTCTCTCCAAAGACTTCCTTTACAATCAATTTGTTCCTGCTATGTGCTTCCCACATAGATTCACCAAGAAAGACTGGCCACCTAGGCATGTCTAGAAAGGCAGGAAGGAATTGTACCTGATTTATGTATAACAAGACATTGTTGTTGCTCACTTCTGTTCTGCTCACGTGCCCTGATCTCTCAAGCTGAAAATGAGAGAAAACATCTGTGTTACTGAAAAAGCAAAGGCCTCAGGGGTGAAAGAGGCAAAAGAACTGGGATTGAAGGTGACGAGAAGGAGATGTCACCAAATCCACTTAAATGAATTTGAGAAAAAAAACCTTTTCCAACAAGAATAAAAATATGCTTAGAAAACTGTGAATGCTACTCTACTAAATGTCTGACTGAATGTGATCTGACTTAGTAATAGATATTTTTAGATTTTGTTTGAAGGTCAAAATAGCCCTGCATTCGATGGTACTTACCTCATATTCTCTGTGCATGCATCTCTCCCTGTACTCTGCTATTCATCCTAGCTTGTTGCTAATTTCCACAGCCCTTAAAACGTCTAAACCCACATCTTCAGGATTTGATATTTAATATCTCCCCTGAATCATTATTAACCAATTCATTGTGACGCTTTATAAACTGGTGAACTCCTTTCTTACCTTTCCTGTGCTGGCTGCGATCACAACCAATACCTATGTTAGTGCTAGCATCGCCTTGACACAGGTTGTCATTATTACGATGGTGTCTGTAAGCTCCTGGCTTGACAACACAGAAAATCCAAACAGGTCTACTTACCTTCTTCACTGTTGGTTTCACTGGAATGAAACCAGACACCATCTTCACATCAGCAATCACCATGTTGGAGGCTGGGCGGCTCCCTGTGTAACTACAGACCAAAGAAGTGCATGGCAAGAGAAATGTTAATACTTTGAGTTTGCCTCCTTTGAGGTCCAGCAGCAATTCCTGATATAGCCTGTGGGACTTTTCCATATCATAAAATACATGGACCTTCCGGTCACTATAAATAGTCCTGAATAGGGCCCATGCAACAGTGTCACCTGGACAGTGCATTAAAAACTGTTGAATCCGCAGGGCTTGCTGCCCAGCCAGCACCATCTGCTTACTAAGCTCTGGGCCAGTAAGAGACCTAATCTCAAAACCAAGTATGTATGGAGGCTGAGGACTTATGGTAACACTGTCCTCTGTCATACATGCAAAGGCACACGTGTACCCTCAACCCCCATCACACACAGCACACTGAGGTAAACAAGAGGACAGGTCACACTGCGAAACATCCCGTCGTTTTTTGCAGTTAGATCCTGTTTCTGGTTGTATTTTATAAGAAGCTTTTTGATGACTGTCAGAAGAACTGAATGCCTTTTTAAAAAAGAAACCTTTCTAGAAAAAACAGAATTTTTAGCCAGGCAGTGGTAGCATATGACGTTAATCCCAGCAATCAGGAGGCAGAGGCAGGCAGATCTCTGAATTTGAGGCCAGCCTGGTCTACAAACTGTGTCCTGGTCAGCCAGGGCTGTTACACAGAGAAACCCTATCTGGGGGGAAAAAAGGAATTTTTAAAAGACCAGAAAGAATGTCTTTGTTGGTGAAGAAGCATAGGCCATGTTAAGGTCTCATGGAAAACAATAAGGTTTTATTTTATTATGATAGAGCCAAAGAAAGGAACCCTGGCACCACACTAATTAGGAATTAGAATTCTACAATTCGGCACTCTTCATTCTGCTGAAGTAAAGTATTTTTTTCAAAAGAGAAAGCAGATTCCCCTCAGACACCTCTGAACCCACTCTGTGAAGTGTTCTAGGAAGACGGCGCTATAGTCAACCAGAGCCAGACACTCATACCTGATCTCTAGCAGGATCTGGAAGCTGTTTTGGCCTTGGGGGTTATCACAACTTAGAGGTACTGTCTGCACATGCAGAGCAAATGCCCACTGCTGCTTCTCCAGGTGCACATTGTATCTCAGCGTCGTCTGGTGAGTAGTGAACAGAAATACTTTACCTCCATTGCACTGCACCCTTGGGTGCATTTCCCCCAGTCCGAGCACCATGTATAAAAGTAGGCAAAGCGAGACCTTCCGTCTTGGAGAAGGAGGCTCGCAGCTGCATACCCAGCCCTTCCCCAGGATCTCACCTGGGCATACACACATCCTTCCCCTGTCATGTTAATTTTATAGTCCCCAGGAATGTCTGGTAGTGGGACCTGCTGCAGTAACAGGCGATTACTGTCCTCCACTTGGAACTTGTGGGAAAATGTCCCTGATGATTGGATGGTCACCGAAGATGTTTTCTGACTTCTGGAAAAAGTAAGTGCTCCATACTTGGACAAAGCGTGGAGAGCCACCACAGTGTCCTGAAAGGGTAAAGAAAACATCCAGGAGAGCATAAGATCCAAAGGACTTGAGCTTCTTCCCAAAGTTCATTTTAGCTTTAACAAAAGCGTCATGAAGTTAAGTCTCTAATTATTTTGTCTTTAGACTTCATTTCAGCCTTTAGTTTAGGGTACATTTGAGAATCAAAACATTCTCCTCATTTTCCTCTTTACGCAGAGTTCTCTAGCATCTGCAAATCCCCCCAGCCAGCAGAAAATATTTTTTTAGACTTTATTTCCCCAGGATTTATGACCTTTTTTCCTTTGTCCGCTATTCCTAAGGTGCTGCCCCCCATCTTCTCACAACATCCTTTGCCTGCTCTCATCACCAAACCTTCTCCTGCACTGGGTGAGGAGTCAAGGACACCAACACCATGGCTAAGTGCGGGGTATGCCACAGTCTTATCAAACAGAAAATCTGTCATCTGGATTTGCCCTTCATTGCCTTGCTCTTGGGTGGCATACTCTGTGAGGAAGTCCGCCATGCTCCAGAGAGCATCTCCTTCAGTATTCTTCCTTATCCCAAGATAGCTCCAGATGCTACCCTGACTACAGAGACCAATGAGAGAGCAGAAATAAACGCACAGTGAGGGTTTAGTATCACAATGCAGACTGTCCATCAAAAGGAAAGAATGAAAGAGTCGAAGTGCAAATGGCAGCTTCCTAGTGTCATGGAAGGTTTTTTTCTTTGTACATTTTATTTCTCTTTAGAGAAACCTACCATTTCACTATATTTCTCTGGAGATTAACTGTGTCATATATGCCCAGAATACCCAGAACATAAATTATTGATATTATAGTTGATGTAGTTTTCTGGGATGGGGGCGGGGCAGATATCACCTCATGAGAATTACGCTGACTAGATGATAAAGCAATTTTTTAAAAAGATTTATTTTTACATATATAGTACTCTGCCTGCATGTATACTTGAGCACTAGAAGAGGGCACCAGATTTCATTATAGATGGTTGTGAGCCACCATGTGGTTGCTGGGAATTGAACTAAGGACCTCTGGAAGAGCAGCCAGTGCTTTTAACCACTGAACCATCTCCAGGCCTAAAGCGAATGGTTTACAATCCTGATTGTTTCCAGCATCAAGAGGTAAAGCGGGGCAGCAGGAGCCCCTGGCAGCTCGCGGAAAACCTGAAGGTGATCTACCCAGATACACCATTAGGAGGGTCTGTCAGGAGAAGGGAAATAGCTGCATCTAAGGACAGCAGGACAATAAAGATGCCAGTTTGGTCCAAAGAGCATCTTTCAGGTACTCCATGTGCTAATCTAGAGTGAGGGAATTACACCTAGGATTCTGGACACTCCAGGATTTTTGACATTGTTTTAAGACAAGGATTGGGTCTGGGTTAGAAGTTCTCAGCAACATAGGTCCATTTAACCAATCGTGGCATGAAGAGAACTTCTGTGACTGGGTACAGAAACCGGGATAATTTAATATAGAATGTGTTATCCCTCACTTCCTACAGACTCAAAATACTCAAGAGCAACATTTCCTTGTTTCTTTCCCCTCTTTCCCCCTTTTCATTGTTCCTTCATCTCTTGTTCAAATCCCCTAACTGCACGGGGACTCTGAAGGAAAATCACTCACCTGTGTGGAGGAGAAGCCGCCATAGGGATTCTGCTGCTTTGTGAGCCACTTCACAAGGCGCATTGCCAAAGCCATGTCCTCAGGGCTTGGGGCTGGCTGGGCAGCTACGAGAGCCAGGAGAATGTAGGCATTCATCTCTACTACAGGAAAAGGAGCCCGGAGCTCACACATAGAATCCTCTGTATTCCTGGGTTCCTCAGGATTTTCCCAATGGATGGAGTTGCCTTAGGGTAAAAATAGAGAAATAATTAAAAGTGTGAGTAGTCAAAAAAAGTGTGAGTAGTCAACTCACAGACATATCTACACTTATGAAGAAGGAAATACAAATGGTTGTAGTAGGTTTTAAAATTTTTCAAGCACAGTATCCCAGATTTATTGATTCTCAGCAAAAGTCTGCAATTAGTGTGATGGATTCTGCCTGAGAAAGACTGTGGACAGAAATTTCTAAGATATTGACTAAAGTAAGTCCTCAATGGCAAAACATGACTTGTTCAGTGTTCAGGCCAATGACTTAGTAAAGTTTCCCATTGGTTTCAAAGTTGCAACTGGAATAGCAAAGCCTTGAAGCACAGTTTCTTTTTTGTGTTCTTCATTGTTTTTGCTGCTCCTGATTTATATGTATATATAAATGATTCATATATATATGAATGTATATATATATATTATACATTCATCAGAGATAAAGGGTTAAGTTTTAACTGTATTTACCTTGGTAGGAACTGTGTACATTCTACTATGATTTTACAGTTGTTGATTTTGGTCACACTACTAGTAAATACTGTAGAGAAGGCTTTTGTAGAGAAGAAAGACTAACTGTGTTTTTGTTTTGTTTTTGAGACAGAGTTTCTCTGTGTATCCTTGGGTGTCTTGGGCTTGTTTTTGTAGACCAGGCTGACGTCATACTCACAGTGATCCAGCAGCCTTTGCCTCTCAAGTGCTGGGGTTATAGATATGAGCCACTGCATCAGGCTAAATGACTAACTTCTTTCTTTCTTTCTTTCTCTCTTTCTTTCCTTCTTTCTTTCTTTCTTTCTATCTGGTTTTTTGAGACAGGGTTTCTCTGTGTAGCCTTGGCTGTCCTGGATTTGCCTTATAGACCAGACTGGCCTCAAACTCACAGAGGTCTGCCTGCCGCTGCCTCCTTGGTCAGTCCAAGTAGAAACAGCACTGTGCCACAGAGAAGAAGCTAAAATGTAATGTTCTTTCCATACTCCCCATTGTCAGTCTCTGGAACAGTCAGAAAGAAACATGATGATGACACATTGTTACCTTCTTCTATAGCATCATTATAAAGTGACTTCAGGATTTCCTTTCTCTTATCCTGGTTCCCTGCCAGAGTAAAAGCATAGGCCAGCAGTGCCTTGGTGTACATAGAGTTGTAGTTTTTCCTTTGCTCTATTGTCTTCCAGGATGACTCTAGGCAGGTCAGGGCTTTGAAGACAACAGGATGCTGTTGGCAGAACAATGAAACTTGAACTATGTGAAAAAGTGTCCTAGGACATAATGGAGCAAACCTGGAGGTTATGGGAATTTGCACTTTTGAAATCAATTATTCTGCTTTCCTCTCCCTTCTTTCCCTCCCTCCTTTCCACCCTTAATTACTTCCTATCTTCTACTTGTTATTGATTATCTATCTATACTCTATCTTTTGGGGGCCATTCATATATATATATATATATATATATATATATATATATATATATATATATATAAACTACATTTATTTAAAATTCAGACTAATAGGGACAGTAATAAAGGCTGTGTTTTCAAGTTGATTATTGGTACATATCTAGTATTTCATTGAATAACTGGATGCTCATTAATGGAATCTGACAAATGTAAAGGATTGTTTTTTGTTTGCTCATTTGCTTGTTTTTAAAAAAAAACTGCCACTTGGCTTTAGGGAGGGTAGAAAGCCACAGGCTTTGCGCTAGTTTGGGAAGCTGGAGAAGCAATGTGACACTCACTGAGTCTGGGAGGGAGCTCTCCAGGAGGGCGATGGTTATATAGGCAGAGAGGGTCACTCCTTCTTCTACTCCTCCCTGCAAATTAAAAGGAGGGAATTAGGCAAACTATACAGCAAGCAACCCATCCAAGATGTCTTCCCCGATCATGGCCAGTCCCTTGTATTCAACGGAAGTTCTCATTCATATCCTCCTTATTAAAAAACCACATTGCTCACCTGGAGGCTCCTTCCTCCCCACAGTAAGTAGTGTGAACTGACTTTGAAGGGTTTTAGTTCACCATGCTTATAAGTAGTTCAGAAAAGATCACCTTTATGGCCATGTCAAACAGCCATCCAGACGACCTGAAGCAGCCGTGGTCCTGCTGCTGCTGGGAGAGCCACTTGAAAGCATCAATGATGTGCTTCTCATCGATAAAGATGAACTCTCGAGCTTGGGCAAAAGACTTGAGCACAAAGGCTGTAAGCCTGACATGGGAAGGAAAGTGGGGAAGAGGAAGTTGTGTTGTGGGGCAGAACCCTCATACATGGGTTTTCAGGGGTCCACACTTCTAACCAAGCAGTCTTAGGGTCTGTGAGTGAGTGCAGCTGGACAACGTCTCTGGCTACTCCAAAGCCAGCCTCCATTCCTGTGTTCTCTTGGATGCAGACACACTACAGTGCAGTTTAAGGTGCTTCCTGCTTTTCTTTCTCATTTCTTCTATCTTGTTTCCTCTGGTGTTTACTCAGCACACCTGCACCCTCACCTTAAGGGGTTCCCCTCCCCACTTCCGATGATTTTCTTTTGTAGTTAAGAAAAAATCTCCTTTCCTAAATCCCTAGCCATATATATTCTGCCTCAAAAATTATGTTCCTCTTCTTGGCTTACTTCCTGTTTCCACCAGCCTCTAGTTCCTTTGTCACCTGTTGGTTGTTTATATGTGTGTTTTATCTCAATAATGATTCTTATGTAATGCATGACCATGTGAAGAGTGGCAATAGCCTTTCAAGTCTCAGTGTGAGCATCTTTGGATGATCAGTAATGTGGATCCAGGCATTTAATGATGAGAGATCTTGGAGAGAAATGAAAAGGTCAGCTTGTTGAGTTCAGTAAAACACGTGGTACAGAGTCAAAGAGGATGAGGCTTGAGACAGCCTTAGTTCTGCAATGCATAATCTGTGCTGCCTCTATGTGCCTCTGAAGCCCTGGCATTGGTTATACATCCATTAAATAAGTTGCATGTATAGTTGCCATGAGGAACAAGAGCTGAACAAGGCCTGGCACATAGTGGACTCTTCTTACCAAGTGTTTCCTTCACGTTGTTCTTCCTCCCCATAGATGCTGTAAGAGCCATCTTTGTGTTTGTAGTTCAGCTCCCTCTGATAACCTGAAATGGAAGGCTTTGGGTGTGTTTTAAAGCTACTGGTGCATCAGAGAATGGCAGGATAAAAGTCTGAAGCCAGAGAGACCCTCATGGCCCTTGGCTGTAGCACTGACAGAGAATCCTGCTCAGCTTTCCCCATCCAATGCTAACCCCCCACTTCTGGAGAAAACATTTACAAGAACAAAACAGAAGTTCTGAGCCTTACTGACCGGCAATGAGGTAGTCAATGGCCTTGGACTTGATCTTCTGGGTCAGCTGCTGGGTTTCATTCAGGTATTTTAGTACATAGATGTTAGGAGCAAAACGGACCATGTTCTGCTCCCCAGAGCCATAGGGCATGTGGAGAAGGTTTTGTGTGTTTTTTATGGCTGAACCCAAGATATCACCTGGAAGTGAGAGGTGTGACATTAGAACAGCCATTATCTTCAGGAACAAAAATGACACCTGCAATAGGATCGCTTGTCAATGAAGTGAAGGAATTTTTAGGGTGAGGTGTGCTGGGATAGAGACAAAAGAGGGATGTTGAAGAATTCAAGTGTAGTAGTTCAAAAGCCATATATGGAATCATGGTGGGGGAGGAGAACTGGTAGTGACTATTGTCCCAAATCCTCCAGAGATGGATTGACTCACCCAACACAGAGAAATGGGCTCTGACTGAATCGGTCACCACTGTCGGTGGGAGCACCAGGGACAAGTTTTCTGATAGCACAGCATCTTAATAAGCAAAACAAATGGGTAGGGCATCAACTCTGTTCTTTGCATTTGCAGAGTCCCCTAAGGCCCGTTGCTTTAGAACTGTGCCTTAAGCCTCGGGATTTTTGCCTCCCTAGAAAAATGGTCTTAATATAAACATCACAAATCGATATTTCCTGGTTTCTGTCTTGCCAAGCTCCACTGCTTCTCCTTCTATCACCTGTTGTATTGCAGCAAAGCATCTGCCCAAAATGAATGTCCGAGTCTCTATGATCTGTGATCCTCTGCTTCTGTTGATGCCATATTTAGTTATTCTAATAAACAAATGAAGATGTGTTTATTGATTAATTTTTGTTAAGGTAAATTTGTGTGTGTGTGTGTGTGTGTGTGTGTGTGTGTGTGTGTGTGTGTGTGTGTGTTTGATATTACTTAGTATTTTCTGGGACTAGGGACCTCCAGTTGAGAACATAACATTGGCCTGTAGGCAAGTCTTGGTGCATTTTCTGTTTTAATAATTGATGTGGCAGAGCCTGACCCAGGTTGGGTGATACCTCATCTGAGCTGGTGGTCCTGTGATATATAGTAAAGCAACCAGAGCAATTCAGGGAGAGCAAGGCAATAAGCGGCATTCCTCCACAGCTTCTGCTTCAGTTCCTGCCTTCAGATTCCTGTTGTGTGTTCCCTTCATGAGGGATTGTGACTGTGTGACTGAAATAAACCTTCCTCTCCAAGTTGCTTTTGGTCATGATGTTTCATCACAGTGATGGATAAGGCCACGTGTGAATCAACAGCTAGTATGGGAGATGAATTCCAAGCCAGCTTTTGTTCCACCTGGGTTGCAATGGGAGGTTTCACTGATCCTGCCCATGTTACTGTCATGGATGGCTTTCCTATGACGTGGGGGGGGATGGATGGATTACTGTAACAACTAAATATCAGGAGAGCAAGAGTTGGCCAGTGGGAAGAATAGGGCATTTGTTATTCTATCTGTGGCTTTTTAAAAATTAATCCCCAGCGACCCTCTTCACGCTCTCTCTTTCGTGGAAAACATTTAAAGAATGGATAAGAAACTGTGCTACATTTACACTACGGCATACTACTCAGCTATTTAAAAAAAAGAATTCCCAAAATTTGTGGAAAATTTGATTTAACTAGAAATGAGCATAATGAGTGAGTTAACACAGAAGCAGAAATTCTCAAATGGTATATACTCACTTATATCTGGACACTAGCCCAAGGGGCATGTCCCATGTAAGCCTTCACTTATCAGGAAAGTGGACAGAAGGGAGGACATCCTATTGGTACTTTAGGCAAGAGAAGCATGGAAGAATGGGGAAATAGAAGGATCCAGAGAGTCCTAGAAACCTACAAGAAGAACAATATGATGCCCGGATCTGGGTCCAGGGTTTCTGCTCAAACTATGGCACCAGCCAAGGACAATACATGCAGCAAACATTCACCCCCGACCCAGATCTAGCCAATGGACAGGACATCCTCCACAGTTGAGTGGAGAGCAGGGACTGACCTTAAATGAACTCTGGTGCCCCATATTTGACCACGTCCCCTGGATGGGGAGACCTGGTGGCACTCAGAGGAAGGATAGCAGGCTATTAGGAAGAGACTGTATACCCTATGATCATATACAGGGGGAGGAGGTCCCCCTCAGTCACAGTCATAGGGGACGGGAGTAGGGAGAAAGCAGGGTATGGAGGGAGGAATGGGAGGATACAAGGGATGGGATAACTATTGAGATGTAATATAAATGATTTAATAAAAAGGAAAAAAAGAAAAATCACTTAAAGAATTTTGCTTTATATGATGGTTTTCTTCTACCCATTGTATTAGTAACTGTTACATTAGTTTATACCTTTCACAAAGAAATTTGCTTCATTTTATCTCTTCTGTGAACCTTCATGTAATATGGATTTTATATTAAATTAAAATTATTATTCCAATTTAAAAATTCTTATGACAAATATGTTTTGAGCAAGAACTACACCAACTCACTAATTCAGGTGCCAGCAATGCAGTTGTCACTGTGAGTGCACAGGCTGTCTTTATGCTTTTCCCTCAGAAGGGGCAGTGAGATTCCCCCTGTGTCATATGCTGCTGTGTTTCCATTGCAATACTCACCTTCTAGCAAGGGGCAGTGATAAAAGAGCAAGTCATAAAAACAACCATTAAAGGGAAATGCTATGCTGAGTACACATCACAATGTCGTTTGGCTTGAGGGTGGGATTTACTCATTCATAGAAGTCTGTGTATTCATTTATTTATGATCTGAGTGTACATGTACATATATTCATTTTGAAGATGCTGTCTATATCCTCCCCATTTTCTTTTTCTGTTTCTTTCTTTTCTTCCTTCCTTTCTTTTTTGGAATTTTTCAATTGTGACCTCTTTTTTGCTATTCCCTACCCATAACTAAGCACTGGGCATGAGATGGGTTAGGTAACCATTTCTGTGTTCCAAAGTAAAGGGCTTTGATGAGCTCTGAGTTCCCGTGGGACTATGACTATACCCTTGACAGCTGCCTCAGGTCAGTGACCTTTATGATGCTCGTGGTTTTGCTGTTTATTCATCTTCAAGCAGTTAGAAGGTATTTAGGATCCTGGTTTCATACAGGAATATTGCAAGAGATCTGTCCTCACCTGATGCACAGAAGAGTGAACTGAAAGTGTGCTCCTTCTTAATTCCTTCAGGCTTGGGCAAAAGACAGAATGTTCAGACAAGAGAAATTACTGTGTATGCAAATACAAAAATGCCGGAGACTTTTTTTTTGAGTGACAATTTCTTTACTTGTGAGGCCATGGACTAGAATCAGATGACTTACCTTTCCACCATATCAAGATTGGCATAATTGGGCCTGCCAGGTCAAAAAGAAGGTAATAAGGAAAGATAATAAAAAGGAGGGGACATGATAGGATCAGAAGGAAGAGGTATAGCTCTAAGAAGATAAACTGGTATAGACCATCCCCCAAGCTTCAGTTAAGAGAATAGGAAGAGAGAAGAAATCGGAACATACACCGATTGAAAAGCATGGGCTTACCACTTGCTATGAAATATCTCAACATTATATGTTATTAACTTTTGTTTTTCATCTACATATAGTCAACACTGCTCCACTATCTGGACTCTGCACACTGCCAGTCAAGGAGGTCTACTCACCTCAACTATCAGAACTTTGACAACCGTGTCCCTTTTCCCCGTTTCAGGCACTGTGGGCACATCAGAGCCACAGGCCTCTGGGGACTGTCGTGCTTCTGCAGTCACAGAGAAATTCACACTCCCTGAAACACATGGTCCACAGAGCTGAGCTTAGATGTGCCAGAAACTTGGCATTCACCAAAGCCCCAAGATTGACAAGGTATCCTTAGTCTGTGAGCCCTGCAAGGGCTTGCCCAGTATTTAAGAAGGAGTTAAGCTGGGCCAGGTGTGGTGGTGCACTTCTTTAATCCCAGCACTGGGAGGCAGAGGCAGCCTGATCTCTGTGAGTTAGAGGTGAACCTGGTCTACAGGGAGAGGTCAGGGCAGCCAACGCTTTGTGTAAGAGAAAGGTAAACTGACTGAACGTTTTCTCTCGGGGATCCAATGGGAAGAAAGCAATTTAAGAAACCTTCCTACACTCACCCTTTCTGGATAAAGTCCTCTTAATAATTTTTTCACTCACCTAAAGCTTTGGGAGTTACCAACCAGGATTCGGTGTGCCTCCCATTGGCACAGAGGCAGTAAGAATCTTGGTCTTTTGCCACTGGGACAGCTGTGAAATCAGGAGAGGCCTCCAGCTCCACACTCACCTGACAGGGGGGAACATAGCAGAGCTGTTACCATACAAGGACAGCACAAACACGTGGGAGGAGATAGGTGAAAGAATGTGAGGGTATTTGTGTTAAAAAGAGATCAGGAGGGGTGTTTTTGAAAAAAACACGTGCCTAAAATGTCTTGGAATTCATATACACAAACATGTCCACAATGTTATTTAGCGATCCCCATCTATTATATACAATAACATGTAGGGAGATAATTATATATTTCTCTATCTTTGTTTTATTTTGATGGCAGAACTATTTTTACCATACTAGAGTTTTAATTACTAAAGTATACACCTGCTTTTACCAAAAGCAAAACCCATTGTAAACAGTATGCCATTTTCTCCTGACTAAAGCCTCATACATCTACATGGACTGTATCTTTCGATTGTCTATGGAAGCCTCACGGAACATCTTGTCTCTGTCAGTACAGCATGTACTGCTTAAATATGGGCAGAAAATGTCACCTTTACATCTTGTGTAGAGTCCATACTGTTAAACTCTGTGCTGTATATGTTTAGCTAGAGTCTAGGAATTAAGCATTTGGAACCAGTGTTGATGGATTTAATAGAGTCTCTTCCTTCCTTTCATTTAATTCTGTTATAATTTGCACACACTAATTGTCCTCGTCCCCTCTAGACAAGCTTAACTCAGAAAGGTGCTCACCCGGATGCACGAAGGAAGGTAGTTCTGCACAGTGGCCTTGAGTGTGAAGGCTTCTCCACGGATCACAGAGTAGGGCATCGTGAGCTCCACGAGGAAGGGCTGGAAGGCTTGGAGAGATGCCACAGGGGAGAGGCCAAGTCCAGTGTCGTTGGACAGGCAGAGGGCTCCGGCCTTCCATTCAGTGATGGTGTCAGGGACCGTCACATCCATGTCAGCTACTCCTGAGGAGCTGGAGAGGGAGAAGGTGAAGCACAGGAAGTGAGCACATGTATTAGTTATTTCTGAGATGGTGATCAATAACCATGATGGAACGGAAACCCGTTGAGTCCTTCAGAGGAGTGATAGGAAGTGAACAGTGTAAACAGGACTCCAAATGGAGAAATAAAACGTCTTTCTGTAGTCCTGTTTTCACAACTCAGATCATAGCCTTATGGCCCTTCAGAGTCTTCGTGTTAGTGGAAATTGGAACATAGATTTGAAGCTGTCTCTGAACCCTATCTCTGAAATACCATACAACAACTTTCGACCTACACGGCCTACTCTATGTTACAGTCTAGTGGCCTGCTCCATGTAGGACTGCCTCACTTATGGTGTTCCTGAATGGTTGTAAGCATCAAAAAGGTACATGATGATTTTTATGTGCCTTTTTTCTGGGAGTGATGAAAATACATACATTTTATAATTGACGGGTTGATACACTGTTTTTCTTAAGTTAGTCATTTCCTTTGTTTAAGATACACATTAATTAGAGAAATACTAGAAGACAAAGAAAAATTTCATACCTAGCCCAAATCATACAACTGGAAATTACTTACTTTATTGTGACTAAATCCCAGATCCAGGTCTCAGGAAAATATTTTCGAATGGTCTCAGCAACTGAATCTTCAAGCTGTGTCTTCTCATGTGATGGAGATGTTCTTGCTCCAAAGTGTGCAAGTGCAGGTCCTCCTGAACTCCTACGTAAAGCTAAGTACATGTGCTCTTTAACTCAGTGCCTTTCCTTTTACTGTTCTTACTTCTATTTGCAAGCCCTGGTTTTCCCATTACTGCTTCGTCTCTATTCCTTAGGGAATTCTCTTCTCCTCTCATGACACATCTACAAAAAGTTCTTCACAGTTCACACAGTGATTCTCTATTAGAGTAACTGTTGCATTTTTCTTTATTTTAAGGCAAAGAAGGAAGAGCCTTCAGCCTTCATCTTCCCTGTAGTACCAGCATGCACTTGAGCACATTTTTCTTAAGTAAGTTTGGGTTCTTTCTCTGTTATTTGGATGCTATACATGCTCTACAATTTTATTATCACCTTTTTTAAATACTCACTCTTATTTTTGTTCTGAAAATAAACAACGGTTTGCAACTTTACCTTCTACTGGCGTACCATAATAGCCAAGACATATTTTGAGATGTTTGATCTTCAAGTTGGTTAATGCTATTAAACCCATGTCCTAGAAGAGAGATTTTTAATCAAGCAAAATATCTCAAACATCTGGAAAAAAACTCTGTGTGTATAAAAATTACAGGTATAGTTTCACATGTTCAAGTAGGATTCCTGTTTCAATTGTGTTTTCATATTCGCTAGAGAGTGCAGTGAGCAGCACAGAGTTCATAGTGAGGCATATGCTCCAACCTTCTTTCTGATACAATTATGTTATTTTTAAAAGGTGGTGCATGTCTTTAATTCCAGCATTTGCCAGACAGAGGCAGAGCAGAGGCAGGCAGATCTCTGTGAGTGAAGCCAACCTGGTCTACCTAGTGGGTTTTAGGATAGCCAAGCTACATAGTGAGAGCCTGCCTCAAGAAAACAACAATATAATGATGATGATGATGATGATGATGATGATGATGATGATGATGATGATGATGATGATGATGTCACTGACCCATTCTGGTCCAGTTTCTTCAATAAAAAGAGAAAAAAAATAGCCTAGACTGGACACTTTCCAAGATGCAGTTTTTGGAATGCCTGGAATTGGCCCACAGTCTACCACATGTAAGGTGGGTGGTCAAACAGTTATTTCAATCCCTGGCACAACTCTATAATTCTTTACTGATATAATTTTTCATTAAACCTAAATAATTCACAGAGCAGCATGTTAGAGGACAATATGGCTTACGTCCAGGTATTCATAGACGTCCTTCTCATTTGCTTTTCTTACTGAGCGTGTGCCCTCAAGGGCCATATCTCCAGGCCAGACACAAGGGACTTGGTCTGTGGGCAGCTGGTGAGAACTTGGTTTAGAGTCCTTGTGCTTCATTTCTGGCAGGTTGTATATCTGTCAGAAACAAGAGACAAGGGGTCCTCTTTCTTAGAAGACATGAAAAGAAAATAGTGTGATCACAGCGAATCACTTGATGTTCAAGAAGCAGCTGCAATTGTTGAAAGTACTGGCACTCAGAGTGTGGGTAGGGCAGAGTGGTGGGAGCAAGGGAACACCCTTCCTGTTTCTTGTCAGACTCTTCAGTCTATACATGAGTTTAAAACTAAAGACATTTAAACTCTTTGTCAGCTACAACAATTGCTCAAGAAATCTCCTATTTAATAGATTTGGAGAAAGTAAAAATTAAAAAAAAACATTTTAGTAGTGTACTTTCTAAAGCACTTTCAGCATGTGCACCATAAAAATATCATAATTTAAATAAAATTAAATTCTCGTTTAATTTACGTGTTGGTTCAAGACAGGTAAGTTTCCAGCAATATTTGGATGAAAGATTTCTGTTTTTAAAATGTACATATGTACATTACATTTTAAAACATGATATTAGCCAGTGTCAATAATAATTTTTAAGCTATTACACTGACTATGTAACCATTCCTAATAAACCCTGTCTTAATGCAATATAAAGAAGAGTTTCACTATCATTAACTTGGATGAGACTCCTGGAAATAGTTTATGGTTTTAGTTGTGCTTCTGAGAATTTTCAAAACAAGTTGAGAACCTTGTCTTTCAAAATTTAAAACATATCATTTTCTTATTTGGGGGACTCTTGAGATGTGTAAGATTCCATATGTATGAACCGTTTCCTTTGGCTCCCACTGGCAGCTTCACTCTGAAAACCTCCATCATGAGCATCTGAAAGGGACAAGCCACTCCTGGAGTAAGATAGGAGAAGTAATGACACAGAGAGCCTGGGTCACATGCAAGCTTTGCAGCTTACTGACTGCTTTATTTCCTGGTTTGTCTTGAGTTTATTGGCTGAAGTTTTCTGAGGTGTTCTTTGGGATCGTATAATGTAGAGCTCCCTTATAGATGTCCTTAGCATTAAACACAGAATACATACGTTCAAGAGCCCTAGTGGCTGAATGATCACTGCTTTATCCAGCACCAGGGGCTCCTCTTGCTCAGAGCCTCTGGGCTTGGCCTTTCTTGGGCAAAAGCTGACCAGGACTCACCCAGGAAGGAGAGAGCTCAGCTTCAGGCTTCAGGAGCAACACGCTTTGGTCCACTGCTCTCAGGCCACAGAGAGACTGAGGAGAAGCTGTGACACGCAGATGGGCCTGTGAGGCAGGAAGACTTTGGGCTGGCTTGAAGCTTAGGTCCACCTGAGGGAAAGGAACTCAAGCTTAGCGGGGGTTCTGTCACATGGAGTCACCTTGTAACTCTGCACTGCATGTCTGTTTTTCCAGGCTGGGACTACTGCCAGAAGCTTAGCTGAGGCTCTTAGCCTCTCTTTTCTCTACTGGGATTGATTTAGGAAAATGGGAGATGTGTCAAACTCTGAAGCAAAAATGTCCATTTAGGCTTCCTAAAAGTCATGCAAATAGCTCATTTTTGGCATGTGTGCACATGCAAGTACTTGAGTGTGGTGTAAAGCACTCATGTGTGTAGGTGCATGTACCCATGTGTCCAGCAGAGGGCAGAGGAGGGTATGGTTGGCCTGCCTTCCTCTGTACCTCATTCCCTTGAGCATCTCTCAAGATCCTGGAGCTAAACAGGCAGCCAGCAATTCCCAGTAAATCTCCTGCCTCTGACCTCCACAGCACTGGGGCTATGAGAGCCTGCAGTCATGGCCCATTTTTTTTTAAAAATTAGTGCTGTTATCAGACCTTTATGTGGCAAGCACCCAGGAGTTCCTAAGTTACTCCATTTTAAGGGCCTTTTCATGATAAGTCTTATACCTGAGGTGGAAAATCTGAATTCTTTTTCCCCCCAGAGACAGGGTTTCCCTAGACTAGATCTGTAGACCAGGCTAGCCTCGAACTCATAGTGACCTGCCTGCATCTGCCTCCCGAGTGCTGGGATTAAAGATGGGCACCACACTCCAAGGCTGAAAATCAGTGTTCTAATTGGAGATGTGTCTACATTTATCTTTCTTTCATCTATCTATCTATCTATCTATCTATCTATCATCTCTCTATTAGTCTATCTATCTATCTATCTATCTATCTATCTATCTATCTAACTTTGTCTCGCCATCTCTATCACTCATTTCTCAATTCTTCCTATTTAATTTCAGGGAATGAAGCAAATAGCTGTGGCCTGGACTGTATTGAAAGGAGGGTCCTATTACTGGTCTTGCATGAAATTATGTAACATGAAGGGTCTATGAGATGGCTCGGTGGGTAAAGGTACCTGCTGTCAAGCCTGGTGAACTGAGCTTGGTATTCTGGACTCAGGTGGATTCGGTTCCCCTCTCTTGCTTCCACACTTACTTGCCTCTTTCGTCTTCAGCCTCCAACCATTTTGGAGGTTTGTGAATTAAAATCTGGCTCTCTGGTGCTATACACGTCTTTGCCACTGAGGTACACACCAATTACTGAGTTTGGTTTACTTAAATGAAATCTGTGTTCTCAAACATTCCACCCCCTCCTTTTAAAATAGAAATTTTAGGAAATAAGCTCCTCACTTTGTTGAGAAGACACTTTTCAATGTTAAAATTTGCAGAATCTGCAATCACTTCTCCATCAGGCAAGATGGTGTAGATGAGCAATTTAGCCACAGGGGCCATGCCGAACTCCACAGGGATCTCCAAGGTAAAGTTGCCTTTCTCTAGAGCTAAAGGGACTGGGAGGAGAAGGTAATGGATCAGAATGCTGACAGGAAAACCCAGATGACTAAACACAGGGATTTGAAGGACTGTCTGGAGGTGGAAGATGCTCTTACTGTCCTGTGCTTAATTGTTTGCTTGCTCACAGGAGGGTATACTTCACGAGGGTGTAAGGAGCTCACTGCAAGATACCCCCCACTAGGGGCTCACTGTAAAATTATAGTTAATCATACATTAACACTTTGTCTCTTCTACACCTTAGCATTGCAAAAGACATCTGTTAGCTATTCCTGTTATAAAAAAGGAGGAAATATCTTGACTGATGTTTCATTTATTATTTAGATAAGAGGAAAAATTATAGAGATGACAGCCTGGTACTCTAGGAGATGAAAACCAATGGCCATCTCAGAGGAGCAAGCCACATTGACAATTATAAGCATATCTTTGTTAAACTATTTTTCTCACCGAAATGTTCACAGCATTTACATTTCTTGAGAGAAAATTATGCAATTGAAGTCTCTGCTGTTTTGTTGAAGCTGAGGAGATTCCCAAACCTTCTGTGATTCCCACTTGGTGTTTGTGGAAGGACTAGATGGATATCTGGTTAAATGCCTAAGTAGTTTTTATAATTGGTCAGTGACAAAGAAGCCCTCATTTACGTAAATTTGTTGAGCATCAATTAAATGTCTGCCACTTCTAGAAAGTAGTTGGAAAATGTCTGTGACACTACATATGTAAACCCATGCACTTCCTGTGGTTGATATCCAAAGGAAGAGAAATCGATAATAAACAGGTAAATCATAGGAACTATGTGTGCATGTGGCAAGTGACATTCGGGAAGGAAAGGATGGCAAGATGATGATCACTGAGAATACCAGGACTCAAGGGTAAGTTGGGTTTAAATAGGAGCAGATGGGAGAGGCCTGATTAAGGGAGTGACAATTGAGTCAAGTTGTGGTAGAACTGAGTAAATGGCATCAGGACACATAAATTCACAGGAGCTATGATTCCCTGCCCAAGACCTTCACAACATCAAGCCTTAGTCAATATCCCAGCTTGCATGGGGAGGGATTCATGAAGACCCACTTTTAGTTGAGGAGCTATTGACAGCTGATAGCTATGGAGGGGAGGAAGAGTCATATTTCTTCATGGATGTTGCCCCTGGTAGATTTTCCAGGATCCAGGGGATGGCCCTATAGCGCACGTGCACACACACACACACACACACACACACACACACACACACACACAAGTAATACTGGCCAAACTAAAAAAATCCAAGACATAAAGTAGGGAAGAATGCTTCAGGATATTTGATCCCATTGTGACCCCTGAGATTTATGATCTGTAGAAATTTGTTTCATGTTTGGCATGGTTGAGCCCTGGCTCACACCTTTAATCCAAGAACTTTCTCTTTACTGTAAACAGGTGATTAAGGTGTGGATCAACCCTAGCACACACATTTAATCCAAGAGCTTTCTGTACACAGGATTTAATAAGTTAAGCCTAGGTCAAGTGGTGGTGCAAGAAACCAGCTGACAGGGATTAAGTAGTAAGGTGGGACTTTGAGAAAAGGATATTTAAGAAAGCATGCATAAGGAGGCTTCTTTTGGGCTTTACACTAGCAAGTCTTTGGCCTTGGATATTTTGGGGGGTTTGTTTTTGTTTTTGTTTTTTTGTTTGTTTGTTTTTTGTTTTTGTTTTGTTTTGTTTTTGCCTTTTCCTCCTAAGCTGTCAGCTGAGCTAGTGAGCTTTTGGGGCTTTATCTTTTGAGATGTGAGCTGAGCAGGAAGGTCACCTGGGGTCTCTCTCTGCCTTTCTGAGCTGGCAGGTCTTCACACCAGCATCTGGCTCCTGAGTCTCCCTTAGTAAAATCAAATGGTTGGGATTTTCATTTCGTTTAAACTACAGAATTGGCCTGGTGGAGGAGCCAGTGAGGAGTTGGTAGGGATTAGTGGGCAGCAGGTATAACTAAAGTACATTGTATGAATACATGTAACTTTCAAAGAATAAATAGAATGTCTTTAAAAATAAAAATGAAGGGACTGGAGAGATAGCTCAGAAGTTGAGATCACATGATGCTAGAATGGGTTAAGGACCAAGGCTGGCTCCCTCCAGATTTTATGGACAGACACTAAGGTAAGACATTTTGCTGTGTTGTGGCTAACCTTTACATGAACACATAGATTCCTTACTTGGGGAGTATCATGGAGCGCTTTGTGTTTTCAGGAGCTACATCTTCAGAATAGATAGTTTTCACCATTGTTGAATGATACTCAGTTTAGGACTCTGAGACTTTTTTCCTGAAGATCATGGTATGAGTGATAACATATATTTGATGGCAGAACCCTGAGCTCCTGCTGTGCAGTGTTTACAGAGACTTACATACATCATGGCATCCTAAGTTACTCAGTGTTGAGAGTCCACTGGTGAGAATGTGTGGACTCAGTTCGAGACTTATTACTGGGTGGGAAAAAAACTTACGGTTTCCTGGGTCTCGTGCTTCCATGTGGTGAGTGTGGCTTCCAGTTTGGATGATCTTGCCCTGGGCCATGACCTAAAATAAAAAAGTATTTTCCAAGCTTACATCTGTATTTTACAAGGCTTTCTTCTCATTGATGAATCTACTGTGTTAGACCCAGGCAGAAATACCCAGCCCAGAACCCAATGTGTCAAGAGAGACTTGGTCAGGAGATGAAAGGATTCTTTGTATTTCTCAGTTTGGAGCCAGAACTCACCAGGTAGTAAAAACTGAGCTCTCTCAGCACTATCAAGGCAGTGCCTTTCAGAATAAAATGTGCCCGAACTGTGTGACTCTGGCTGCAGGGCAAGATGCCAGCTTCCTTCTCAATGTAGACATAGCTCTTGCTGATGGAATAAACACTGTAGGCCACATGGTGAGCTACTCCATATTCTTCATCCATGCAAGGGAAATTCCAACAAAAAAATTCCTCCTTGTGGTGCACCTGGAAAAGCAAGAAATATTGTGCTTAGATTGGCTATACAGCAGAACTTCTCTTCTGTGGTGAGTTAGCTTACTTGCAATGACAGAGTAGTTTACACATCTTTTTAAAAATGGAGAGGAAATACATGAGATGAATTTATGCCTGACACCCCGAATTTTCAAAATTCAGCATTAATATATATGAAAGAAATTTTACAAATATTAGTTTTAGTGCATAATAAATATATGCAAAGTAATGCAGGACTAAAAACATTTGCAAATATTAGTATGGTGTACTCTGACCATATTCATCCACTTACTACCCAATCCTATGTTTCCCACCAGCTCTCTTCTTTCTTACCAGGGCCTCTCTGCTTTCATTTCTATTTATTCCCTAGATTACACATTTGAGAGACAATATGCAATGCTTTATTTTCTCTCCTAGCCTTATAAATTTTTTCTTAAATAGACAATTTCTAAATATATGCATTTCACTATAGACAAGATGATTCTCTTATAAATATATGAGTAAAAGCCTAGAGTACACGTATTTCCTATTTTCTCTATTCATTCCTAGACCGATGAGCTGATGCTTGCTCCATTGCTGGCTGTATAGAGTCATGCTGAGACTGGCATGGTGATGTAGGTGTCTCCATCATATGTTAGCTTTGGTGCATATGGAAACTATGTGGATGTGGTAAACCTGGACTGTATACTGGTTTCATTTTGGATTTTTTAGAAGCTCTGAATTTAATGGTCATACTAATTTACCTAAGCATCAGTGGTGCATATAGGCTCCTTTGTTCCCATAGCCTTGCCAACATTGCTTTTCCTGATGATAGCCATTTTGATTGTTTAGATGGAATTTCAACACAGTATCAACTTGCATTTTCATG
The DNA here is from genome assembly GCF_964271855.1 of Acomys minous. Classification (NCBI taxonomy): domain Eukaryota; kingdom Metazoa; phylum Chordata; class Mammalia; order Rodentia; family Muridae; genus Acomys; species Acomys minous. The sequence goes on from NC_140500.1 coordinate 23,861,070, forward strand.
ATAGTCATATGTACTGAGTATCTGTGTGTGGGGTGTGTGTGTGTGTGTGTGTGTGTGTGTGTGTGTGTGTGTGTGTGTGTCTGTGAGTGTCTGTGTTTGCGCGCTGTGTGTTTCTTGACCATTTGTAATTGTTGTCTTGAAAAGCGACTATTATTGCAACTCATCTTTTCAAAGAATCGATTTTGGTTTCATTGGATCATTTTGTCCTCATCACTACTTTCAGCTGTATTTATTCTTTCTTTCCTTTCATTAATTTTGTATTTGTCTTATTCTAGTTATGTTAAGGACTTGAGGTGTAGCATTTACCTGGTAGATATCTGATTATTTATGTAGGGACTCATAGCTCTTAGAATTGAATTCCCTATAGACTGTACGTATTCTGGTGCATTTTTATTAAATCTAGAAATTTAAAAGTTACATTTCTGATATTGTCAATGTTCCATTGATCACTGTCTAGAGTTTTATTTGGGGCCAATATATTTGTATATACCCTCCAGTTTCACATGTTATTTCTTTACAATTATAGTCTCCTGTGGCATGATAGGATGCTCTGAATGATTTAAATTCTTTGAATTGGTAAACAATTGCTCCATGGTCTAAAATATCTAAAATGAGACCTGTTTCGAAAAAAACCCTTCAGTTGCTGAGGGGGATGTCTATTTCATCACGATTGGATATAGCATTTGATAGATGACTGTTAAGGCCATGAGATACAAGGTACAGTTTAATCTGAGATTTATTTTTGACTATTTTGTTTGGATGATACATTTATTATTAAACATTGCATATTCAAGTCATTCATTTATGTAGTTATTTGTATTTCTACCTATTTGTCCCTTTAAGCCTAGTTCTGCTTGTTTTTATGAAAATTGTTGAACCAACTTTTGGGGATATATATTTACATGTATATCTTCTTGATAAATTATTCACTTTTTAAAATGCAATGACTTTATCTTATTTCAGCTTGACCCTACTTGTCAGATATGAACATGGTTACCAATCATTGATTGAGAGTTTTGTTGGTTTAGGATATAATTTTTACTTTCATTCAATTCAGTCTCTGTGGCATATTTTTCATGGGATGAGTTTCTTGTGCACAGCAAATAACTAAATGCTTTAAAATATATTCTGCCTGTTTATGGTGCATATGGAGAGGCCTAATTTGGCATACATTTATAGTTAGTATTGAATGATACAGTACTACTTTTGATAGTTGTCTTATGGTTATCTAGAGGAAGAGAGCTGATAATATGAAGACATATAAAAAAGTATTAGATTGATTTTCAGTGTGGTCTGGCTCGTTCAGCAATAGTTGTCTTTGACTAGTAGAGAGTCTGAGATGTGGGTAAACATGCCTAGATCACATGACCCTTAGCAGTCCCAACCTGGCAGCAAAGGCCTGGAGGATTCTTGCATAGCCAGTGGTCTTTAGGCCACACAGGAAGTCCAAAACAAACAAACAAACAAGGAAAACACCAACACCGAGTTCTGACGTCTACATATGATGGCAACAACAGTGGCAGTAGCACTCATAGAGGTGGAGGTAAGCATGGCCATGCTGAAAGTGAGTCCCATGTATAGGGTGTGTCTTTCTACTTCAATTAACCCAATGACTTTCTTCATAAGCATGACTAGAAGCTAACCTAATCTCTGTAATCCCTCAGAGGCTTGTTGCCTCTTATCAAATTGAAATTAATATTAACTATCATACTGGCTTTGGATATTCTCTGTTATTTTCTTTCTCTTTTGTTCATCTTAGAAGTTTTCTAGCCTAGAGTGTTGATAATTTTTCACATTTCATTTTTCTTATTTATTCTATTTTGATATTGCAATTTATACATTTATAAGGATGGATATAGAACATCTGCTATTATAAGGAGATTTTTTTAATGAGTGGCCCTCTTTTAAAGGCTTGATTTCTAATAAACCTTTGGAACAATAAAGGGAATTCAATAAATTTGTCAACACCAACGCAAAGCAGGTGTGTGAATATAATAAAAAACAATTAAAACTACCTACTGTTTCCTATGTTTCAATAAATAGACAGAGAAAATATAGTATAAATTAACAGTTAAGTTTAGAAATTGAGAAAAATTTTATTACTAAAGTAGCAAACCAGAGTCTGAGAAACAGAAAAAAGAATAAAGATCAGAGAGAAAGATATTGAGGCCCAATATGAGAAAAAACATCAAGTAACAACACAGCAAAAATCTGAAGTACATGGTGTAAATATTGGATATAGACTATTGGGGCAGAAATATGAGGGTGGTTCTTGGAGATAGAGAGATAATAGGGGGAACAGGATAAAGCGACTTGAATGAAAATGCCATAATGAAACCTCTTACTTTTTTTTCTATTTTTTTTTCTTTTCCAAGATAGGGTTTCTCTGTTGTAGCCTTGGCTGTCCTGGACTCACTTTGTAGACCAGGTTGGCCTTGAATTAACAGAGATCTGCCTGCCTCTGCCTCCCTGGAGGTAGTAAAGTTTGCTGGGGTGGAGGGGTGGAGGTAGTAAAGTTTGACATCTTATCCTCTAAATGACTCCATGCCTCTGAGCATCTAGAAAGCTCCCAAACTGAAGCTATCTGACAGTGGCTGACCTCCTAGTGGGCGCCACACTGGTCCTTTTCTTCCTACACCCAACCTCCCACATGCTCAGTTCCAATCCTTGTTTCTAGAGTCTATCTGTTGTTTGCAAAGGGACATACTTTCAATTTATTTCTATAATATAGATTATGATTTCCATCATTTAAATTTGTAGGAGCAAATGTGTTTAAGTCAACACTGGCATTCTTCTACCCACAGTGGTTCTCAGGGAGGTGCCTACTGAGCAAACTAGGGTAGAAGGCCATGGGAGTCAGAGATAAAGCTGCAGGGCCTTCAGAGAACTCTGCTAGTAAATCAAAAAGTGGAGTTCTCTTCATGTGGTTCCTTCTTATGACATATCTGACAGAGATATGATTTACAAGGGAATCTTTGTGTAGTTCCAATTGACTGCAGATTACAGGTCTCCTGTGTTTTTGTGGCTCCAGATTGCATCTCTAGTGCTTGCTGGATTCCTGTCTGTCTGTCTGTCTGTCTGTGTCTCGGTCTGTCTCTGTGCCTCAAGTGGGGATTAGTGTAACGTCAACCATATTCAGTTAAACAATAAATGCCTCTTATTTGAGAATATAGCACTGCAAATTTCAGTAATAAATCTGAGGACATACAGTACCTATCCTTGACTGAATAGATAAAAACAGACTTTTAGTCATTTTTGCTTGGAGGTCCTGACATGAGATATATAAAAACTAAATAAAATAAAAGAGAATATGGGAAATATTGTGTTTAAAAAGAATATGCTCACAATGTGTGCTCATACTTTTATTAGTGATCAGAAACCCTTTCTGTTCTGCCCTAAAATAAGAAAAATTGGGAAAGAGTTCCAAGATGGCCACGTACTTCATACACTGTATCTGATCTAGTGCATGGAGACCAGGGACTGGATTGAGAGCCACAGACTTCAAGAACTGAAGAACACTAGGTGAGTGGTGTCCTGCACAGTGCAGACCACAGGCAGAATAGCATTCCACGGAGGACCTGAATGCACTCTTCCAGACTTTGGAATGGAACCAACCCACCTGCAGACTGCAGCCAGCCTCTATAGCAGAGGCGCAGTGTGTGCGAGGGTGGAACACCAGAGCCTCTGGCCTGGGAAAGTCTCAGGGAAACAAGTGAATCTGTCCTCAGGCACCCCTACCCATGCCAACACAGTCCACGGGGTGCCCTGGAGCCTGCAGAGAAGCCCACGGTACCCAGAAACAGCGTGCGTGGTGTGGGTTAGTCTGGCCGGAGCCAGGCAGCCAGCCTCAGCAGACGAAGCCTGCAAAATTGGGCTGATAGAACCTTGCCACAACAGTCCCCACCGCCCGGCAGGGACTCCCACGCTCATTGGAGAAGGTGGACTACCCTGAGTGTCTGGAAAGGGATCTGAATTGTTTAGGGACTCGGTGGACTGAGCCACCAAAGGTGCACAATCTAGGCTGCTCTGCTATCTAGACTGATATGGATAGGATCCTGTCATGGGCCACAGCAGTCAGGGTCTGGACAATTGGACAGATAAAACCACAGTCCCTATAGCCCAGCAGGGACTTTCCACACTTGTGGGAGAAGCTGGACTTACTGCCTTATGTGTCTGGAGGGGATTCTGAGGTGTGGCTGTAGCTCCCTAGGACTGAGCCACCAAGGATGAGAAATCTAGACTGGTCTGCTTTCTAGACTGCTCCAGGCAGGAACCTGTCTGTGGATCAAGGTGGTCCAGGACTGGACAATTGGACAAATAAAGGCACAGTCGTGGGAGACGCTGGACTGCTCGGAGGGGTCAGGACAAAAAACTAAACAGTGGTCCCCAACACAGCTAGTCTGAATTTCCTCAGTAGAGTATATGGAATTAGGCAGAAGCCTACCTCTGCTGACCCAGTCAGGAGCTTAAGGTGTAGAACAAAATCTGGAGCAGAAACCAGGTCACATGCCTGTTACAGAGAAGAGCTCTCTGATACCCACAGGCAAGGGCTTATAATCATTCACCAACTACCCACTCTCAACAACCAGTGAGTAACACATGAAGCTAACACTCAACACCAGGCATAGCAAGATGACTAAAAGAATGCATAAGAATGCAAACAATGAACTCTGGTGCCCCGTATTTGTCCATGTCCCCTACATGGGGAGGCCTGGTGGCACTCAGAGGAAGGAAGCAGGCTAACAAGAAGAGGCCTGATACCCTATGAGCATATACAGAGGAAGGAGGTTCCTCCCTCTTAGTCACAGTCATAGGGGAGGAGAGTAAGGAGAAAATGGGAGGAAAGGAGGAATGGGAGGATACAAGGGATGGGATAACAATTGAGGTATAATATGAATAAATTAATAAAATATATTTTAAAAGAATGCAAACAACAAAAACCAAATCAACTCATCAGTCCCAGATCCCAGCTATTCCAAAGAAAGTAACACTGAGAACACAATAGAAATATAAGAAAATGATCTCAAATCCTTAGTAATGAGGAGGATAATGGAGGAAATGAATAAAATCCATAATCAAATACAGGAACATACAGCGAAACAGGTGGAAGATATAAAAGAAGCCTATAGAGAAGAACTGCAAATTTTTCAAGAAAATACCAACAACTAGATGAAGGAAATAAATAAAACAGTTCAAGATGTGAAGATGAAAATGGAAACAGTGATAAAGAGCACAGACAAGAAAAATGGGAATGAGAGACGTTAAAGAAGAAAGTAAGCAACACAGAAGTGAGCTTCTTTAATAGAATCCAAAAAAATGGAGGAATGAATCTCCGGACTAGAAGATACAATTGTAGAACTTGAAACAACTATCAAAAACAATGATAAATATGAAAAATTGCTGACGCAAAACATCCAAGAAATCAAGGACACCATCAAAAGATGAAACCTGAGAATAATAGGCATCAAGGAAAGAGAGGAGACCTGACTCCAAGACCCAGAAAATATCTTCAACAAAATCATAAAAGAAAATTTAGCCAGTACAAAGAAGGAGATGCATGTAAACATGCAATGGATAAAGAAACTCTGGTACATTGACACTATGGAATACTACTCAGCTACTAAAAATAAGGAAATCCTGAAATTTGTGGTCAAATGGATGGGACTAGAGATGCTCTCACTGAGTGAGTTAACCCAGAGGCAGAAAGACTTACATGGTATATACACACTTATAATTGGGCACTAGCCCAAAAGGCATGTCCCATGAAAGTCTTCACTTACCAGGAGATTGGGAAAGATGTGAGGACATCCTACTGAGACTCTAGGTAAGAGAAATATAGGAGATGGAGAAAAAGAAGAACACAGAGGGTCCTAGAAACCTAAACAAGAACATCATGATGGGTGGATCGAGGTCCAGGGGGGTTCTGCTCAAACTATTGAACTCACCAAGGACAATACAATAGCAAACATCGAACCACTATCTGATTTACCCAATGGACAGGACATTCTCCACATGCTATGTGGAGAGCAGGGACTGACTTTGACATGAACTCTGAGGCTCCATATTAGACTACCTTCCCTTGGTTGGGAGGCCTGGTGGCACTCAAGGAATGCATAAGCAGGATACCAAGATAAGACTTGATAGCCAATGACCATATAGTGGGGTAAGAGGTCCCCCTCGATCATAGGCCTAAGGGAGGGGAATTGGTTGAAAGCAGGAGGAAGGGAGGAATACGAGGATACAAGTGATGGGATGGCAATTGAGTTGTAATCTGAATAAATTAATAAAATTTTAAAAAAGAAAATTTGGCCTGGAATATTTCTTTTTATTAAACTCCACATTATCCAGTTGAAACTGTTACAAAGCCTCACCTTGTGTCTTATGCCCTCATTTCTTACTTACTTTGATCTTGAGGGAATCACCCTCAATGCCGGTGGTGTTGATGGAGAACTCTGCCAGGCCATGATGGTCAGTGGTGGTAGCATGGGAGTAGCCAGATTGTACTTTGAAGAAGACTTGCTCGTTTGGAATAGGAGCGCGCTGGAGATCCTCGAGGCGGACCTAAATTGAACAAGGAAGAAAAGCATAATATAGGTATGGTATTACTGCACAAATCATAAGAGGAAAAACCTGTCTCAGTAGTCTATAAAGATCAAAATATACACCAACTACTTCAGCATGCAAAAAATTGTCTTACCAAAACCTAACACTTTCATGTCTACACCATTAAAACTGGTTGTGCTGTGAAAGCACGGAGGCCCAAAGTATCATATTCTTAACTCTTTATAGATGCTTCATACTTACCTATTACTCATAAGAAACTATTGACAGGGTCAGTGTGAACTAAGGGAAGCAGGTGCTCTGAATTATCACAAGATACTTGTTGGGGCCCTGAGGCTAATAGAGAGCATGGTTTTATTATGAATATGTAGCACGTGTTGCTTTATCATTGAAACACAGCGACACTTTGGGGGTTATGGTTTTCAAGTATAGTAGTTATAAATGAAAATACACTACTTATGTTTTAGATTCATGATTCTTGATGGCCTTTCTAAGTCTTGAGTTTAGTTCTAGGAATAGAAGTTATGCACTCAAGCATGTGAAGGACAAGCTCTACCAATAAGCTACACTTCTGCTTTGGCAACCAACGACGTCACGCAAGGTTAACATTGAGCAGAATGGCCCAGGCTGAGGAATCATAGTACAGCACGAGAGCATCTATGAACCAAAGAGTACTTTACTTTCACAAGAAAGGGAATCCCACGTCTAAAGTGTGACTCAGCTTTCACAAATATGAGTTTGGTTTTGATTTTTTCAATTTTCGTTGTTCCAGATCCACTGAACTCCAATCCTGAAAAAGAAATTAGCAATAACATTGAAAGCCAGTTAGATAACTGCTTGCATTCTACACCCCTTTTCTACATCCTTTAAACCACCATCTTCATGTGAACAGGAGTCAATTTTCACAATTTCATTTTCTGTATTTTCAGGTTACTCACGTACCTGTCCCTTCTTCAATAACCTTTGCTTTGACATGAAAATTCTGGGCTCGAATATATCTTTCCTTTAGTTGGAACATATTAATGTTTTCTTCTTGTGTCATGCAGCCTGTGTTGTCTAGCTAATATGCAAGATAAAAACAGGGTGATATGATGCACTGGTCAGATCGATGCTCAACTCAAACCCGCATGTAAAGACTTTTTTGCTAAACACTTCAGTGCTATACAGCATAGTGACCTAATTATAAACATGGGACTCAGCTTATTTCATTAGTGTCTTTAGTTAAAATTTGTTACTAGTGTTAGTATTAGTATCTTATATTGCCAAGATACTTAGATAATTAATATTGGAACACCCAATAAAATCATAGGAATATGCAAATGATTACAAACGATAACCCTAAATATACATGATTTTAACTCTTTTATAAGAAGCTCAGGCCAGCTAGTTAGATTAAACAACAACAACACACACACACACATGTGAAAGAATAGAAAGAGAGGGATTTAAAAAACTCAAGCTCAGAAGAGGCAAGAGTATCAATTCTAATATTTGATAAAATAGACCAGTCCAAAATCAGTTACAAGAAATAAAAAAAAGTCCTACGTTTTAGGGAAACTAATAAACAATGAAAAGAATACTGAGTAAACTTGTTAATACATACAACTTCATAAAAGAAACACTGTGAAGCAAAAACAGATAGGTCTAGATGGAATAATAATGAGATTTTTAATACTGCACACTCATTGATTGATCGTCTGGGCAAAAAATAATTTTCAAAGTGTTGTATAGAGATTTTACCTGAATTAAATATACCACATGGAAAGAGTCTCACTAAGACTCAGGACATATACAGGACTTATACAGTTTAGAATATAAACAACTCACAAGGCTCAAAAAGTTCTTAAAACTGACAAGACTGCAAGGCTATAAACAGGTAAAAGAATTCATGTCTACCAGATCAGCCACATAGAGAATACTAGAAATGATACTTTGGACTGAAGAGGACAACAAGCATAGCTAAGAGGCTACATTTAAAAAAAGAATGAAGCTACAATTACTAAAACATAAAATAGGATTAAACACAAGTACCAAAACAACAACAAAATGACAGCTCAACATACACCTTTCAATGCTAACATTGAATATTAATGCCTTCATCTCTCCAATCAAAAAATAGGACATTTGAATGTGTTAAGAGACAAAGTCAGTCTTTTTGTTGTTTACAAGAAACATTTTATCTTCAAAGATATATAACACCTTAGATTAAAAGGATGAAAACCAGTATTCGAAGCAAATGACCAAAAAGCAACAAGGCATTGCTATTCTAATATCTGACAAAATTGATTGCAAACAAATATTAATCAGAAGAGACAAAAAAAAGCACTTTATTCTGATCAAGGGAACAATTAACTGAGAAGACACTTCAGTTGTAAACATATATGAACAAACTCTAGCACACACATTTTCTTAAAAAAAAAAAAAAAAGCATGTCACTGGACTTCAAGAACATGGATAAAACCCAATAATTATAGCTGGTTTCTGGGCCCTAATTTCTCCAATAGAGAATCTGTACAAAAATTAAATACAGAATCACCAGTATTGAATGACATTATATATAAGATGGACCTAACAGATATCTATAAAATACCCCCTAAACACCAACAACTATTTATTCTTTGAAGCAGTGATTGGAAGTTTCTCTAAAATAGGCCAGTTAGTGAGATACAAAGCAAAACTGAACAAATACAGAAATTTTGAAATAATCTAGGGTACCCTATCTGACCACAATACAATAAAGTTTAAAATCAACATCAAAATAATTTCTAGAAATTACATAAATTCAAAGAAATTAAACAACACACTACTGAATAAACAACTAATCAGAGAAGAACTCAAGAAAAATTTTAAAATACTGTAGTTAAATAAAAATAAAAACATAATACAACAAAACCTCTGAATCACATTCAAAGCTGTCCCAAGAGGAACATTTATGGTTCTGAGTGCTGATAAAAAGAAAAGAAATAACACAAATAAATGACTTAATGATACAAATCAAGCATTTGTAAAAAAAGAAAGATCAAACCACACTGAGCATTAGCAGATAGGAAGGAATTTAAAAAACAGAGCAAAAATTAGAAACAGTAATAAAGACTACAAAGAACCAATGAGTCTAAGAGATGGTTATTTAAGAACATAAGATCAAGAGACCTTTGGCACAATTAACCAAGAGAGGGGGGAGGGAGGGAGGAAGGGAGGAAGGGAAGGAGAAAGAGGAGGAGAGGGGGAGAGACACACCCACACACAGAGAGAGGGAGGGGTAGGGGAACCCAACTCCAAGAGCTACATCTTCAACATAACTCCTACATCAAAGGATCCGGGAGAACCATGAAACAAGGATCAGAAAGACTATAAAAGACCACAACGCCTGTAGCAAAAACAGTGCCTTTCAGGCGCGACAGGAAAAAGACACCCATACAATTATTAACAATGTAGTTGCCTGAACAAGACTTAGAGAGTGGTAAAAAAAAAACAGTTAACCTGCCAGTGTGGTGAAAGGGGGAAATTCCACAAAGCCACACTCCTAGATCAAGAGCTACCAGTAATCAATGGCTGCTGAGAATGATTGATAAAAACATAAGTCTGTGGGAGTCAGGAGTGGCCTGGCTCTACAGATAGCACAGAGGTTACCCAAACTGTTGTAAAGTACAAATGACATCTCCCATAAGGGAGGGTTTTATTGGCTGACAAAAAGTGCTCCAGAGAAAGATCTAGAAAGGATGAGTCTGGGATAGACTCAGGTGTGGCCTGACCCTACAGATACAGGTCACCAGGTCATTAACTATATCTATTCCCAGCTTTTTGGGTGGAAACAGGAATACATCTCTTCCATTGAGGAGACAACCCCACATGTTCAACATTCCAGGATTCCTTAACACTTGTCTGGGAGGAAAGGACCTCACACCCTGCACACTTAATATGTTGTGGGTGAACTACAACCTGGTGTAGAAGCACCTCAGAAAATGGAATGCCAAAGGACCACATGAGCAGCTCTCAGGAATACATAAAAGGAAGCTTTATCAGCGTCCCAAAATGTGTTCATATACATGCTTGTCATTTATGGGGTTCACATACAAGTGAACCCAACAACTGATGAATAGATAATCAAAATGGTAGAGGAAAACAGTATGGGCATGGAGCTCATCACCTTCCACAAGGTGTACCAGACTCATGCACACAACAGTGCATGTCTTCTGTCTTATGTGAGCATAAAACAAAACAAAACAAGAAAGACAACAAAATAGAAGTTGTTCCATTTGGGAACAGGAGGGGTCTGGCAGGAGGAGAGGTGGAGGGAATAGGGTAGGTAATGAAGGAAGTAATCAAGTATGTAATACACATGATTGAATATACTGTAAAGAAGCCTATGGTTTCATGTGCAATATACTACATTTTATATGTGCTAATTAAAATATACTTCCAAAGAATAGTCTGTAAGGCATGAAAGTAGTGGAGGCTATATACGAAGAGGAGAAGGACACATAGGAGCAAGGACACAAGACAGCAGAGGTGGCAATGGGACAAGGGAATATGGTTAAAATACATGATAACTCACATGTGAATATACCATAATCCTACTATTTTGTACAATGACAATATACAAAAAATGAATGTGGTGGCCAAGTAAAGTTGTTGAAACATCTTTTTAATGCTAGTAGGCCCCAGGACTATCCCTTTTGTTAGTGAGGGGGTCCTAGGGATTGCACACATGCCTGCCTAGTGTTTCATTACTAAACTACAACCTGAGGTTCCAGAACATTCTCTTTCAATATCTGAGAACACATTTCCTCTCAGCTTGCTGTCTGCATTTTTGTGATAGTTAACCCTGGGTATTAAAAACAGGCCTTTCAACAGGTTGCTTACCTGGTAATTGACTTTTTTGCATCCACAGTCCTCCATGAAGCTGAGGCGCTGACATTTATGGCATATGCTTATGTTTACATGTCCTGGGACAGGCTTCCCATAGGTATATCTGTCAGAACATAAGTTCACACAGACCAGGGGTCTTTGTAAAGCAGAGACCCACTGTCTTCCCACCACAGTCCTCACTGACAACTTGTAACAGATTGACTGTGTCTAGTATCATAGTGACAGCCCATATGGTTCATTATTACCACCTGATACTTTAGAAATATATATTAAGGATTTAGCCCTGTTATGGGAGATAGGCATTTATCACCTTTGTGGTTGGGAAAAAAATTGACTAACGATATCACGACCCTCAGCTAATAAGTGAGGGTGCTTCTATTCAGCTGAGATGAATGGGGAGCATGGGAGAATGACTCAGAGCTGTTTTATGCAGCTCCTCAATCTTTTCTCTTCTTTTTTGCCATGTTTGTTTTTAAGCATGTTTATTGTTTTTTTAATGACAAGCAAATGTAAACTAAGGTGTGTCTCTTCTATTTGATTTGGACACATTTGCAAATTTCCCTAGTGTAGTTTGACTTATGCTGACTCCAGGCTTACATGGCAATTTTACTTCATGTACTACAAGATGCTTGATTATCAGGTACAGAAATGCACATAGAAAAACTATGCTGTGTATCAGTTAAACTTGGGCAGTAGCAGCTGGAGTTGGAGTCAGATTGGGAGCTCTTGTTTCTCTGCTCTTTCTGTCAACCCATAATAGGTCAGCAAGATGCCACAATTCAATGCTTGGATTCTCCTTACATGGGTCAGTGGAACTTATTAGGCACCTTAATGTCTCCAAAGAGAGGGACTCTATCACCTCACACAATTGATCTTATCATTGGTGTCATCAGGATTAACATCAGCAACATATGCAAGTGAGCAGGAATAGACTCAGAGCAGTAAGAAGAAGAAGAGACGAGCACCAGAGGGGGACATTCTAGGAGGGTAGGGAAGGGCATTTGCATTTGTACATGGTCTACAATGAGGCATTTCCTGGGTCCAAGTACATACTTAAGGATAGAAGAACAAAAAACAAGTAACTCACACTCCACACACAGTCACATTCAGTTTTTCACCGTTTATAGAGATGGCCTTTGGGACCTTGACACGAACTTCAAATTTGGGAAGCACTATTGGGAGAGAGAGGAGAAATTCAGGGGGAAATGACTTTCCTAGTTGCCTAAATGACCAGTCTCTGCCCAGAAATGGTGATTTCACATTATGAAGGTAACCCCTCTCCTCTACTAAAGTAGGAATGATGAGTGGTTACAGATTATGTCAGTTCTTGCACATCACAGAGATATCTACTTAAATAAGAAAACCCAAGTATTTGCGTCTGAGAATCCCAGAACTTTCTAGAAGCTCTATGTTGCTAGAGTTAGATGAAATCCAGCCTTACATATTTGAAACTCAATGTGTACAAAAGCACTCGTCCCACGGTAACTGGAAACTCATGGCATCCACTTTCCCTTGCCAGACTTCCTGATCCATACCAAATTCCTCCACAGTGAAGGGGTGCTGTTTCTTCTCTCCTGATTGGTTTAGTATCACTATCTTGTAGGAGCCCTGGATGGGCTCTGATGACAGGCTGAAAGACAGTTGTTTGAACCCATTCTCTGTGTTGATATCCCGCCACTGCATAATTCGGTTCATCTTTGGATCCTGTGAACCAGGTTGTAAATTGTCTTAGTCATTAAAGCACTAAGTGCAACACATCTCATGGTGGCAATGTGCTCATGATGGAAGCATTTGGGAGCTTGCTAATATTCTTTTGGGGAAAGGAAAAATAAAGGTAACCTGGGATATAACAAACCAGTTATCTCGAATGGCAGAAGGTTGCTGACCTATACTAGTTCTACAACATTCCAACATCAAGTTACTTCCAGCAGATTAACTTCTCTCTGAATATGAAACATTTAAGTTTCTTACCTCAATGTAAGCCAGAGGAAACTGAAACGAAAGGAAAAGCAATTTTAGTTTAGAACAGGGGGTCACGACCCCTTTGATAAACCTGTCTGCAAAAATAATTATGTTATGATTCATATCAGTAGCAAAATTACAGTTATGAAGTAGCAATAAAAACAATTTTATGGTTGGGGTCCATCACAACATGAGGAATTATATTAAATAATCACAACATTAAGAAGGTTGAGAACCATGGGATTAAAATTTTCACGGATAGAACAAATTTAATAGATTTATACAATGGGCTTCATGACAGGAGTTTCAGCCAGAATTTGGTGAACTTAATATCAAGTAACAAAGTCAATTGCAAGCCAGCTAACTACCATGGAGACATTTTAAGTGTATATTCTAGAATATTCAAGTCACATGAAACACGCTGTTGAGAAATAGAACTGTGGAACATTATCAGTACGATTTCTCTGATCTGCCTTGAGACACACCCTGATCTTTCACAGAGTGAAGATTATAGAATTTTACTGTTCAGATCAGGAATATTTGTAGTGTGAAATAGGGTTATTCATTTAAAATATATCCATTCACAATGTATAACTTGGGGTGGCCTGGGCAAGGCACTGGCTTCCCATTTCTTGTCTATTGAGCTACAAAGGGTGTACTCAATGTGTACTCAATATACACCTCCTGAACACAGTTCAACAGAACAAACTCTTGCCTGACTCCTGTCTGAGAAATACCAAGAAGAAGAGGGCTGAATAGCTGCTCTTCCATCTGAGGAGAATTGCTGCTGACTAAGGCAAGAACTGTATGTTCAGGGGTTTTGCAGACAGCATGTTTCTGGTTGGTTAGTTGATGTCTATACAGTAAAGACAGATAGATGCAAATTCATTTAAGGTTCTGTAGTAACTGAGGTGTCTGAAGAGGCAAACTTATTTTAGGTGAGCATAAGCTTAAAGAAGACAGCCATAGGAGCATGTGGTGGTGCAGCCTGTAATCCCAGCACTTGGGAAAGCAGAGGCAAGTGGATCTTTGTGAGATTGAAGCCAGTCTACAAAGCAAGTCCAGGACATCTAAGAACATACAGAGAAACCTTGTCTGGAAAGGAAGGAGGAGGAGGAGGAAGAGGAGGAGGAGGAGGAGGAGGAGGAGGAGGAGGAGGAGGAGAAGAAGAAGAAGAAGAAGAAGAAGAAGAAGAAGAAGAAGAAGAAGAAGAAGAAGAAGAAGAAGAAGAAGAAGAAGAAGAAGACGAAGAAGAAGAAGAAAGCTTTTGCAGAGCACAATGGTTCACACTTGTAATCCTAGCACTCAAGGAGGCAAAGGCAGGTGGATCTCTGTGACTTCTAGGCCAGCCTGCTCTACAAAGCTAGTCCAAGACAGCCAAGGATACACAGAGAGACCCTGCATCAAAAACAAGCAAACAAAACCAAAGAAAGAACAAAAGGCAGCTATTTCTAGTAGTTGATAATTGAGTAAACAGTGACTGTGCTAACGGAATTTTAGTGATGTAGTTTCTGAAAGTATAGAAAGATGAGTCATGAAAATGGCTGATGAAAATGTGGTACACATGTACAACGTGAAGTTTTATTAGCTATAAAAAATGAAATCACAAAAATTTCAGGCAAATGGATAAAACTCAAAAAATTACAATTGTAAACCAGGCTCAGAAAGATAATTGCTGTATGTCCTGTCTCATATGTGGTTACTCACTCTAAATATTTAGAGTTGCATGTTTAACCTGGAATACCTGAGAGAGCAAGGAAACTAGAAGTCGGTCACTGGGGTGAGAAATCCCTCAAGGCAGGGGACATGGAGTGACATAGATGTAATCAAAGCACAGGTGCACTTTGAGGGGCAGAAAGTTTAAGCAGGGATGAGTGTGTGGGGTGGGAGAGATGGGAGGGGAATGTGAGAGAGACAACAAAAACTAAGGATCTATGAAAAAGCCATGTGGAAACTTACTGCTTTGTAAACCAATTTTAAAATCCTATCTTAAGACACTTATTTTAGTGTGACCTGATCCCAAGACACTAGTGACTCTCCATTTTCTGCTGATCTCTTTGTGTGTCTTATTTCTTGACCTTCTGAACAATTTGGCACTTAAGACCAATGCCTTCTTCTCTTTCCTGGTCTCACTCTCACCTTTAGTTATAGAAGAAGAAGAAGAAGAAGAAGAAGAAGAAGAAGAAGAAGAAGAAGAAGAAGAAGAAGAAGAAGAAGAAGAAGAAAGAAGAAGAAGAAGAAGACAGTGCAAACTGCAGTTTGAATTTTAGAGATCAGGATGAACCAAAAAAAAAAAAACAAAACAAAAAAGGAGGTACTTGTTGGCTAAACAGACATTAAAAACTTGAGTACTTGATCCAGGCACACATGGTGGTGGCTGAAGGGTAGATAAACCCTCTTCTATTTTGATCCCAAGTGAGGGCCAACATACAGGGCCAGATATATACCACTTAGATCTGAGAAAGCAGGATGTTTTCCGACATAGAAGTTGAAATACTTCGTGGGGGAGCTTGGTGAAAAACACCCTTGAACAGACTGAGAGGATATATATATATATATATATATATATATATATATATATATATATATATATATATATATACACACACACAAACATACAAACATACAAACATACATACATACATACATACATACATACATACATACATACATACATACATACATAAATGAGCCCAAAAGAGGAGAGGAGGCTTTTTGGTTGGGACTCGGTTTTCAGCTGCACTTCAAGAGGCTTCTAGAGAGCACTGCTCCAGGGAAAGTCTCAAGGCTTTGGACTCCAGCTGAGGCTTGAGGTTCCAGCTACTGCTCCTGGTTCCAGTGGCAACTCTGGTGAAATTGCTGGTCTGCTGAAACCCTGCTGACTATGCCAAGGACTCATACCCTTAAGATTTCATTGTAGTGTTCTTTAATATTCTTTTTTGATTGTTTGGGTTAGTCTGAATGTTAGGGAGGTAGGCTCATTTATTAAGTTCATAATAAAATAAAATTGATAAGAGAATTGGGCCTACAAGTGGCACATGCTATATTACCAGAAACCAGGAGGCAGAGGCAGGTGGACCTCTGTGAACTCAAGGCCTCATTGGTCTACATAGAGACTTCCAGGCCAGCAAGATTTACATGGTGAAATCATGTCTTTAAAAAGTCAATTGACACTGCAAAGTAAGCATATTTGTGAACTAAGAAATTTTCACAAAAGTCCTACATATGCTATCTTTTGATATCTTCCTGGAGGCTCTGGCCTATATGGACAGCAAAGAACTGTGACTGAAGAAGTAAGATTGTTACTATCAGAATAAGGAACAAAAATTTAGACCAATGCCTGGTGGGTAAACAGAACGAGATGCCACAAATAGATCATTAAAATGGTGGAATTCTGGCTCCTCCTTCACACTCCTGATCTGAGACAAACACCTAAGGCTCTACCTCTTAGTACTGGGGATAATATCAACAGAGGGCTGATCTGACATGAGCAAGGCCAAGACCAGGACAAGTTTGCCCTAAAGTCTTGGTCTTTGTTAAAAATGATCAAACGTATATTAGGGAAGAAAGATCTCTCAAAGATCCTTAAAGACCCCACCCAGCCTTGAGAAAGAAACAGGACTCCCAGACCCTCTCTCCCATGTGCCTGCTCTGTGTATTACCTCACCTCTAATGAAAGCTTTTCTTCCATGGCTGACTCTGCCCACTGTGTTTAAGGTTTTTCCTTCCTTTAAACCTCTAATTGGCAGAAAAATGAACCCTACACAGTAGCAGCAAGATCATTTTATATCCCACACTCAAAAGCTATTGGAATTGAAGATAAGTCATTTTGACTAAGGAATTCAGCAAGATCGACATGGAAAAAAGTAATGGGATACATAGAAAAATCTTAATTGCATTGAAAATGAACACAACAAATTATAAATTCTATAAACTCCATTCATTGATGAAAACTATGGTTTGGGTAATAAGTCAACTAAGAAATCCAGAGGCCTAAGAAGAACATTGTAATTAGGAAATCTATAAAAGGAAATCTAAAATAATGGGTAGATGTTATGTGTACTAGACAGAAACATTTGTTATTGAATGGTTCACATTCTTTCTAAATCAATATATGTTGTTAGGAACTCAATCAAATTTCCAAGGCTGATTGTAGAGCTGAAACCTAGTAGTAAAGTCAATATAGAACATCCAGGAACAGTTGATGAAATTCTGAAGAAAGGATTAATTGATGGAAGTGAATTTATCCAAAATAAAAATGAAAGTGCTGTAACTATTACAAAACTGGAAGGTGAAACACAGGAGGGAGAGGCAGTTGGTAATGTGCTAGATGCTGAAGTATAAGGACTTGGTTTTCATGGGCAAAATCCACATAAAAAGCAGATGCATGTGCCTGCTGTAGTCTTAGCTGGAAAGGCAAAGACAGACAGCTTTTGGGGGTCACTGGCCAGGCAGCCTAGCCTGATCATCAAGCCCCAGGCCAGTGAGAGACTCTTGACTCAGAGCCCACGGTGTATGGCACCCCAAAACTCACACCCAAAGGTTGTCTTCTGGCTAGCACACACATGTGTACACACACACACACACACACACACACACACACACACGCGCGCGCGCGCGCACGCGCGCGCGCATACAAATGAACATGTAATATACAGTGACACACAAAGTACTAGGAAGAGAGTCAAGAAAGTGAGTCAACACTATGGTGGTTTTAATAGGAATGCCGCCCATAGACTCATGTGTTTGAATGCTTGGCTCATAGGGAGTGCACTAATAGGGGGTGTGGGCCTGTTGGAGAGAGTGTGTGACTGTGGGGGTAGGCGTTTAGGTTTCCTATGCTCAAGCTATGTCCAGTGTGCACAGGGTCTCCTTATGCTGGCAGATCAAGATGTAGAACTCACAGCTCCTTCTCCAGCACCATGTCTGCCTGCACCCCACCATGCTTCTTGACATAATGATAATGGACTAAACTCTGAAACTGCAAATCAGACCCAATGAAATGTTTTTTCTTTAATTTTTTAACTTTTGTACATATAAGAGTTGCCATGTTCATGGTGTCTTGTCACAGCATTAGAACCCTAATTAGGACAACAACCTACACTGGAAACTTTACAGTGTCATAAGGCTATAGAGATAAGTAAAGTGATTAAGAGTTGACCAGCAGAACCATACACACGTGTATATATATTATGGAGGATGGAGCTAGAAAAAGTCAAGCCCAGGGAGGAAATCCAGACCCAGAAAGACAAACATGATGTGTACTCATTGTGTATATTAGCTATAAAGTAAAGGATAATCGCACTACAGTCTACCGACCCAGAGAGGCTAAGTAACATGGAGGGCTTTAGGAGGATGCATGGATCTCCATGTGAGAGAAAAGAGAGTAGATTTTTCCAGTGGAATAATGGAGTGAGGTTCTGGAAACAGGAGAGGTCAGGCAGGGGAGGGAGGAAAAGAGAGAAAGAATATGGTGAGATTCAATGGGAATAGAGGGCCATATATGGGGTGATGTGGAAATCTTGTACAGTGGAAACTTCCTTGAATCTGTGAGGATGACCTTGGTGAGGGCTCCTAGCAATGAGGGATTTGAAGCCTGAACTGGCCATCATCTGTAACCAGCAAGTCCCATTGGTGGGACTGGGACACTAACCCTGCCACAAAACCTTCAACCCACAACCTGTCCTCCCTACAAGATGTGCTGGGGCAATAGTGACTCAGAGCTTGTGGAAGTTGCCAACCAATGAATAGTCTATGTTGAGGCCCAAGCCATGAGAGGAAGCCTGTGCCCTATACTGCTGGATGGTAAGGAATGAGAAGCTGGATGGCTCAGAGACCAAGGGTAGAACAAAAATAGGATAGGAAAAAAAGGGTTCAATGAAATTATTTCTAATGATATTCTGCTATCCTAATAGGATTAGTACCTAGCCCAGTAATCATCAGAGAGGATTCCTCCAGCAGCCAATGGGAACAGATATAGACACCTAGTGTTAAACAACAAGCAGAGCTCAGTGTACCCCACAGAAGTGGGGGTGCCAGAGGAATCAAGGGCACCAGGGGAACACGACCTCCAGTATCAACTAAACAGGGTTCATAGGGCCTCAGAGACTGAAGCGACCATAATGGAGGCTGCTGGGGACTGTGTGTGGCCCTCTACATACATGCTGTGTTTTGGGGGGGTTTTTTTGGCTTGAGGATTAGGAGGTACTTCTAAAAGTGGGAGTAGATGTATCTTGGACTCTTTTGTGTGCTCTTGGGACCTTTTTTCTCCTACTAGGTTGCCTTGTTCAGCCTTGATATAAGGGCCTAGTGTAATTGCATCTTGTTATACCATGTTCAGTTGATATCACTGGGTGGGCTGCTCTTTTCTGAAGTGAAAAAGATGTGGAGGAGGGGGTACTTTAGGGGGAGAGACTGGCAGAAGTGGAGGGAGGGGAAGCTGCAATCTGGATGTTTTGTATAAAGGAAGAATAAATAGTAGAAAAGAGAAAAAAGATACTTGATAGAATTACACAACAGATTAGTGGAATAAATAAATCTTTAGACTCTCCAACAGATAGCGTCTAGTGTAATTTGTTATTTCTAAAGGACAAGTTAAGTAAAAGTGGGTTATGATTTTTGTAATTGTTAACTAATTTTTTTAGAACTTTATATAGTGTTTTATGATAGTATTCACAGCTTACCACAACTCATACCAGATTTCTCCTCTCTTTCTCTCTCTCTCTCTCTCTCTCTCTCTCTCTCTCTCTCTCTCTCTCTCTCTCTCTCTCTCTCTCTCTTCTCTCTCTCTCTCTCCCATTAATTCTAATTTGTGTTGCCCATATATTCTTGGATATGTGGACTTCCACTGGAGTATGGTTGACTTACCAGGGTCTATACGTTTAAAGACAACCGACTTTCTCCCAGTAGCTGTCAGCTAACACCAGCTCCTTAGGGGTGGGCTGTCATGTGCATCTCCCCTCTCCATGCTAGGGTTTGGCCTGGCTTAACATTCCCATGTTTGTGCATGCTAACACAATTGTAAGTTCATATGTGGAGCTGCTATGCTGTGTTTAGAGTACTGTTTCCTTGTATTAATTGTCTCCTACGGGATTCACCTTGGGGTCTTATAGTTTTTCCTTCCTTTATGACACAGTAATCTCTGGGCCTTTTTGGAGGAGAGGATGTGATTTAGATGCTCATTTAGGCTTTCACATTCTACAGTCAAGATGGTACTGACTGGAACAATCATCCCTACTGACTAGCTTTCTTAGAGCTGGAAGGTGCTATGCACACTGCCAGAGGAGGAAAATAATCATCAGCAGGACAGAAAACAAGACCAATTCACACCTTAGCAAGGGGCTGGAAATGAGATTATTACAGTTACATTTCATCTTGGTAAACCCACCAATGCTCACAAGTAAAAGACTTACCAATGTATTCAGGGGGCGTAGATTTTTATCCATAGAGATAACCCGAAATTTGACTGGAAAAAAGAGAAGAAGAATGTTTTAGTAAGGTCCAGATACCTAGGCCTTCTCTGTGCCACGTTCAGTACGGCATCTTAATTTCTTTGCCCACCATGGAGCTTCATACCTGTCTGTCCTGGCTTGTACATCGGTTTGTCTGTCTGGATAAAGTCAACATTTTTTTTGTTCTTCACCAGCACCATCATCTTTGTGTTTAATTCATGATTATGTCTTTGGATGCTAACAGAGAGTGGCACAGTCCCGTCATAAAAGGAAGCCCCAGGGAGCTGTGAATGAGAAGAAAACAAGATCCTTAATTGTCTAATTCTATGGAGTTCTTGGATTTCCTATTTCACTTCATCCCCTTCCACATCACAGAAAGTAGATGGAGGTGGAAGGGTCCATTAGTTTCTGTTTAAGTATTATGTGGAAGGGAAAAGTGTCAGAAAAAGATTATAAAAAGAAAACACATTTTATGTGTGCCTCAATGGAAGCAACAAAACCACAGTATTTTTTGGGATAAATATAATCTTGATTATTGAAGATTAGCTCTAACTCTGAAACTGAGGTAGAGGAAAGGACAATATATTAGTTGTGGTAGGCATTATGAGATAATTTATTAAGGGTGGTAAGAATGATGTCTTGAAGATAGGTCCTGAAGAAACCTAGAAATTACTTGGGATATCAATTATACATAGGAGATGTGGTCCTTATTAGCTGAAGAGCTATTTGAAAGTTTATAATTTCCCAGTAGAAAGCACTATGAGCTGGCAAAACCCTCCTTCCTCTGGGTAGTAGTATTTTTGAGGGAATTGTCTCTCCCCATTATGGATTGGGAAAATCTATGCTATTGCTATTTGCTTGTCAGGTACATGTTCTAAGTTCCTATTGTCTTGAAGTCATAGACATGCTTTTAGATTCATATCCTTTTAAGAATATGTATGTATGTCATATATCCATATTCACACAAACATGCACATAAACATATAAAACAAATTGGAATAGGTATTTAGTACTCACAGTGAAGGAAACACAGTGGAACATGTCCTTGTCAACCACAAGCCCATTGAAGAGGTTTGTGCTTCCCTGGCTAGACTGCAGGTAGGCTCTTACAGTCACCGTATCATTCACATGGAAGAAATGGAGGCAGATTTTCTCAGGGGTCTCAGTGTAGAGTTGGAAAGGGACCAGCGCCATAAACTTCCTGGAAAGGAAGGAGTTCAGGCCATCTGTGAATAGATTTCATTGTGTGCGAGTGTAGTTTCATCACAATAATCATTGTCATCCACGTCTCTACTGCTTGAGATGGAAGGTTGATAGCATGACAGCAGAGTGGCAGAGAGTTTTTAATTTTTGTAGTGGTAACAATGCAGCTTCAGCAGTGGTATCCACCAAGTCACGTTTTAATGACATGTAGTGCCTTCACTAAACAGCCAGTTCTAGATGGTTTTTATTTTCTTTTAATGATAATATAGGAACAATAATTATTCTTTTCAAAAATGCATCAGGATTGTTCTTTTTTACCACTTTTAATTCTTGAAAAATAACTCAGTACCCTGTTTTTATTTTTGGGTGCTCTCTGACCTAAGACTTATAATGTGACTGTGAAATTCAGAGTTGCATAATTTACCCATGTTACACTTGAGCAAGTGCCAAAGGCTATCTGTAAGATTACTCTCTATCTTTTCCTGGCACTAGAGATTTTGTTTCTAACTAGCAAAAAAATCAAACCCCTCACTGTGATATCACACTATGCAAAAATATCACCAAAATTGATTTTAATTTTACCACTGTACAGATATTTTTCTAATCACACAAAAAAGTCACTCAACAATGTAATTCTAATAATGTAGATATTTTAGACACCAAATAGCAAGGTTTATCCAAGGTCTTTGATCCTAACAAGAGTGTTATTTTAGCACACAAACATACACAGAGTTCTAATATGCCTGAAATCCTACCTGTTCTATGGTTAAACTATAGGCTACAGATTTCCAACCCAGAGCTCCAATAATTTAAATGCTTATTTTGAAAGTGGTTAAACAGTTTCAACATGTAAGAATGTTTCTGATCACTGGGATTTTAGATAATGCTGGTATCTAAGGGGAATGCTATTCTAAATCGCATGACACCTCAGTGTAGTGACACTGGTTGCTTTAGAGCTGGAAAGGAAAAGATTACACAGAATCAAGTAGTACTAAAGTTGGAAAATATATATACAATAATTATTTGCTAATTTAAAAAGCAAAAAATTAGTGAACTTTGCAGGAAAAGGGACTGTAAAAGGAAATCATTGGTTTTTTTATTGGAGCAGCAGCTCTATGGAAGAGGGCCTATGTGGTACTTACAGATCTCCATAAGTTGAAGAAGGAGAAGGCAGGACGGCAAGAAGAACTGAAATAAGACATGGCAGAGCCTGTCTTTTTTTCCACATGGTGTAGGAAGAAAGGACAAGAGGACAGGGCTTCTGTGTCCTCTTCCTTAACACAGTTTCCAGAGTACCCAGTCCACAGTAGTTTATTTATGAGTGCTCTGTATAAAGAGGAAGCTCCACCCAAGGTGTCCAAATAGAAAAGTGGACTTTTTTTGCAAGAGTTCCCTGTCAGTGTCACGGTGTTCAGTGGTGGCCTTGGTACAACTCAAATAGGTTACAACAGCCTCAAGAAAGGTGCCAGATGGTGGATGGTGTTGGTAAAGGGTCAAGGCCATGGAAACCCATACCACATACAGAATCTGCTTAGTTTGCAGTAGATCAGACTTTCTCAGTCTTAGTGACCAGGAAATCTTTGTAGTAGATGGCTGTGCTAGGATCATGTGGCGTTTATAACCTCACTGCTTCTACTCACCTAGAATGTAGTAGCACTCCATGGGATGCGATGTCTCCATTCCTCTTTCCTCATTTGAGAGAAACTAGAGTAATCTAGGCTGGAAATTTTCAGATTTCCTGTCTCTGATCTTTCAAGCTTCCATTCTTCTTGGTCTCATGTGTAAAAGGGGGGAATTGTGGCTACTGGGAAAGAGAAAACCCTCACCTCTTATAAGTCACTATGCCTAAAGCTTCTGGGTTAGGACGGGAGTCCACACATCTCATGTAGAGGCACACTCTTGAAGTCTTATCGCTATTACAAATGTAACCTGTGCAACTAAAAGTGGCTGCTTCAAATGCTGAGGTGAGTAATATTTGGGCTGCAACTCAGTTCCTTTGGAAGGACATTAAGGTATGAGTTGGGAAGCACATCAGCATTTTCTACTCTAGATCATAGGGATGTTTATTTCTGTAAAGATCCTTTCGCAGTGGCTTGATAAGATGGTCGCATAAGATAAATCAATTATAATCTTGAGGAGTTACTTAAAAAGAAAGAATATGCTAGAAGGGCATGTAGGGTAAGCATGTAAACATTTGAAAACAGAAACAGAACTTCTGTATTTCATTGACTGACCTCTGAGCTCTAATTAATCACTGACCCCTGAACTGGCCCCTTTTCTCCAAATTCCACGGAAAAAGTAATTACACTTCTTCATCTTAATTCCCCACTTCTCATTTTTTTTTAATTATATTTTGAGCATGACAATGAATGGCCTTAAATTCCTGTAGGCTGATGGTAGAAGTGATAGAGATAGAAATATGAACTGGTTCTAACACCACAGGATAACGTCAAATGACTGGACCTGCCATCCGAGATGGTGCATAACACAGGCTCAGAACAAAAGAGCTTCTTGTTAGGAAACAGACATGCTTCACTGGCCTACTTGAAGTTTTCTAGTAGAAATAAAAAGCAGGGTACAGAACTGAGACTTGAGAAACCACATGGAAAAGACTAGAGACCAGAGAAACACTGGCATTTCTGAAATGGAAGAACATTCTTGGAATAACGATGCTGAGCTAGGCCCAAGCTTAAATGTAAGAGGGATCAGGTGAAAAAAGCTTGGAGTAGAACCTTGAATAATTTAAATAATGAAATGATATGAAAAACATGCTGTTTATGACAATATTTTACTGAGAGAATGTCCAAAGACCTAGAAACCCTAATCTATGGCTTGTGCACTTATCTAGGTATGCTGTGATGGTGTTCCAAACTTAAAGACTAGGAGTTAAACCAACTTCCTGGTGGGCAGACAGATAGAGAGAAGGATCACAGCTAGGTTAAAAAAAAGAGGTGATGAACCTCTAAGATGACTGGACTCTTTCTTAATATGCTGGGTAGGAATCACCCCCATAGCCTTATATATTTGCGTGCTTGGTCACTGGGGAGAGGAACTGTTTGAAAGGATTAGAAGGATTAAGGAGTGTGACGTTGTTGGAGGAAGTACAAGCCCATGCCAGACCCTCTCTCTCTCAATCAGGATGTATCTCTCAGCTACTTTTCAATACCATGTCTACATGCATATGGTCACATTCCATGCCGTGATAACAATGGACTAAGCCTCTAAAACTGCAAGTAAGCTACCAATTAAATGCTTTCTTTTATAAGAGTTGTCTTGGTCATGGTATCTCTTTACAGCAACAGAACCATGACTAAGATGGAAGTTGGTACCAGGGACTGAGGTGCTGTTGGAACAGGCCAGACCATGCCACTAGTTGGAAAATGTGAACTTTGGTACTTTGGACTAAGAAAGTTAGTTGAACATTTTAAGCAGGGATGACATCCTTAGATACTGAAGGCAATGTAAATTATAACAGCCAAGCTCAAGAAGTTTCAGAAGGGAAATAAGTGGACTAGGGACCATGTTAGGGTCTGGGTGATCTGCTGAAGAAAGACCCCAAGGCAGTATGCAAAAGCAAAGAGCATTTTCATTCAGGCATGCTGGGATCACCTCTCTCCTCTAGAGGACAACCCTGAAATGAGCACACCGGCTGAATTTATAAACAGTTAGACAAGATAGTATAGTTTTACAACCAAGATTAGTTGGTTAAGGGATAAGATCATTTTAGATCAAGATAAAGTGGTTAAGCTATTAGAGTTGAGATAGGATAGATATTGAATTTCACTTAGAAATTTAGACCCAACAAGACAGGAAAGACACTTACTTCAAATGAGACAAATGCAGATGGCCAATTCACTATGAATGTATCATGTATAGAACTCATTATTCTCATGATTGTCACATGGTTCTTCCTGTTGTATATAGTTTGTTTTGTACATGTGTAATAAAATAAATGTACAAAAAATAAAAGAAAAGAATAAAGAAAAAACTGTTTTCCATTTAACATGAAGCCTGTGAGCAAGGCAAGCCTGTTTGTCTTTTGGTCTTTTTAAGTAAGACAAAAGACCTAGTACCTAGTAGTTTTAACTAGCTAATGAGTTGACTAGTGTACCAACAGTGGATCTAACTGTCCTCTAGCTGTCAATCTACCATTAGCTTAGCCATCAATATAATCAGAGACCTGAGAAGGATAAACTGTAACCTAGACAATTTTATGTACCAATCAAAATGACAGAGGTGACTAGCCATATCCTGGTAGCTAGACAGTTGTCCCAGTTGTCCCCTGTAGTAACATGGCACCATGGGCAGAGACAGTCTAACCATCAGGCACAGAGGCACAGAAGATGAGAGACTGTTTCTGTGGAAAGAGAACATGGAAGAGATTGACCACACCTCATATTCCGCAACGTGAGACAATGACCCTCTGGGGGGTGTCCAGTTTATCCACAGTACAGGCTGGGCCAAGCAGCAGGTGAAGCATTGAGGGAGTTTTTCCCAGTGGTTAGAAACCACAATCCAGAGTTAGAGTCCTCTGCCATGCCAAATCTCAGAGACCATGGGAGTTACTGCTAGGATGTAGGATTCTCTTTCATAATTAGTTTAAATATTTAATGCCATATATCAGCAGATCTCTGATAAGCTTGAGGACCAGCATATCTGTGCTCAATCTTTGTCTTTCTTTAACTATCTGCTCTTAACTCTATCTTACAAACATAAAATAGAATGTTATAATCCATAATGTGCAGATAAGTGCTAGAGGACCACATCTGTCTAATTTTAGTATAACTGAGTTGCTTGTTTTTAGCTATATATTGGCTTATAATTTTAAGACATACCTGTAACTGAACTAGTACCTAACAAAACCATAAGCTTTAATTATCCTAAGAAGTTTGTGATAGTAGCATTTTTAAAAGGAATAGAACTACACACAGCATTTTGAGAATTACATAGGCACAATATCTTAAAAGAGCTGATACACAGAATGCTGTAATTAAAGTACAACCTTAATTTTGTATCAATATATAAAGATTTGAACAACCAAAAACCATCTATCCCACCTAGGGAATGAGGCATCATTTTCCTTGGAATTGTTTCATTAACTATCAGGCAACTGATTCACTGATATAGCTGACCATAAACTGCATCAGTTATTAGTACAACTTTAAATATATTTCTGAATTAATATCAAAGCAAACTTTTAATCATAAATACAGTTCACTGATGGACTGGCAATCTTGCTGATTCTGTCATATTTTATCATTAAGACTGAATAACAAAAACTAACTTAAAAGTTGCTCTGGGTGGTGAGCAAGGCAACTGAATGCAGTTGGCAGCCTTAAATGGAGAGGCTTGAGTCTCTCACAACCAAACTGGCTGCCAGTCATGTGGCTGCCCTTAGCCAAGATGGTGGAGAGGCAAAGTGGCTTTCAACTATGTTATCACTGAATCAACATGGCAGCCAGCCACATGGTGTTAGAGGTTGTTGTGGGGAATTAAAAACATTGCCATATTCAGAAAATAAAGCCAAACATATTCCTACATTGATATATTTTCACCTTCTTGAGAATAAAGGTAGAACATAATAACCATAAATTTAGAAGACAAAACCCAAATTTTAACAGTGTAAATAATTCAGTTGAATAGTTCTAAAATTAATATTTCTTAACTTAAAAGTATCTTTTAAACAAGTGTTTGAACTTAAATTTTTAACATCACATCCAATAAGCAAATTATAAATTTTTAGACAAGAGTTCACAGTATAATCTTAAGGTATGTAGCCTAGAGATGTAGCTTTAATATCTTATTAAAGAAACATTGTTTTAAATCTTATCTTTTGTAAGTCTAGTTTTAAATACAGGACAATAATCATCTAAAAACCTTAATTTAAAAGTACCTTTAGAGATCATTATGCTTATACCATTTGCTGCTAGAATGACTCTAACTGTAACCATGCCTGGCTAACACAGATTTCTTAAACATGCTGAAAACAAAAACTGACAGAGATAATAGAATTTTGTAGTGTGATGGTGAACATTAGGTTTAAAAGTTTAAAATTACTGTGTTAAGAAAAATATAAAGCAAATACTTCTAACCTGTAAGCCCCACTTGCCCAAGGACAGATAAGTCCCAGGAATGCTAGGGAATATTCTTGTGATTGCTTGATTTGTTTATATAAGATAGAAACCCATGTGCTTTCACTTCTGTAAACAAATTTATTTGCCCCTGACAGCATGTAGAATGTGTGCTTTCCTGCATGGAGGCAGAATGTGTGCCTGATTGCACATAGGCAGGAAGTATGTCACTATGTGAGTTTAACCCTGGTTGTAGGAAGGCAGGAGGTATATAGCCTTGTGAGCTTTGCCTTTATAAACCCCTTACTAGTATAATTGGGAGCTGTATCTTGATAGGGCTCTCTGGTGAAGTCTGGTGGCCATAAGTAGCTGGCACTGGTCTCCAGATAGTCTCTTCTTTCTTAAAATGTATTCATGGCCAGGCTAGTGAATCTGCATGAACCCACACCCTTCACAGTGGTGGTTGATTTCTGTATCTAGGCTTATGTGAATTGTAGGGTGCCTAGAACAGTTCTTTTTTTTTTCTGGATGTGTCTGTGGCCAGAGCATTAGAAACACTGGACTCATACTTGCAGAAGAACAACTGTCAATATGGAGGCCACCATCCAACCCACTGTGGGTCTGATAGGAGTTTTAGAATGAGGAAAAACATTGCTCATCTGTCCTGCCATCTTCTCTTTCTCTATTAAATACCAGATGGTGTTTGACTGACTTACATGGGGAAATAAGTGCAGTCCTTTCCATAATGACTATGTTGTCTGTCTTTTGACCAAAGATTGAACTTTGCCCTTTGTACATTTCTCATTGATAGAACACTCCCTAAACACCATGGTGCACCACAGTGGGCTATGACATTTGCCCACATTGACATACTGTGTCTGTGAGAGTTAGGGACTGGAAGACACTGACACTGAATGTTCCACCTGTTTGATTCAGTTGCCAAGGGGCTGTGGCATGAGCTGGTTGATTGGTTGTCACCGTTGACTGGTTGTCACCATGGTCAGACTTCATTGTCACATACAGAAAACCACTGGTTTTGTGTCTTCTTCATCTCAATGTTCTTTATTTGTCCTTTTTTCTGAGACACAATTAGGTTCATAATCTATCCTATTTTGACCCTGTGAGGAGGTTATGAATCATCCAACATGAATGTTGGGATCTAAACATGGATTTTCTATTGGAACATCTACACAAAAACTCTTCTTAGGGGGAAGAAAATGGACCATAAAAATCTCTTTTTATATCTTCCTAAGACAGTGTTCCCAACTTTTGTATTGTGACCCTTTTGGGGGGTGATCAATGACTCTTTTACATGGGTCACCTAAGTCCATTGGAAAACAAAGATATTGACATTATTATTCATAATAGTAGCAAAATTAGTTATGAAGTAGCAACAAAAATAATTTTATGATTGGAGGTCACCACAACATGAGGGATTGTGTTAAAGGGTTGCATCATTAGGAAGGTTGAGAACCTTTGTCTTAGATGCTCATGGAGGAACAAACCTGTAACTCTTGGGGAGATTTTATGGAGTGTCACATGAGAAGAGAGACATGGCTGATATGTCTGCTCTCTAAAAATGCAAACAGAGCACAAAATGGGAAAAATTCAACATCAGAAGCCACTGTGATGTTACCCTTAGGGAATCCTCTTCAAAGTCTCTAGATAATATGGAGGAGTTGGATCAAAATTACTGACTCCCTTAGACACAATTTTGATACTTTGATTCCCACTTGGTGAAGCTCTCTGGGAAAGATTAGGAGGTGTGCCAGTGGGAGAATATGTCATTTATGAGAATTCAAAAGACAACACTATTCTAAGTTCTCTCTCTCTCTCTCTCTCTCTCTCTCTCTCTCTCTCTCTCTCTCTCTCTCTCTCTCTCCTTCCCTCCCTCTCTTTCTCTCTCTCTCTCTCTCTCCCCTCTCTTTCTCTTCCTCATACTTGAGGATCAGATATTAAACTCTCAACACTTCTCTAGTCTTGTCTGCTCTTGCCATGGTCTCCTCAGTGTTGATCACAGATGATATTTTTCTTGACTGAGAACCTTCAAATGTAACGCTTTCCCTTATAAGTTGCCTTGGTCATGGTATTTTGACATGGCAACAGATTAGAAGCTATAATGGAAGGAATGGGCCTAGTAAGTAAGCAGATGCTGCAAGGGAAATGATCAGGGCATTCTAGAACCAAGATTCAAGCCCTCACTTATGACCTTCTGCCCTATGACAGGGCTGGGCAGCACAGGCTGCCATTATTGACTTGCACATGGCTACAGGTATAATATGTGGCCAAGGATGCAAATTCCATACAGACTCATAAGCTGTCACAAATGACCATATTCCCGCAGAGCACAGCCAGCTGTCTGTACAGAACAAAGAAAGGTCAAGTGTTTTCTTGGTGTTACATCAAGACCAGGCTTCAGAAACTCGCCTTCCACCACATGTATTAAATATGTGCCACACAACATACATGGTATAAGATTTATTGTAGAAGCATGAAGAGAGAAGCAAGAAGGAAAGTGCCCCAGGGATACAGAGAGAGGGGGGAAGAGAATGTAAGAGAGACAAAGTAAGAGCAAGAGAGCAATAGGTAGTGGGTTTGTCCTTTTTATTCTGTGTACCTGGTGCCAGTAGCAGGTGATGACCTAGGGCCAGGAATGTTAACAGTAGCTACTCAGTGGACTGAATGTGAATGGGCCTGAGTGATTCCCACAAATTAGTCCGTGTTAGCTGGATAGCCCCTGTGACTCAGGCAGCTGCTCCCTACCTGAAAGGTAGCAAGGTGAACCTAGAAGGCACTTAATCAGCAAGGGTCCACACAATACCACTTCCTGACATCCACAGCTCCATGACAATTAAGGTTTCCTTCTAATCTTGACCCCAAGGTGGACAATGGACATAAAAAGGTTCCAAGGATGCTAGTCTTGTTGGGCCAGTTATGATTCAGAAACCCCATCAAGCCCTATTTACCTACTCACAGTAGACAGAACAGTCTTGTAATTTTATCCAATTAAAGTCAAGGGATCTCCCATTGGGACTTGAAGTTTATATCAGTTTGTATAAATCTTTGAATGGGAGAACAGCTCTGTGGGGCCTAGAGGAAGGAGATGTGAAGACAGACATGGATGGTACAGATGTGTCTGAGACTGGATAAAGCAGAAAAAGGAAGAGGCTCCTGGGAAGTATGTGGCTTCTCTTCTCTATGGCCACACCTTGCTTTAGTATCCCGAAACAGGAATAGATCTCCCAGACAGCATCTAACTGGGGCAACTCAGCACATGCTAAGCTAGTTTCAGAAATGGTGTTCTCCAGATAGGACAGAAGGTCCTCAAATGTGTTACCACATCAAACAGTACCCTGCCTCCTCAGAATCGTTGATGTTCTATGCATCCACAAGATTTTTCTGTAGGGCAGAATTCCAGGGTGAGCTGATATCCAGTATGATGCATAAATCAGGTGATCTGACACTCCCACCCTTTATTGCCCTCAGATAGCATGAATGTGGGCAGGGTAGGTTGACTTCATCTCCTCCTCAAGGAAAATGGAGAAAGGGTTAGAGAACATGCAAGGCTCTTGTTTGAATGGATCTTTTGAAGATACCTTATTACCCTGAGGATGTAACCACCCCTCCTTTTTCTGATAGAAGTTTCTTTTCTGGCCAGGACATCATTAAGCCAATTGTTCCTCCAGTCACCACTGTTTCTATTGGCATGTGTCTTAAGGAACACATAACATCCACAATGGTGAAGATGGACCACCTGGATGTCTTTCTCTGGATGCCAGTGTAAAATTTGCACCACAGAAACCCATGCATGGAAATTTCTTCATTATTTCCTCCACCTTACCACAAAATTCTAGAAGTAAAAAAAAAAAGCAGGTCTAGGAGACAAGTTTATGCCTATCAGTTTCCACATCAAGAAAATCATACATACCTCAAGCATCCTAATGATACATCTTGTGGTCAGAGATACAACAGCAATAACAAACCAATTCTAACTCCAAAGTAGTTATGAGAAATCATAAGAAAGATCAGAGCTGAAGATAAAAACAAAAACAATTTGAGAGAGCTGGCCATTTGGTAGAATGAACAAATCTGACGAACCCTTGACATGAATCACCCAGAGAAAAGACACAAATTATTAGAATGTGAAACACAGAAGAGATAAACAGAATCCATGGGAACCCTTAGGACTATGAGGCAAAGTCATACTTGAGAATGTTGACACTCCAAAAAAGGAAGAGATTTCTCAATTCACAAAACAGACACCAAAATTGATAAAGGAGGTTAATCAAACATGAAACAACTGCTGCTTTCCTATTGCTACATCCAGGGTGTGATGAAAAAATACAGGATGTTACAAAACATATGAAGAGATTAATATAGGGACAAGATGGAAAGAGTGATACAATCTCCCCCAAAAAAAGACATCCTGGGCTAACAGATTGCATAATGAATCTTACCTACTGTCTATAAAATAAAAATGTTCCTCAAGTTGCTTCACCAAAGAGAAAAGTAAAGATCATTCTAAACTTAACCCACAAAGCCAGTATTACCATGATTCCAGAACCATAGCAACACACACATACACACACACACACACACACACACACACACACACACACACACACATACACACACACATCTACCTGCACATACATCAATATCCTTGAACATTAATGTGAGCTATGGGCATAAGGTTATTGTGTAATTCAAATGCCGATTTCTGTGCCCCTCCCATATCTGGTTGCAACCCTTGTTCTGAAAATCTCCTGTCTCAATGTTGTATAAACTCTGCTCCCCAATTGTCCCCTGATATGCCAATAAGGCAGCTTATAGCCAATCTCTGAGTAGAGGAGAGAATAGGCCTGGACTTCTTGCCAGCCAGGGAAGGATGAGTTAGAAGAAGACTGTTAGCCAATCAGCTGGGCAGAAGGACAGGAAGTGGAAGGTGGGACTTCCTGGACAGGGAGAGAAGCTGGGAGTTGACCGTTAAAAGTTGACAGTTGATGGAGAATGTTGAGGGAGAGAAGCTGAGCAAGGAAGATCAGATTGAAAAGTGCTTGGGATATATGTAGGTTATGAGGATTAGTTTATTTTAATTTATTGTTAGATTAGTAACAGTTTAGATTCTGCCCAGAGTAGTGCTTGCAGCTTTGAATTATGTTTCAGTCTCTTTGTGTCAGTTATTGGCTTCCTAGGCCAAACAGATACATTTAATTGTAACAATAAAGTACATATATCTCTGGAATTTACTCTGGAAGGAAACAAAACTAGCTTAGAGAATGAAGAAGATTTAAAAACTGCTTGGGATTGTGCCATAAAGTTTGTTAAACAAACAATATAGTACAGTTTCAACTATTTGGATTATGGCTAGGTTAGAAGAGAAACTGAGAAAGAAACACAATTTTATAAGAATAACCATATTAGTGAACATCTGCTATGAGGTTACCTCATAGTTCAGACAAAGCTCCACAACATGTTACAGAGATGTCACTTGATGTTCACGGTAAGCTCAGCATGGAATCCTCGGATAATTCCATACACAGAGTGATAAACAATAAGGATATAAGGAGGTCAGGGGAAGAATACCATGCTCATCCATGAAAAATGAAATTTTGTCATTTTCTGAAATACAAATGGACCTAGGGTTGGCTGTCTGTAACATGCCAGTTCCAGAGATAAGGTGAGCCTAACCAGAGCCAAGCATGTGAAGTTGGAACCTTAATAAAAAGGAGAGGCTTTCAGGTACATGCCAGGGGCTGCTGTAATGTAAGAGAGCAGATAACAATCCAAGTTCATGTATAGAAGTGTCACAGGGAAATTCCTTTCTTTACAGATAAGGTAAATTAAAATAAGAAAAGGGAAACCAAAGTAAAATATGTTAAAGAAAAATTGTTGGAAAATAATCAAGAAAATTGAACATACAAGCAGAAATCAATGCTTCAAGCAAAGGCATTGAGTGCATTAGTCAAATGGAAAAACAGAACACAAAACCAAAACCAATAAAGAGGAAAATGGCCAATGTCAAAGTCCAAGAGATTAGGAAAGCCCAAGTTTATTAGGAGCAATGCTGGCATCCAGCTGACTTGTTTTTGTTTTTTCAGGTAGGGGACATAGTGAGTCTGGAAGATAGCTATCAGGATAGGTAAATTTTAAGCTCACCAAAGTTAAGGGGATCTAATTATTGGCCTTCCTGCTCAGATGGAAGAGTGTCCTGAGACAAGGGGGCCCAGGAATGACACAGTTCCGAAAGGAGAAGGTATCCCAGTGTAGGGTATGCTGAGACAAAGGGGCCCAGGAACCACATAGCTCTGAGGATATCCCAATGGAAGGGCATTCTGAGACAGATATGAGAGCCACACAGCTCTGAGAGGAGGCCTCAGCAGAAGTGTTGCAGTTCCCATGGAAGAGTGTCCTCAGCTGAGCTCAGAAGCTCAGGAGCCTCAGCCCTGGTCCACTTCTTCACTTCTTCTCTCATTGCTTCTTGGCATCTTCTGATGAGTCACACCAGGCAGCAGCAAATTTTATAAAAGAGATTTATTGGGAAGGCCCAGGTTGTAGAGAGACAAATTCAAGGTTAGCTGCCCCTCTTCCTGGGAGAAGATAGCAAGGGGCCAAGAAGACATGGCCTTTATATAGGATTTTTGGGGGCTGGAGCTTTCTAGGGCAGAGATTTTTGAGGGTGAGAATTGGTAGGATTTCAAGTCCTGAGCTTGGGGGAGCTCATGGATTGGTGGATTTCTGTTGGAAGCTCAGGGATTGGTGGAGTTTCCTGCTCACGGATTGGTTGCTTTTTGTTTAGATTTTTACCAAAAAATAGCATAACCTGGGAAGGTTTTGTTGAGGGGCTGGAGATGACCTTTGTGACAGTTACAGAGGCTGGAAATTCTAGTATGACAGAGAGGACTGAGGGAGACGCCTGGCTGCTGGGGCTCCTCAGACAGGGATCTGACCACTTTCTTGCATTGAGGGATTACAAAGTTTACAAAGTATACAAAGGGGGTCCATGGCAGGGAAGCCTCTCCCTGCTGCTTGAGTTGGCATTTCTTGTCTTTGAAAACTCTGCACCTTGTAAATTTGTTATTTAGTAAATTCTGATATTGTGAAAAGATACAAAATATACTTTTGTGTTTGGAACATAGTGAACTCAGGACACAAACTCTCTTTAGGAGGGTGTGACTGCCTAGGAGCACCTTCCACTCACAAGAGCTGAGCCTGGTAGACAACTGCCTGCTGTGCTGTCTTCATATGGTCTTTCAGAGGAGCCTAGGATTCTATCCAGTTGCTCAAGATATAAGTACATCTAGGACTGAACTTTCCCCAACATTGATCTGTTCACAGAGGTTGAGCTCTCCTGATCTAAAAATCTCCTAGGTAGTTGAGAGTTTTTGCAACAAATTAACATTCAGGTTTTTTTTATTTTTTTTTCTGCACCAATTATAAGAAACTTTTTAAAAGTCCATCAGTATGGTGGATTAAATGGATTGATTTTGGATTTACTTGGTTTTATTTAATCTTTTCAAAGTTTGTTGGTTTTATTTTTGTGTGTGCCTGAATTATGTATTTGTACTACATGCATGCTTAGTGGTTTCTGGGGACCAAATGAAGGCATCAGATACCTTGACACTGGAATTATAGACACTTGTGAGGAACCACATGGGTGCTCATACTGAACCTAGGTCTTCTACAAGAGCCACAAATGCTCTTAATTCTGAAACATCTACCAGTTCCTTATTTTATTTACACACACGCGCGTGCGAGCGTGCGCACACACACGCACACACACACACACACACACACACACACATACACAGAGAGAGAGAGAGAGAGAGAGAGAGAGAGAGAGAGAGAGAGAGAGAGTTTAGTGTGCATTGTGTGTGTCCACAGTGTCCACAGTGTTCCTGGAGTCCAGAAGAGGGCATCAGATCCTCTGAAGCTGGAGTCACAGGTGGCTGTCACCCACCTATTTGATTCTAGGAACCGTGCCTTTGCCCTCTGAAAAGGCAGCTCATGCTCCTTACTGCCAAGCCGTGACTCTAGACCAAGAGGGTTCATTACAGATTGATGAAAGAAACTTACCCACCTTCAATAAGTCCATCCTGATCCTAATGAATAAGCTGTATGTTGGGTTTGCTTTGCTAATATTTTGTTGATGGTGTTTGCATCTATGCTCATTCCATGTATTAGTTTTCCTTCCATATTACATATTTACCTTACTTTTATATCAAGGTAGTATTAAGCTAATGGAATTAATTCAAATGCATTACCTATGCTTCTGTGTTCTAGAAGAGACTATAGAGAATTGGTATTTTTAATTACTGTCTCGATGGGACCTAGGGAGATGACTCAGTTGTTAAATCACTTTTCATGCAACCCTCAGGCCATGAGTTCCTAGATCCAGATAAAGCCAGACTCATGGTACCGCCTGTCTATAATCCCAGCATTCCTGCATCAAATTAGAAGGTAGAGACAAGAGGTTCCCTGGATGCTCAAAAGCCAGCTAGCCTGTGTATGCAGCATAAATTTAGTTTCAACTATGAGTGATTAATATAAATAGAAACCTGAAGGAAGAGGCTTAGCAGCTGAGATGGCTTCTTTAAAGCATCCTTGAGAAGACAAAAGGTTGGGATGGGTGGAAGCCTGGGGTGGCCCAGAAGGAGGAACCACCAACATGGTTCAAAGCCCAGAGGACCTCGGCCCAGAAATTGGTTTGTTCCCTTCCTCCCCCAGTCTCACATGGCTGTCCTGATGGCCGCCGGAACTGTGGTTCTTTGAAGAAGCCAAGTATAAAGTCAAGGTGCTTCAGTGTTGAGTTTTAGTAGCCTTGGGAGGCACAGGATGTGGTTGGTGGAGAACCAAAATTATCTTGGGCCACCTCTTGCATTTTTATAAGCTGCTGTGGTTTGAACAAGAGTGCCCTCAGAGACTCATATATGTGAATGCTCAGTCACCAAGCAGTGTCACTATTTGAAAGGATTAGGAGGATTAAGAGCTGTGCCCTTGTTAGAGGAAGTGTGTCATAGCTCTCAACTACTGTTCCTGCCTGCATGCTGTCATGCTCCTCACCATGATGATAAATAACTAGGCCTCTGAAACTGTAAGCAAGCCCCCCAATCAAAAGCCTTCTTTCATAAGAGTAGTCTTGGTCATGGTGTCTCCTCACAGGAACAGAACATTGACTAAGAGAAGTTGGGACCAGTGACTGGGGTACTGCTGAGGCATACCTGACCATACTGTTTGTTCAATGAACAAGAAAGACTTAGGGACTCTGAACTAGAAAAGCAGTTAGATGCTTTAGTGGGGGCTAACCGGACCATCCTAGGAGAGCATAGAAGACTGTGTTGACGGTAAATTGAACTGCGGGGGCCCAGCTCAAGAAATTTCAGGGTAGAAAACATTACTAAGTACCCTAGAGACTGTTCTTGTGATAGTTTGGCAAGGTATGTGGCTGCTTTCTGCTCTTGTCCTAAAAATTTGCCTGATGTTGAATTGAGTTTTGGGTTAATGGCCTTGGCTGAGGAAATTTCAAAAGAGCTTAGTTTTGACTGTCATGTGATTACCAGCTGATACTCTTATGCAGATCTATAATGAAAAGAGACAAGTATGGCAAGGAGAAATACAAGATATAGAGTTTGAGGAGAAAAGGAAATAATCAAAGTAATGGAGCTGAGTCCAGTGTTCACAGAGGAGAAAAGGAAATAGTCAACGTAACAAAGCTGAGTCCAGTGCTCAAGGAAGAAAAAAATATCAAGAAGAGCCCAATGTTAAATGGTATAAAGGGAATGGTGACTTCACAGCAATACCACACCAAGCCAAGCCTCCAATTTGTGAAAGGTAATTTAGACAAGCTAAAGCACTGAAGTAAAGCCCAGAGGAGGCCAGAGCTGTAACAGTGAAGCCCGGATTTCCTTGAAGACACCTGTTATGGAGTTCAAGTGCACAGGGAAAAGACCACAGACTTGATTCAAATTACCATTAAATGAATTTATTAATTACTGATAGCAGGCTGACAGTTTTAAACATGAATTGAAGATGTGTTATTCAGAACTGGCTAGAAGAAACAGTGGGCACTGCAATTATCTCATTTGTATGAAATGTGAAGCCAAGTATGAAACTGCTTCTACTCCTATTAGCTGTGAGGAGCTGTCTCTCTCCCTGGTAACAGTGATAAGTGTGTATTAAAAAGCCGAAGCAATCAGTTAATTATCTCATATCAATTTTACAAGTTTAGGGAGTGGGGCAAGAAGTCAAAGTTGCTATGAACTCATCTTTTAGAAAATGAGAATGAGTTCCTAAGACAAAATGGAGTTTTCCTTAGCCATCACAAACTAAGAGCTGTGTGATACCTGGCAAGGAGAGCTGCAGAGCTGGTGAGGAACCAGCCCAACAGGGAGAAGTGAGTAGAAGTCAATAAAGCTGAAAGGAGTTAGAGACCTTGTGGAGAGCCACAGATAGCAGCGCCCCATGCTGCTTCACTGGCACAATGCGCCCCCTTCTGCGCACGCACAGTGAGAAAACCCTTTGCGCATGCACAGTGCGCCTCTTTTTGCACATGCGCAGTGAGCAAGCCCCTTATGCGCATGCCTGAAGGCATGGCATGAGGTGACATGATTCAAACAAGTCATAGCGTCAGGTGGTGTGATCTGACAAGGCATGGCGTGAGGTGGTATGATCCGAATGCACCAACCAGGAGTGGCGACGTGGCAGTTTCTGATAGGACAGGCACACTATAAAAGGTTCTGTGGGAGCTTTTCCCAGGGTCACTCCAGGATCCTGAATAAAAACTGCTGCAAGAAGAATTCCCGGTGTTGGTGTCTTTCCTGCTGGACAGGAGCGGCATTGGCATTTTGGTGGCCCGTACGGGGAATTTCAGAATTTGTGGCAGCCAGGGCAGCTAGCTAGTAAGTTCACGGTCAATGGGACATAATTGTTAAGTTCTCAGGTTTTGAGACAATAAAGTTCCGGGCCTCGGACAAAATGGGGAATTAAGTTCCCGGGAGGTGGGACATAACTGTTAAGTTCTCAGGCTTTGAAACAATAAAGTTCCGGGACTCGAACAAAATGGGGAATTATATTTTGGGAAAAGTGAAAGAGGAACAGTTTGAAGGGGACGATTCTGGCCCCAAGGACAAAGAATTAGAGGAGTTGGCTGAACAGCTAGGTAGCATTATTATACCAAAAAAGAGGAGACCAAGATTACGCAGCCGTCAGCTCCTGAACTAGAATCACCTAAATCTCCAGGCGAAATAAGACCCCCACCCCAAATACCAGGGGGAGGTAGGTCTGCCTGTCCTGAGGTATGGAGGCAATTTCATTTGCAAAATGCCCCTCATTGTTACCCAGTTTTTCAGAATGCACAAGGGAATCGTTATCACGAACCCTTGGATTTTAAAATTGTCCAAAGACTGGCTGAGTCTGTTCGTGCTTATGGCATGACCGCAGCCTTTGTTATGGCACAGTTGGAATCCCTAGGGAGGTATTGCATGACACCCTCAGATTGGCAAAATTTAGCACGAGCCTGCCTTTCACCTGGCACCTATTTAGATTGGAAAGCTTATTACATTGGGTTCTCAGATGAGCAGGCAACTGCCAATGCAGCTAACGGACAACCGGCATGGGACCAGGATATGCTTATGGGGCAGGGACGTTTTGCTAACCAACAGACAGGATATCCGGCGCAAGTTTTTGAGCAAATTAATTTTATTGGCACAAGGGCATGGAAAGCCCTTCCTAAACGAGGGGAAGTATCTGGAAATCTCACTAAAATTATTCAAGGAGGCAATGAAATATTTGCCGACTTTGTGGCCAGATTAGTTGATGCCGCTGGAAAGATCTTCGGTGACCCAGATACTGCAATGCCTTTGATAAAACAACTTATTTTTGAGCAATGTACCAAGGAGTGTAGACAAGCTATAAATCCATACAAACATAAATCTTTAGATGTGTGGTTAAAGATCTGCAGAGAGATAGGAGGACCATTATCAAATACAGCATTGGCTGCAGCCATGATGCAGGCAGCCCAGGGAAGGAATAGAAAGGGAATTACTGGTCCTCAAAATTGCTTCAAGTGCGGCAAAGAAGGACATTTCAGACACCAGTGTCCCAGGGGGATTAATCAGACTAGTCAAAATCCTCCTCCACGTACACCTGGCCTCTGTCCCAAATGCAGGAAAGGAAATCATTGAACTAATGAATGCCAGTCATTAAAAGACATTAATGGTCAACCACTAGCGGCAGGATTTAGGGGAGCACGGCCAAAAAATGGGACACAGAGCCCTTGTCCTCAGGGCCTTCAAATATATGGGGCAATGGAGGAGACCAGGGCTCCGGAACAGTGGCCGAGTCTGCGTTCTCCCATAGA
Organism: Acomys minous; assembly: GCF_964271855.1. Classification (NCBI taxonomy): domain Eukaryota; kingdom Metazoa; phylum Chordata; class Mammalia; order Rodentia; family Muridae; genus Acomys; species Acomys minous. The sequence goes on from NC_140500.1 coordinate 23,901,545, forward strand.
ATGGCAACGCCCCGGAGAGCTACTAGAGGGAGCGCAGGCCTCGACTTCTGTTCTACCACCAGACTCGTGCTGACCCCACAAATGGGGCCTCAGTTGATAGCCATTGATTTCACTGGCCCTCTACCAAAAGACACAGTGGGACTACTAATTGGCCATAGTTCTACTACATTGCAAGGCCTTATTATTCGTCCCGGTGTAATTGATTCAGATTATACAGGCACTGTAAAAATTATGATCTCATCTCCACATAGGGTGAGCGCAATTTTGCCCGGTGACCATCTAGCGCAGTTGCTCATTCTTCCTAGCTGTCATAATTTATTCTCGGCAAAAGATCAAACATGTGGAGAGAAGGGGTTTGGATCCTCAGGAGCTTCGATTTACGTGGCTATGAATTTACAAAATCGACCCACTCTAAAACTTTTAATAGAAGGAAAAGCAATCACTGGTCTTATGGATTCTGGAGCCGATATTAGCATAATTGCAAAAGGTGATTGGTCCCCCGATGGCCTGTTCAAACCTCTAGTCACTTACTCAGAGGGCTGGGGTTCGAGAAAACCCCAAATATTAGTGCCAGAGTGCTAAATTGGAAAGATGAAGAGGGTCATGGAGGAATTTTCCAACCCTATGTATTAGAAGTCCCCATAACCTTGTGGAGAAGAGATTTATTTAATGCAATGGGATATAAGATCACTAATCAGGAGTCCTACAGCAGACAGTCCCAGGAGATGAGGAATAATATGGGATATATTGGAGGAAAAGGACTTGGAAAAAATTTGCGGGGACGTCCAGATCCTATTGCCGGCATTCCAAAGCTTGACCGTAAGGGTCTGGGTTTTTCCTAGGGGCCACTGAGGATACAATTCCCATTACATGGAAAACTGAGGAACCTGTATGGGTTCCCCAGTGGCCCCTGCCCTCAGTAAAATTGCAAGCCATTCATGAGTTAGTTAAGGAACAGCTGGAACTAGGTCATTTACAGGCCTCAGTTTCACCATGGAATACACCCATCTTTGTTATAAAAAAGAAATCAGGCAAATGGAGGTTATTACATGACTTGCGATCTATTAATAATCAGATGATGCCAATGGGGCCAGTCGAAAGAGGCCTCCCGTTGCCATCCACTTTACCTGAAAATTGACATATTATTGTGGTAGACATCAAGGATTGCTTCTTCTCCATTCCTCTGTCTCCAAAAGACACAATGAGATTTGCTTTCACAGTACCCTCGATAAATCATACAGAGCCTGATCAGAGATTTGAATGGGTAGTGTTACCACAAGGGATGGCTAATAGTCCTACGATGTGTCAGTTATATGTCGCTGATGCCATTCAGGGATTTAGGAAAGAATTTCCTCAACTTAAGTGCTTTCATTACATGGATGATATTTTGATTTGTGCAAAGAGTGAGGAGGTTTTAGTTCAAGCTTACACCCGGCTAGTCCTGAGCTTAAAGGTAAAAGGATTGTTCATTGCTCCAAAGAAGGTGCAGAAGGCTACAATTATTGATTATCTAGGAACAAGAATATGTCAAGATAGAGTTACCCCACAAAAAATTACATTAAGAACTGATAGTTTGAAAACACTTAATGATTTCCAGAAATTGCTGGGGGATATACAATGGCTGCAACCCTATTTAAAACTCACTAATTCCCAATTACAACCACTGTATGATATTTTGCCTGGGGATCCTGCCTTAACTTCCCCTAGAATTCTTACCCCTGAGGCAAGAGCAGCCTTATCCCTTGTTGAGGATGGATTAATTACTGCAAGTCTTACTAGATGGAATCCCAATATAGCATTCCAATTATTAATCTTGCCCTCATATAGACAACCTACGGGTGTGTTATGGCAATCGGCACCTTTATTATGGATTCATCCAAAGATTTCCCCAGGAAAAACACTCAGTCATTATCCTGATGCAGTAGCACAATTGGCCTTTGTAGGTTTACATCAAAGCCTTCAATATTTTGGACAATGGCCTGATAAGCTTATTATACCTTATACAGCTCAACAATTTGAAGTACTTTCTCATACTCTGGATAATTGGGCAATACTTCGCTGTAGTTATACTAGAGATATTGATAATCACTACCCAAAAGATCCCATTCTCCAGTTTGTCTCAGAGCATCCTGTTATTTTTCCTGTGGTCACATCTAAGTAACCATTAAAAAATTGCCCCACTATTTTTACTGATGGATCTAAAACAGGGCATGGAGCATATTCAGTTGGTGGAGGCCAGCCGGTAATAAAGAAATTTGCCTCTGCTTCACCTCAAATAATTGAATTACAAATTGTCATCATTGTTTTTCAAGAATTCCCACAATCTTTTAATCTTCTCTCTGACTCCAAGTATGTGGTTAATATAGTCAAAGAGTTAGAGATAACAGGGAAAATTAATATGAAAAGTGTGATTGGAGAATTGATATCCCAATTACAAACCCTCATTTGGAAACATACTCAACCTTTCTTTATTCAACATATTCGAGCACATACCGGGCTCCCAGGGCCTTTATCAGAAGGTAATGATATAGTAGATAAAGCCACACGGGCCCATTTAATCCTAACTGCTTTGACTAATCTGGATCGAGCCCATCAATTCCATTCTTATTTCCATATTAATGCGAAAACTTTAGCTTCCCGCTTTGCCATTACATGAGAGGAGGCACAAATTGTGGTGAAAGAATGTCAAGCATGTGCTCCTTTTAGGCCTCAACTACCCCTGGGGGTAAATCCTCGAGGCCTATGTCCCTTGCATATCTGGCAGATGGATGTCACTCATATACCAGAATTTGGGAAGCTAAAATATGTGCATGTTTCAATTGACACTGCCTCAGGTATTATATTTGCATCCCCACATACAGGAGAAAAATCCCATCATGTTATTGATCATTGCTTTGTGGCATGGAGTGCCTGGGGCATGTCAAAAACTTATAAAACTGATAATGGTCCAGCTTATACATCTGCTACTTTTACCTCTTTCTGTGCACAGATGGGTGTTACATTACTTCATGCCCTCCCTTATAATCCTCAGGGACAAGGCATCATTGAAAGAGCACATCGCACCCTTAAGGAATGCCTTCAAAAACAAAAAAAGGGAATAGGGTATAAAAGAACACCTAGAGAGTGCCTTGCTTTGGCTATGTTAACTATAAATTTTTTTCAATTAGATAAGTCCGGCATGACGGCTGCCAAGTGTCATGAGAGCTGAGACTCTACTTATAAAGGCACAGTCATGTGGAAGGATGTCCTTACAGGGCAGTGGAAGGGCCCAGACCCAGTATTGGTCTGGGTGAGAGGATCTGTTTGTGTGTTTCCACAGGATGCAGACCAACCAGTGTGGGTGCCTGAAAGATTAACTCGACTTACAAAAAGAAAAAATGATGATGTTCCAAAGCCTCTGGCAGTGCCTGACCCCATAGATGGGAATCTGGATGATAATGGTGGGAAACATTCCGGGCTCCATGACACAGCCTGAGTACAGGTGGAGAATCCTGTCGGGTTTTCCAAAACATACAACTGCAATTTTCCCACGAATCTTCACCACCAATGTTTCGTTAACAAAAGAGATTTCACCTGATACAGAAAATATGGGCTTTCCCCTTAAAGGAAGCTTATGTTTTCAGAAGATTAACTTGTCTAGCAGTCTCTCCCAGTATCTTGCAGGTAACTGAAGCAGAAGCCTGGATAGTCCCCTGCAGGAACTGCGTCTCTCCATGGTGCACATCAATTCTACACGAACTGACGTCTCCATGGTCTCTGGGCTGTCGCAGTGGTTCCAGAACGCCTTCTCTCATCGGCAGGAATGGGCGGGAATAAGAGCTTTGACAGTGTGTCTGGTCCTTGTCAGTTGCCTAGCACTCTGGTGCATATGCAGGATGCACACCCACCAACATCGCACGCAGGCCTGTATGATGCAAGCATTTGCTGCACTGGAGGCTGGGCAATCTCCTCAAATGTGGCTTGGCATGATAGAGAAGTAGTCAATGATGGGTATAGATCCCCCGTGCACTTGGCAGACCAAGGCCATGACACTAAGGTGCTTCCGTTTCCCCTTCCTTGGCATGGTGAGAATGGCATATACTCAGATATTGCCTGCCGTAAGGCATGGGCACCTGCAAGGGGTGTAGGATGAGGTACCGCAGGGGGAGGACCCAATTGTCCGACTCTGAGTCCCCCAAGAAGTAAACCTGATTGCATAGAGGTTGATGGCGGAAACTGTCTTGTTCGATGTATGTTGGGGATGCCCACAGACAGCAGATCAGGACCCCCCTCTCCTCCTCAAAAAGACATCTTGACAGGCCAATGTGGCCCCAGGAGGATCAGGTCAATGCTTCCCCACTCTGGTTAATGCCCGCTCTCTTCGGGGACCCAAGCTCACCTATATATGATGGATCCATCTACCTCTTTTTCTAATAAAGCGAGGGAGGAGAAGAAGAAGAAGTTGGGGACGTGCTATAAGGCCAATGGTCAACCATCTTGTCAGCCTATTTCTCCAGTGCAGGGGGGACAACCTACCAGGCATTCTTTGTGCCACTTGCTCAAAATTTAATGAATAAGGGGGAACTGTGGAGAGCCACAGATAGCAGCGCCCCATGCTGCTTCACAGGCGCAATGCACCCCCTTCTGTGCACGCGCAGTGAGTAAACCTTTGCGCATGCGCAGTGAGCAAGCCCCTTATGCGCATGCCTGAAGGCATGGCGTGAGGTGGCATGATTCAAACAAGTCATAGCCTCAGGTGGTGTGATCTGACAAGGCATGGCGTGAGGTGGTATGATCCGAATGCACCAACCAGGAGTGGCGACGTGGCAGTTTCTTTTTTTTTTTTTTTTTTTTTAACTTTATTTTTATTAATTTATTCATATTACATCTCAATGGTTATCCCATCCCTTGTATCCTCCCATTCCTCCCTCCCTCCCATTTTCCCCTTACTCCCCTCCCATATGACTGTGACTGAGGGGGATTACCTCCCCCTGTATATGCTCATAGGGTATCAAGTCTCTTCTTGGTAACCTCCTATCCTTCCTCTGAGTGCCACTAGGCCTCCCCATCCAGGGGACATAATCAAATATGTTATATATCCATTAAAATACATTTATATTTAAATTTAGTGAGTTAATAAGTGAACAACTTTTCACACTGTGAGACTGATTTTGCTACTAAGAAAATATACATGGCATTATACCCTCTCTCCTTTAAAACTAGTCAGTTAATTATCTCTACCATGTACAAAACAGCTTAGCATGCTGTCTGTCTTTCACCATAACCTTGGCTTCTTTGCCATTATCCCACTTCATGTGCTTATTGTCTCAGAACTGAATTCTTGCAAGAGCATTTCAACTAATGCAGCAACATTTGATTGTTATAGTCTTTCAATATTTTGTCAACCTCAACGAGAAATGTATACACATACTGTCCTCCTGCTTGTTTGGTCCTCTTGATTTGAATGGTCATAGAGGAGCTCAGAAAGAAGATAGAAATTCAAATACAAAATAGTCTGTTTTGCAAGTGATCCCATTAAACAACAGTGAATGAAGCATAAAAATTGAGACAGTAAATGGAGGGAGATAAGAAAAAATCCTATAGATGATTTATGAGAGGTTGTTAGCTATAGCTGGCTCATCAGAATTAGCATATGTCTATGGTCTATTAGCATGTGTCTATGGGCTCAGCTTCAGAGCTACAAATGGGGGTAGCTTTCCTGTGGTTGGCTTGGTCTTAAGCATAACTACCTCATTTACAACTATTGAAAGACAGGCATACTATAAAAGGTTCTGTGGGAGCTTTTCCCAGGGTCACTCCAGGATCCTGAATAAAAACTGCTGCAAGAAGAATTCCCAGTGTTGGTGTCTTTTCTGCTAGACGGGAGCGGCATCAGCAAGACCTGAAGAGCCCTTTGACATCAGACATGAAGATGCAGAGTTTGGAGAGACAGAGTTGGCCTTGCTTGTTTTGGTCCTGCTTTGGTCCAGTATTTCCTCACTATTCTCCTTTTCAACCATTGGGAATGGTAGTGTATATTCTGTGCCATTGCATGTTGGAAGTATATGATCTTTTCTGTTTTGATTTTGCAGGATAACAGGTAAGAGATTGGCATGGGTCTCAGAAGAGACTTAGAACTTTTCAGTGATGTTGTGACTGTGATAGACTATGGGGACTTCTGAAATTGCACTGAGTGCACTGTTGCATCATAATACAGCTACAAACCTATGGGAGACAGGGTGTGGAATGTGGTGGCTTGAATAAGAATGGCCTCTATAGGCCAATGTATTTGAATGATTAATCATCAGGCACTACTTGGAAGGACAAAAAGGGTTAGGAGTTGTGGCTTTGTTGGAGGAAGTGTGTTACTGGGTAGGTGGTGGTGGGCTTTGAAGTTTCAAAACCCATGAAAAGTCCTGGATCCCTCTCCTCTCTCTCTCTCTCTCTCTCTCTCTCTCTCTCTCTCTCTCTCTCTCTCTCTCTCTCTCTCTCTCACACACACACACACACACACACACACACACACACACACACACACACTCTTAAGCAAACAATTCAAAAGGCATCAATGGATATACAAGAACCATGGTTTTTACCCAGGGATGTGAGGTTTATAGGAGAGAAGGTTTTTCTGGCCACATTGCCTTCTCCCCACTCTTTCACTGAATCCTGACTTGGAATCTAAAATAAGGGAACTTGGATCTTCCACGTAAGCCCTGATTCCTCTCTTTCGAACTCTTGCCATGCTGTCCATCATTGGTGCTAGGCTTTAACTCTCCTTAGAGCCTCTGCTGTGCTGTTGTCTGTCTGTCTGTCTGTCAGTCTGTCTGTCCATGGTGTCAATAACTTTTTTACTAAACTTTTTACTGCCCTAACAATCCATTTCAATGAACTCCTTGAGTCTGCATCTGAGCCATTCACAGTTCATCATGGTAGGAGAAGCATCACAGCAGAGTATCAGGTGACAGAGTAGCTGGTGACTTATCACATTTCATCTGTAGCCAAAATGCTCAGATAGCATTCTCTTCATTATTCAGTCCAGGATTCCAGGCTGTGGGAATATGCCACAGCACATTAGCATGAGTCTTTCTACCTTAGTTAAGAAAAACCAAAAACTTCTCCATGGTGAATTCAAATTCCGTAGTGTGGACAGTATCGAGTGCATTGAACTGTATTTGTTGTTCTGTGATGGTAAAACTCTGGGTCTCCTCTTCCAGGGGCATCTTGCAATTGAGGGAAGTTAGTCCATATGACCAAGATTCCCTGTATCTGATATTTTGACTAGAGACAAGTTCTTCTTGGAGTTTTTGTGTCTATAATTGTTTATGTTTCTAGGATTCAAGAGTCTCCAATAGGCAATGAGAGTTGTCCCTGTCCTTCATGCAAGACAAAGGGCCTCAGAACTTGTCATGACTTACTAATCACATAATGCAAGTTCTATTGTAGTGACTTAAAAGAACAACCCAGATAAGGGCAACTTAAGGGAAAAGTGGTTTCTACTGGTTCAAGGGTCTAGCCCATCATGGTGGGGAAATGAAGGCAGCTGCAGCTTGAAGCAGCTGGTCACATGACACCCACAATCAAGAAACAGAGAGTGAGTGTGCACATGCCTACTCAACATGAAGAAGCAGGGTGTACTCTGTGTGCATTTGTGGACACACATGAGATAAAAACGGAAAGGAGTGTGATGCACACACTTGTTACAGGTATTAATCTCTGTGTCCATGGAGTTAAGCTGAAGTCAGAGAGGAACTGTCACCAACAGGCATGAACTTCAAACATGGCCGGCAGACAGGGCAGCTTCAGGCTTCATTGTTTTCAGAGACAATTCAAATATTCCTTTAATTTGTAGACTTCCAAGCTGATGGAGACAGGCCCACCTAGACCATCTCTCTTTGGGCCATTCTTTAGGGAGGTGATCAGTAAATTTACTTTGCAAATTCCCTTCACAGTACCACCTAGATTTGTGTTTAGTGATGTAACCCCTGAGGTTGGTGGAGGCTACATAGGACACTACTCTCCACCTCCCCCTGCTGCCCTCCAGGGAGCAATCCTTGCTGCATGTCCTAGTGAGAGACACACTGGGAAGGATGCGCCTGAACACAGTCGAGCTGAGCTACAGTGGCGTGCCAAGAGCTTTAATCAAATGTGGTTTTCTTCCCTTTCGATTTGGTTTTATGTTTTACATTTGGTTGTGAAATCATGCCATAGCATATATACAGAGGTCAGAGGAAAGCTGGTAGGATGGCACAGCCATATCTATTTGGGAACAGCAGAAGTCAGAAAGCCAGCACAACCGTTTGACAAAGCTCCAGCGAAGCTGAGCTGAGTGATGCAATGGCTGTGGTCTGGTCCCCCACTTTTTGGCCTTGATCTCTGTGTGTTGCATGCTTGAGGAGATTTTCTTATATCCTCAACTTGAGGGATATTTGATAGATAGAAATTTTCTTAAGCATCCTTTACACCATCTCCCAGGAGTACTGCTTCTAAGCTGCCCCAGGAATGTCCTGACCATACTGTCCCTCCTGCTTTTAGGGAGATATCCTTATCTGGCTCTTGTTGAAGGTCTTCCTTATGCTCTGGAGGTTGTGAAACAAGTAACTATGGCAGAAACCTCCTCTGACTTAAAGATATTCTTAGCACATCTTTCCCTGGATGTTCCTTACTCAGGAACAAGATAATCAAAATAAAGTAAACTTAAAAGGTAATCAATATTCAGTAGGAGAGAAGTTGGCAACAGACCAAATTAAAAGCCTCTTCCATATACTGATGAACAAAGAATGGTGTGGATAAATGAATAAAATATTAAGAGCTCCCTTTCTTAGAAGAAGTGAACTCATTCTGGGCCACTATGGTGTCCTGTGACCAAGGAACAAAACATACCAAGATTAGACATATAAATACATTCTATAAATATATAAAATATAAACATTGTATTATGCCAGAAATTGAATAATAGATGCAGCAATTCTTGGGCCTAATGGTAATTTGGACCCTGACTATTAAAAGTTGATAATACAGTGCTTGGGACATAATAATCTGCCCAGGCTAGCTTGGAGATTTTCTCTTTGTGTACTGCCCTTGAACAAACTGTCATTCTTTGGCAAAATATGCCCTTGAAATTTCATTATTGTTAAAAGTTGGGTTGTAGGTTTGATAAGGGAAAGTGATGGTAAATGATAATTCTATTCTGTCACAGTTTATTAATGATGACTAAGCTTATGACCAACTGGAATTTAAAACTGGGGACAAAAATAATCTGATCTATGTTTCGGAAGAACATGCAACTATTCCTGCCTACTGAGTTCTGTATAAATAAAGAGGTGCTCTGACTGCCAGCCAGTCAGGCTGCAAAACTCCTCCCAACCTCTGTGCCTGACTCATTTCTCCCTCACTGCTCTGTATCCACCTTTCTTCAGGCCCTGACCTCACCCCAGGGCTGGACCCCAGCAACAGGAGACATTTATTTTTCTTTTCATGTGGTAATGGGGTCCCTGAAAGTGTTACAGCAGGCAGGGAAAAGAACTGAGAAGAGAAGAGAATAAAACTTGTTTCAGTTTGACTTTATCAGGATGCATAAAGCTTCAAGAGTCTAATGCCAGATGTTTTATTTCCAGCATATTTAAGTACAGTGCAATTTGGGGACAAGTTTCCAGGCAACAATTATTCACCAATTCTAGGTTTTCAGCCAATTGTCATTCCAATTCCAAGGGCACAATAAAGCTTAAGGTATGACTACATAGGACCTTCTCTGCAAAATACATGTGACCATTAAAGGTTGGTTCTGTAACTGAAAGGCTTAGAATCTGGTGTAGTTTCTCACTGATATAAGCACAGAGGTTAGCAGGCCATCAAGTACATGTGACATCTCCCCTAAAGTAGTGAGAAATACTGTCTTCTGGACATGACATGCCCACTGCATTCACAAACTCACAGAAGTTGTGGTTACCTACACAAAAAAAAAAACTTCAAAAGACTGAGCTACGCAACATTCCTGCATGGGTGGGAGGGGCTTGTGAGATTCTCCTTAGATGAGGAGCTATTGTCAGCTGATGGCTACTAGAGGTGAGGAGTCATTTTTCCTGTGGGGATGTAGCTGTTGCTCAGGCAGCCATCTGAGGTAGACTGCCTCTGTTCATGGGGATGATTCCATCTCTAAGCGCACGCAAGCGTTAAGTGGACTCAGTGAGCCGCAACAAATGAAGAGAACGTGAGGGTTGGGTGGAGATGTGTTGGAAGGAGGGGTGAGAAAGGGGAATTGTAAGTGGATAGGATGAGAAACACGGTATAATACATGAAATCATCAAAGCGTAAATAAAAATATTAATATAAATAACAATATGTTCATTGAATATATTTATCGATTATTGAATATAGTTATTAACAATATAGTTGTTTGTAGCTTCCCATCCTGCAAGTTGTTACTCTTTTGAACAGAAGTGCAAAACCTGCCTGTCTCTATGCCCTAACTCTCCAGAGTGGGCAGTGCAGGGAACGGGGAGCTCTAGAAATGTAGAACAGCTGCAGGCTATTTGCTTTCTCACTTGCTCACCCTCCCTCCCTCCTTCCTTCTCTTTCTCTCCAAGTTCTTGCCATTAGGAAAGCACAGACTGGTCTGAGGCTGGTGGCCTCCCTTACTTTAGCCTTCTGAGTGCAACAGCCGGTAAACAGAATAAAGAAGAGACTACAGTACACAAAAGAGGAGTGCAATTAAGAGGCAGAAATACTGAAAGTAATAAAATCAAAATATTGGATATGTACAACTGAATAAATCAAACAAAAAATCCTAGCATTAAGCCTTACCAATAAAATGGATTAAATGGAAGACAAAAATAACAGGACAAAAATCATGGGCATAGAAGGAGAAGATCCCTCTTCCCCTGTGTGATATTTGTCTTTCTGAGTCTGGCTAAAGAGCTATGTTTACCGCAGCATTTTTAAATACAGTTTTAAAGACTATCAAATAATCCTTTGCTTTCTAGATAAGAAACAAACAGTTGGTATTTCAGGGACAAACCTTTTTTGGATGAAGAGTGACAGCTAATGAGCTGCCACAAACACTCTTTGAAAACATTTTCAATTATGTGCCCCTCACAGACGAGGAGAAAAGGGACTACAGCTGTGAGGTGCTTACAGCATAATTTATCATAAAACATGAGTGCCTTCTTGTATTCATGCAGGAAACAGAACTAAGGATTGTTAAATTTCAAAGTCCTTGTATGGCGTCAGTTCACACCACTTACTACCAAAGTAAACACTTTTTTTTTTCATGGCAAATTAAAGCTACGGTGGCCAGGACTGCCTTCAGTGTGCCTTACCTCTGAATTCTTCTGTCTTAATTTCTTTTCTGCTCTTTCCCTACAAGTCTCCAGAAGCTTTCCACATACCCTTTCACATAATGAGTCATTTAAATACTGAATGCAAGAAAAATAAAACAAGGAAGGAAAAGAGGGAGACATAGGAGACCAGATATTGTGAGTCTCTGGGGTCTGTGTCTAAACTAGCCGTGACTTTGTTTTCAGCCTTTCACTCTGACTTGATGATCAGGTGATAATTAAGAGACACAGGTGGTCTAGCACGCCACCCTCCCATTTGGGCTTGAGTCATACAGTCTTCCTTCTGAGGACACTGGCGTCTATATGGATCACAACTTTAGTTGGCCATCCACTATGGAATCTGAGAGCCAAGGTTGATGGGTGGGTCCCTCCTACTACTCCTTGGAAGATTTTATCTCTTCATAGAACACATTAAACCCCAAGCAGTGAGGGTACTTTCTGCTAAAACGTATCCAGCTTTGTATTTCTGGTCAAGTCAGTCTTTTATTAGTTCATAAAAATACACTCTTTGGCTCTTCCTGAAGGTGTCCCTACAATCATTCTTTACTTTCTCTTAGCTATGATCCATCCCCATCTCACGAAGACTATTTAAACCAATATCACTGTACAATTTTTTTTGGTATTCTAAATTCCTTCCATTCCTGATTTTATCAGTTTTTATTAGATGTGGAAGCATAAAATGTAAAAAAAAACAAAAAATGATGACTGAATTAATGATAGAATAGTGGCTGATAAATTTGAAAAAAATCATTTATTTATCAAATCTCTGGAAATACAAAAACACGGTTTCTTTTATGAAGTTGTAGGAAAAGGGCTGTAATAAAACACTTTTTATTCACGATGTCCTCAGGCATTTCCATAATCTGTGGTAGTGGAAAGAAAAGAAAATTAAGATAGGCTTGGGTTGCCATGAACGAACGACATCCCCTGCCTCTAAGTTTGAACAGCATAGTGTCCAAGACACAGCAGAAAACAAGACCCACTACAGATAAACACCCAACTTGCAGTGCAGCAAACTAGCTGAGGGCCGGAGAGGCACCACACCTCTCCAACGCACACGTCTTCCCATAATAAAATGCAATATAAGCAGAATGATTACTAAGAAGAGTATTTGCCTAGAATGTTCCAGAGGAGGAAACTTGGGAGACAAGTCAGAGAAACTGTGGGTGCCTTTTAAAGGAATGTGAACTACTTACTTGTGCTGCAGGGAGCACTGTACTCAGCCACTGCAAACTCATCTGAGTAAGAGAGAAAACGGAAACAAATGCATCATGTGATGTCACTATGGGCATCTTCGACTGCATCAGAAACGGCCCAGGCCTTCCTCTGATGCACTGCTAGCTGCCTTGGGCATCCTTCCAGGTACAATGAGCCACATTTTCTTTTACCCCAGGTTCCTGACAGTCGGTAGGACAGTCCTTAAACCCGCATACTGTCCTACAATCGGCTTATCTGACAAAAAAAAGTCACCTCTGCAGCTATTTTGTTTTTGCTGGTTGATATATTTAAACCAAGGAGTTTTTTTTTTTTAATTATGTGTCAAACTGGATGGAGACAACACAAAGTAACGAGCAGCCAGGGCTGAGGGGTCACCCAGCACAGTCCTAAGTTTAATGTCTCTGTGTTCAGGATGCTTGCACTCACCTTTCTCGTAGTAATCATAGACTTTCACTATGGCTGGCTTCAGGTCTTTTATTGGGATATCTTGCTGAACGGTGAAGGACAAGGTCAGTATCTGTTTTGACACCTGGAAGTCAAAAGGAGCTAAATGATTTTCCTGGAAGCTTTCTTTTTCACTTTAAAATTAATTTGGGTCTTCGAGGGTTAGGGACTTTATCTACTAACACTGTGGTGCTTGGTGCAGAAAGCCCCCAATGTAAATGGGAAATTGCCAAAATTACTTCTTAAATAACTAACATAAATTCATCACTATACAGGCCTTAATTCGGTGGTTCTCAACCTCCCCAATGCTGTGACTCTTTAATATCCTTCCTCATGTTGTAGTGACTTCCCCAACCATAAAATTATTAATTTTTGCTACTGTCATGAATCAGAATATAAATATCTGATATGCAGGATTTCTGATATGCAAACCCCAAAGGGGTCATGACCTATAGGTTGAGAACCACCACCTTAATCAAAACCAGCACATGAGTGTGTGTGTGTGTGTGTGTGTGTGTGTGTGTGTGTGTGTGTGTGTGTTTTCTGTTCAACTATCTATTATGCCTTCTTCTAAATCTCAGAGGTGTAGTATAGCTTTGCCTTTCTATGTTGTAAAAACACGGACATAGACCCAAAGAAGTCTATAAAAGATGAAGCACTGCTGCTTTGCCAACTGAAATTCCTATCAATAGAGGTATTGCTACTGTACCTATCTTTTCCATCATTGGCCCATAGGTGGATTGGTGTTTTACTATTGCATGGTCCAAGTGCCAGCTGAGGTTGATGGTATCTTCTCCTTTTATACTATTGATGAAGATGATAATATAATGACTGGCTGATCATTCTAATCTCTTACTTGCAAGTACCTTCATGCTAACTGGTTGATAAAGTGAAAACTGCTGTTGAGAATGCCTTACAGGTCCCTGAAATTATTCATATCCCAGTAGCACAGTGTGGCATTTCTAGTCATAGACGTGGGTGAAATATCTCCAAAGAGAGGGCAGCCACTGTGGTCTTAGAGTTCCCACGTCTCTAGCACGGAGGTGATGGCTCTGAAGCTTTCCCTTCCCAGGCACTTCCTGATGGCTATTATCTACGTGTTCTGCACACAGACAGTCAAGGCTCTCACCTTATCCAGGTAAATCAAGACGTGATTATTGCTGACTTCTGTCCGGCTCACATTCACGGATCTTTCAAGCTGAAGAAAATGGAGACACCACAAGGGTTAATAGAATAGATTCTCTGGAGAATCCAGAGAACACCAGACTATTTTTATTATCGGAATACCCTGAAGGTAAAAGTAAAAATGAAAGGTAATTTCAAGGAAGGGCACACTATTAGTATGGCATATGAACACACACGAAGAGCTAATTTATCTGAAGAAAGAGGGACTATTTGTTATAAATACAGAAATTACTCATTGCTCAAGGTTCAAATTATATTTATTCATGGACACTTTTTTTTCCCTTCTTTGTTTTCTCTAACTTAAAACAACCTCATTTTCGCTTAACTTCTATAAGTGTTACAGAAGTTTATGACATCAGTCATTTCCATATTAGCTCACTGATTGATATTCATGTGCTTTATCTTCTTAAGTGTCTAAGATCCATGCAATTAGAAAACTGTTGAAAAGAGGCCAATGAGTCTTTCCCTGGGAAGAGCCCATTACTGGTTATCCATCACTGAACGGTCAACTCTGAAATCATGTCCACATAAACAACATGAAATGGACTTTTATTTATACTGTTTATGTGTTTATATATGCATACATATTTATACATACATGTACATGCACACATGTATGTAACAATACTACAGGAAAAGATGCCATGAATTTTAAGAGGGAGTAGGAGGGAAACACGGGAGGGTTGGAGGGAAGAAAAGAAAGGAGAAAATAATGTAACTGTATTTTAATTAACACAAGTAAATAAAGAGAAAAAAACCTGTTTATACATTTACCCAGTAGCCATGATGTCTAAATAGTGCTACACACACAAACACACTTTATCTGGAAAAGGCCTAAGTCTTTAAGATTTAATGTAATAATGTTTTAATAAATACTGCAGAACTATATAAAATTAAATGCACTATTTGGGCTTATAATGAACATACCATCTTCACTGTTGGTTTCAAGGGAATAAAGCCAGACAGCATCTTTACATCAGCAATTGCCATGTTGGAGTCAGAACGGCTTCCAGTGTAACTGAAGATCCAGGAAAGGGGAAGTTAGGTTTTCTTGAATTACTAAACCTTCCCTTTCTATGTCTATATGTTGAATACTTGATGGTTCTACAAAATTTGCATAAGTCTTTCCAAGGGTCCTGGAAAAACTGTCTGTATTAGAATTTATATAAAGCTTAGTAAATCCATAGAAACCTGATCTAGAACCAGAATTTCAAGCAAGTGGACTCAGGTCTGTTTTAAGGAAACTTGGCAGATCACATGCCTTGGAGACCTCTAATCTGTACCAAGTCCGAGCTTTATTGCCACAATTTCCTAAGCAGAGCAGGCAGCCAAGCCAAGCCAAGGGCCTTGTGGGTACATTTTTGTAAGTCTTGTGGCCACTTGACTATTGCCATATAAGTATATGCTGTTTTCCAAATGGATTAAACTATATGCGACTGGACTTACATATGGACAGTGGAATTACAGTGGGAGAGGTGTTACTTCCTCTTATTTAAGTCTTCCAAGAATTTTTTTTCCTGTAAAGATCAAGATTACTAAAAGATTTCATTATATAGAAGGAATTCAAGTGCTAGACAAAGGATGGCACCGCTCATTTATTTGCTATCAGGGATAAGTAATTATTCAATGGAACTAACTTCTGAAGCTACATGACGAGGGACACAAGCTCCATTGCTGAGCACCCCAACCTTACCAACTTAAAAGAGCATCTAGTTTTAAAACAGATCTAAATATTTGCTATCCAATAGCTTTGGTTTAGTGACAAGTTCTGGTAAGAGAATGGGTTGTTTTCCTCCCTGCCCCAAATTATAAAAAATGGCTCTAACCTGATATTAAGTGAGATCTGGAAGCTGGTGTGAGTGTTGGGACCCTCACAAGTCTGAGGCAGAGTCTGCAGCACTAACGCAAAGGGGAACTCCTCCTTTTCCGGGAGAACGTTGTATTTCAGGGATGTCTGTGGAGCATCAAAGACAGAGGTCTATTTTTCCCTTCTTCAGGATGTCCTCAACTCCCCCAACCCTTTCTCTGACTTGTCCATTTGCTGGCCAAGCTATGCCTTTACAGGGACAGTGATTCCTGGGGGGGACCTTCTTCCTCTGCCCAAGTCTCACCTGGAGGTAGACACATCCTTCTCCTGTCACCGTGGCGGTGTAATCCTCAGGCACGGTCGGCAATGTGACCCTCTGTAGTAATAACTGGTTGCCCTTGTCCACTTGGAATTTTTTTAAAACTACATCTGAAGAGTGGATGGTCACCGTTACAGCTTTCTTAGCTCTTGTGAAAGTAGCTGCTCGATATTTGGACAAGGCATGGAGAGCCACTACTGTGTCCTGAAAGAAGAATGGAATAACCCCAGTCGGGGATCGCGTTCAGGAGTGATTTGTTCTCAGAAGTCTGAAGCTTAGTGCCCCCCACCCCCACCAGTGGCGCTATTGGAAGGTGGATCAAAGCCAGGAGGTCATAATGGTTTCAATTAAAAGGTCCCACATAGGTTTATATAGTCGAATACTTATCCATCCCCCTGTTGGTGGCACTGTTTGAGGATATAGGTGGTGTGGCCTTGCTGGAGGCATCACTGGCCAATTGGGTTTGAGAGTAAAACGCCTTGCATCATTGCCACGCTGCTCCCTGTCCCGTGCTTGATGTTCAAAGTGTGAGCTCTTAGTATCTAGGGCCTGCCTCCATGTCTGTCCCTTGCTGCCACACCTGCCCTCCATGACTGACGCTTATCGCTCTGGGAACCATAAGTCAAATAAATGTTTCCTTCTTTAAATGGCCTCGGTGGTTAGCATTTTGTCACAGCAGCAGAAAAGTAACTAATGCTTTTTAAATCATTGGCAGTAGGGTTCCTGGGAGGGATTATGTTCTGTTGGGAATCCCAGGGAGTTCTTGTGAGTATGAAAGATCAACCCTGGCCCTACATGGATCTCTGGCCCCCTGCTTTAAAACGGGGTGTCATCGTCTTCCCACATTTGTTCTCCCCACAGCCATCCACCATAAGGTGGGAAAGCCATCAGGCAAGGCAGCCCACAGCAGAGCCTTATTTCACATGTTGACACGTTCTCTGGACTTTTGGTATCCAAGCCTGTAAGCTTAATTAGCTTCCTTGCCTTGTAGAATTAATTTCTCTCCGGCATTTGGTTATGGAATGAAAAGGGCGCTCTCATTTCCCAGAGTTCTGTTAGCAGTCACAAGGGTTTTAGGCTTTTGTACTTTTCCTCGCTTAGATATTAAAGCTTTAAGGATTGATTATAACCTTCACATGGCTAAGAGGACCACAGCATCTCAGCTATCGCCTTGGGCTGTATGCCTACAAGTCCATCAGCAAACTGATCTCGATCTCTCCCGTCAAAACCTGTGTGATGCGGGTCGTAGAAGATACGTGTGACGGGAGTGGAATATTTTGTCGGCGGCAGCTGTTTACTTATGAGGTCCCTCCTGACCACCCTATCTGCTGTTTTCTAGCCCGAGCTTGGTCTGGCCCCTTCCCAAATTAAACCCTCCTCCTCTGCCAACGAGAAGCCAAGGGCCTCTGTAACTGCTCAGAGTCAGCCTTCAGTTTCTCCAAAGGAAGCAAAGGGGGCTTCTTATAAACACCCTCCTGCTGTGCTGCTGTTCTTGCGTGGCTCTCCTTTTTCGTTAACGCACCACCTGTGCTCACTTCCCCCTCGCCATGCCGTGTTCTCAGAGCCACTGACACGGAGCTGGGAAGGCATATTTAAGTAATTGACTTCTGATAAATAAATGAAAAGCATTTTGATGACATCATTAATTTTTTTCATTCATGTGGCAAAATAATTTTATTTTTAATACAATAGAAAAGGGCAAGATTGTATTTCTCCATATCCCCTTTTCCCTTACAGAGAATGTATGCTAACATCTACTTTCTCTGAAAATTTTTATGCGTTGTTTAGATGCATAAGTGTACAGTTGAGCTTAAAAGACAGGATAAGTAAAGATATCCCATTATGTCCCTAATAAGCATGTTTGTGTACTAAGAGGAATCTGGGGGTCATCAAAAGTGTCTAGTCTAAACATAGACCTATGAATGGACGCATTTGCAAGGAGTGAATGTTGAGTTAGCGGTTCCCATTAACAGCTCAAAAGAGCATCTTAGCATTCAAGAAGAATGTTGGTAACCTCCCCCTTCCTTCTTCTGGTGGCCTAGTACTGCTGTAGGCACATAGATTTCTTACTGAAACCAGGAGAGCACAGCAATACAGGGATGGGGTGGAGTAGCATCATTTAAGATTCCATTTTAGCTGCCCTTGAATTTCTTTCCATTATCTCTGTATATTGGTAATCCTTCTAGTCACCTCCGCTATTTTATTCTCAGGTGTGTTTTTAGTTGGTGAATCTTTTTCACTAGCTAAAGACGAAGTCAAAGCTTCTGGCCAATCACTGACCTGAGTGGAGGAGAAGCCGCCATGGGAATTCTGCTGCTTTGTGAGCCACTTCACGATGAGCACCGCGGTGGTCAGGTCTTCTTGGGTCGGGGCTGGCTGGTTGGTGAGGTAAGCAAGGAGCACATAAGCAGTCATCTCTACCTCAGCAGAGGGGGCCTGGGGTTGGTACCAAAGACCCACGGGCACTGCAGGTTTGGTTTTCTTAGATCTGGTCCAGTGGATGGAATTGTCTGAAAGTGAGGGAAAGATATTTGTGAGCAGCTAATTATTTATATGCAATTGTTTGAAAGTAGCCAAGGCGGAGCTAAAGTGAGGCTTGCTCTTCCGATGTAACCTCTCCAGTCTTAAAGAAACCAATTTCCCTTCGGTGTAAAGTGTGAATTGGACATTCCAGTTCAGTAAAGGCAGGGAGTGTTGGTAGAGGCACAGGCGCTTTAACCACCATGACTTAAGATAGCTGCTCCAGTTGTATGGTGGGGGAAACGTCTCTCACTGGTTGTGGGTGTTGTGTCTCTGACATGACCTAGAGCTTAATTAAAATGTATTAGATGCCTTGCAAAGCCTTTTCTGAGGAATCTCCTGTGCAAATCAGAGAGCACACAAGAAAACTTTATACTCATTAGATTGTAAGCTATACTGCTGTCTTTAGAATACCAGAAGCTAACATGGCTGATAAGGAGTGGGAAAGACAAGGACTGTCATGGAAAGTCAGTTTCTCCTTGGGAGCAAGTTAGCAAAATTCAACAAATAAAATAACGCTTGGCTCATAGTGAGTCATCATGCTTCTAGAAGTGCAACCTGGAGAAGTTGGCATGGATGCAGAGAGATGGGCACCTGGGCATCCACTGTGGATGTCCACAAGGGACAGGAAGTAAGTCTGATGTAGAGGCAAATGTCTGTCATTCCAGGAGTTGGAAGGCTGACACAGGGGGATTGTGAGTTTGCAGCTAACTTAGGCTACCTAAGAAGACTTTGTCGCAAAATTAAAAACAAAGAATGAAAATTAATAAAGCATGGGGCTGGAGAGATGGCTCAGTGGTTAAGAATACAGTTTGTTCTTCCAAAGGATCCAGGTTCAATTTCCAGCACCCACATGGCAGCTCACAACTGTCTGTAACTCCAAGATCTGGCACTTTCACACCAATGCACATAAATTAAAATTAAATAAAATACTAAAAAATGAAAATTAATAAAGCAAAGTTGCAAGCATTGCTAGGGAGACTTATTTGTATAATCTTAAAATCAAAAGGAAAACATGTTGCTGAAGTATCAACAGGTATGATATTGCGTATATAAAGATGGAAACTTTATAAAATTAAAAATATTTATGGATACACATGCAACAAATACATAGGTATATACTGCATATATACATATAAATAGAAATTGTGATAATGAATTTAAAATAATGTTAACCGGGCCTGAAGAGATGGCTCAGAGGTTAAAAGCACTGGCTGCTCCTTCAGAGGTCCTGAGTTCAATTCCCAGTTCAAGTCCCAGGGATGGTGACTCACAACCATCTGTAATGTGACCTGATGCCTTCTTCTGGCATGTAGACAGAGCACTGTATATATAGTAATAAGTAAATAAGTATTAAAAAATAATGTTAACCTCTAGAAGTGTAAATGAAATAGGATTTTTTAATGCATTGTGAGTAGTACTTTATTTCTTATACTGGGAATGAGGTGCTCAGGTATTTTCTAATTATTCTTTCTGACTTTTGCATTATCTGAAATATTTCTCAGCATATTGAGAACATTTAATGACACTATCAAAGAAGAAAGATAAGGCCAATTTTATTGGATATGTGCATTACAGTTTCTATTTCTTTAACTTGTCACGTAAACTGTGATATGTGCAAACATCTTATTTGAAAATAGAGAGATTGGTCAACATGACTGATTTGTGTAATGAGATAAAACACCATAACTTTCTTATGAGGTCACCAACTAAGGGTCACATGCTGATGAGGAACGGACATCTTAGGAGTAATGACAGCTGGTGCTTTTGTAACGTACACCACATGCCACAGACTCCACTAAATGTTTACATTTATTACTCACTCAATAGGACAACCCTATAGAGCAAACGTTATTCCTGTTTGCAGATGGAGGAAGAGAACTGCCAATTACTGGATGGTTTGCCCAGCTCCATACATGTACTTCATTTTGGAGAGACTCTCCAAGGCTGAGCTTCTCACTGTCACACATGATGCTTTTTATTTTTGGATATGTATGTCACAATCCCTCCAGTGGAGTCTGTGTGACAAATGATACGGCACAACCCAAGGTGACGACCCCTACCCAGGGAGAGCCTCCTGGAATGGGTCTGATGTTCCTGCCAGGAGTAACTAACTGATTGTAGCCTTCTTGTTTTGGAACATTCTGCCTTTGTTTTTGCTTGCATATCAGAACTTTTCAAATGTAACTGTGTTACTAGGAGACGCTCTAACTTGGGACTGCAGCCAAGGGACACTCAGGTTCTGCCCCACTTATTAAAACAAACATGGCTAAGAATCACCAGTTAATAGTTTATATTATGACTTACAAATAAAGTGTTTAAGAAAGCTCCAGATAGTGACGAGAAGAGCTAAGAAAAAGCTGTCATGACACACAGATGTTTGGCATAATGAGAAAACATTGACCTTTGATAAAGAGGGCACATGCGTCCTGACACCAATCTAATGCCTTGAGATTGATGATTCAACATATATGACAGCATTATTACTCTGCATCCTGTATTTTAAATTGTATGAAAAAAATGTAACCACAAAAACACTCTCCATTCAGAAAAAATGTGTATAAAAACCTAGCTTGCTTGTCTGCAAAATACACTCAGACTTAAACTTTCCCCTTAATTGGTCTGTTTGTCACTTTGCCTATCTTTGTCCAGTGACGCTTCAAGAACCCCCATTCCCAAGGACCTATACATGACTGAGACGGTCCATGGCATATGTGGTTTCATTTTTGAAGTCCTAAATTTAAAAAATATTATATGGAACAGATAGATACCTAGGTGTCTGGACAATAGATGGTAGGTAGCAGAGAGGTCCAAGATTGCAAAAGGCAGCGTAGGGACATTCTGCGTTATGGGTTGCGTTATGGATGCTGTTTGTTTGTTTTGGTGCACAGGATGCTGGCAGGAGAATGACCTCAGATGTGCTCTCACCTTCTTTTATAGCTTCCTTATCAAGTGATTTCAGTATCTCCCTCTTTGTGTCCTGGTTACCAGCAAGGGCAAATGCATAGGCCAACAGTGCCTTAGTGTAGACGTGGCTGCCATCAGCTTCCTCCCTTGCTGACTTCCAGGCTGTGTCCAGGCAAAAGAGGGCATTGCGCACAACAGGATGCTGTGAAAGGAGAGCAGAAAGGAAATGGCTGTGTGAACAAAGCTGCTGACATTCCCAGGTGAGCCCAGCAAGTATTAACATGGCACTGGAGATAAAGTTTTTTCCAATTCATTCTTATCCATAGAACAAACATCACCTAACCAGGAAATACCACAGAAGAGGTAGAAAAAAAAATATAAAAGCCACAGGAGAGGGAGGAGTGTTGTGACATGGTATCTTATTGTGGAGGAATGCCTTGAGTGGATGTAGTAGTTGTCAATAAAGCGCTGTTTAGCCAATCAGCTGGGCAGAAGGACAGGAAGTGGAAGGCGGGACTTCCACAGGAGGTGGTAGGAGCCTGGGGGGTTGACAGTTAAGAGTGGACAGTTGACGGGAGGGTTGGGGGAGAGGAGCCGCAAGAGGAGGATCGGATTGGCAAGTGCCTGAGATATTTGTAGGTTATGAGAATTAGGATAGCTTATTTTAGTTTATTGTTAAATTAGTAGCAGTTTAGATTCTGCCCAGTGTAGTGCTTGCAGTTTTGGATTACATATCAGTCTCTTTGTGTCAGTTATTGGCTTCCTAGGCCAAACAGATACATTTTATTGTGACGTGAATATTATAAGGCTAACACACTCATGAGCTTGCAGTAGCTGGGGCTACCTGCCCAAGATCCATGATCAAGCCAGCCAACATTAGGTGCTCTCTTGGCACTCTTGGCCAAGGTGCTCTTGGCACTTGGTAGTTTCTGGAGGAAGAGAGAACCATTATTTTTCAAGAGTACAGCCATTGGTCAGACCCCCATGTCTCAGTAGATGGCCCTACACCATGAGCATATGAGCAGCACTAACTGGACTCAGTGGGCTACTTTTTTTTTTTTTTAAAGCAAGCATGAAGTTGGGAAGGGCTGTGTTGAAGTGGACGTGGAAGGGAGGAAGGAAATAGGGAGGGGTAGATATGATTGTATGTTATTGGGTCCGTGTATGAAATTCCCAAAAGTAGAAAAATAAATAATCTACTATTAACCATCAATCTGGTATTATCTGTGTCTTTAGGATTCTTTAGGGAGTGGCAATGGCCATAGGAGAGAAACAGCACAGCTGCCTCCCTCAGAAAATGTAAACCTTCCTTCTTTGATGGAGCAAATGGATTTGGGAAGCATTGGCACTGCATAGAAGGAAAGCTGACACATGGCATGTAGGAAGCTCGAGCTTCAGACAACCGGACAGGGTTTTGTTGCACCCCGAACCATCTTTTGACAGGGAATGAGGTGGTACCTACAGTGACAGGGAGAGACATCTCCAGGAGAGCGATGGTGATATAGGCAGACAAGGTGACTTCATCTTCTACTCCTCCCTGTGAATGGGCAAGAGGAAAAGATCTGAGCATTTCTGAGAATTCTGTTAACTAGTTATCTTTATCCTGCTGTGCTGTGGAACTTATAGCAGCATTCCCACAGATAGCACATCACAATTAGTATGAACTCTATTGTCTCTCTCTCTTGGTGGTGTCCAAGTCTTCGATGGCCCTGTTGGTGATTTCTACCCTATAATCTCTGTCCTCACAGCTCTCATAATGGGTAAATAAAAACAAGCTCTGAGATGACTCACCTTCATTGCATTGTTGAACAGGGACCCGGAGCTCCTGAAACAGCCATTGTCCTTCTGCTGCTGAGAGAGCCAGAGGAGGGCTTGGGTGATGTGTTCTTCCTGGATGAAGATGTATCTCCGAGCCTGAGCAAAACTCTTCAGTACAAAGGCTGTGAGCCTGGGTGAGATGGAAGCGACTGCATGTGTGCTGTTACAATGACTTTAGATCCACTTCATATCAACAACATGCTTCATGCATCACTCCCTCATCTCCTTTAGTCTCCCAGAGAAGTCTGCTAGGCCTAGAATTTGCCTGAGCCGTCATAAGGAATCTACAGATTTCTGACACACTTGGGTTTTTTGTTTTTGTTTTTTGTTTTTTTGTTTTTTTGGGTTTTTTGGGGTTTTTTTGTTTTTGGTTTTGGTTTTGGTTTTGGTTTTTTGTTTTTTGTTTTTTTGTTTTTTTTTTTTTTTTTTGGTTTGTTTGTTTGGTTGGTTGGTTCTTAGAGAACTAAGGCAAAAGATATATACAATCTGAAAATGAAACAGCACGAGATGGTTCTTGGCCCTCCCCTGGAAAGGTACCTTGCTATGATGTGTAAATAATGCCATTCTCTCGTGTCCAACTCATCTATGCAGTGACTTTAAATTTGCTTTTACTTAGGAATGTAAAAATAAGATTTTGCACCATTCTATTCTTCATTCTTTCCCATGTAAATGAAGTCATCCTCTCTCAAGATAAACATGACCCAAGAAAGATGATATAAACTGAAGTTGATATGGCTTATCTAGAAGTCATGTGATTTGGTCACTATATCCCTTTAAAACTCTTGGTTAGGGGAGAGTCGTTTTAGGAAAGAATACATTGGTAGAGCATGACCAGAATGACTTTTAGAGACACATTTAACATACATGTACTTGAATATCAAAGTCTCTACTTGTTAACTTGCAGACATTGGTGCATTCCTCTATACTTTAGTTCTAATAACATATGTCTTAACTGAGTTGATATTGCTATGACTACAGGGACCGCCTGTAAAGAGCTGATTCAAAATGAGAGCTCAAGAAACTGGCTTCTCCTTACCAGGTGTTGCCATCACTCCTGCTATCCTTAGCCCCAAAGGTGCTGTACGAGCCATCCCGGTGCTTGTAGTTTAATTGTCTTTGGTAACCTGTAATGGAAGGTTCGTGAAACAGTGTGGCAGGTTGAGGACCCATGGAAGCCAGAAAGGTTATTAAAATGATTGACATCTCTTGTAATTTTAAGAATTTTTATCTCTATATATGTTATAAATATCCTATGTATCATATATACATTATAGATATAATTTTGGTATACACACACATATATATATGTGATATATGTATATATATATGTATATATATGTGTGTGTGTGTGTGTTCTGAGTTCATAATATTTTATCAGAGAATAGATAGTTCCTATGAAATAAACCATGCTAGTGTTTTCTATTATGGTAGTAGGATAATACGCAGTAGTAATGATGAATAACTCAACCTTATTGAACCAATACAACCGAAACAGTACTGTCAACTCCCAGTCCCTTATTCAGTACTCACCTGTACTGAGATATTCAATGGCCTTGGTCTTGATCTCCTCAGTCAGTTGCTGTGTTTCATTCAGATAATCCAGGACATAGATATTAGGAGCAAACAGAACCATATTCTGTTCTCCACAGCCATAAGGCATCTTGAGGAGATCCTGTGTATTTTGCATGGCAGAACCCAATATGTCTCCTAGAAAATGGGAGCAATGGGAAATAATGAAAATTTTTAAATTTTATTCTTGTTACATCTCAATGGTTATCCCATCCCTTGTATCTTCCCATTCTTCCCTCCCTCCCGTTTTCCCCTTATTCTCCTCCCCTATGACTGTTCCTGAGGAGGGGGATTACCTCCCCCTGTATATGCTCATAGGGTATCAAGTCTCACCAAGGAAATAATGAAATTTAAAATTATATCAAGAAGGAGTTAGTGATTAGTCATGTTAAAAAACTGAGTAAGTTCACAAAGGGCACAGACAGGACAGAAGGATTATTGGAAACAATAATTCAAAAAGGAAAAGTTAAAATTACAAGTTCATGCATGTGAATGTATGTATGCTTGTACAAATGCATGTGTGTATGTATGTATTAAGACAAGGTTTTGCAATGCAACCTAGGCTGGCCACAAATTCTGTATCTTCCTGCCTCAGGTGTTGGAATTGTAGGTGTGTACTGCCACATTTTTGTTGTTGTTGTTTTGAATTAATGTTTATAGAAAAATAACACTGTATGAATTGAGCAGTTGTATTAATATATTTAGGAATGGGGCTGGAGAGATGTCTCAGTGGTTAAGAGCACTGCCAGCTCTTCCAAAGGTCCTGAGTTCAATTCCCAGCACCCACATGGCAGCTCACAACTGTCTGTAATTCCAAGATCTGATACCCTCACACCAATGCACATAAGTTAAAACTAAATAAAAATATTTTAGATAGATAGATAGATAGATAGATAGATAGAAAGATGGAGGAAGGTGTGTGCATACGTAACAACAATTTTTTAAAAAGAGGTAATAACTTAAGAGAGTGTGCAAGGGGGCACTGGACAGCATTAGAGGGAAGAAAGGTAAGGAGGAAATGCAGTTATATTTTAATTACACAAATTAAAAATTACAAAGCAAAAGCAATTTTTGCTGTGTAAATACAAACATCACACACACACAAACAAACAAACAAAAATACAGCAAAACTTAATGCCCTGATTTTCTAGGGCATGAACTCACCCAGCACTGTAACAGAAGCTCGGGCTGAGTCCTGTACCACTTTCAGCGGCAGCCTCAGGGTTATCTGTTCAGATACCTCAGCCCCTAGGGGAAGAAGCACAGCAGCTACAGAAAGGCAGGTCTGCCCCAGGCATTTGAGAGACTTTGATGGCCAGGAAACAAAAATTGCACCTTAAATGTAAGCTACTGCTGAAAAGTTGTTCCTTTTCAAAAATAAAAGTTTTTGTTCTGATCTTAGGGCCTACTAGGAGTAGGAGGTATTCAGAATTTCATCCCAAACCACCTGTTCCCCCGTGGTGTGAAGTGAGAGTCAGGAGCTGAGGTTCTGTGGCAGTCACCCCACAGCCTGCACAGTGCGCTCAGGACAAGAGCACCCATTGTAGCATTCACACTCACGGCTCCTCTCTCCAAAATCATGAAGGGGGGAAAGCAAATCCAACAAAGGCTCGTGTGTGTGTGTGTGTGTGTGTGTGTGTGTGTGTGTGTGTGTGTGTGTAATTAAGCAAAGAAAAACTCCCTAGACGTTTCTAAATTCTACAATTTCACATTCTTTCTTTCAGACATGACCTCTAAAATAAGAGCGAGAAGGGGAATAGTACACAACTCATTAAAAAGAAAACCACTATACATAAAGGTAAAATAGGAAAGTATAACAGTCATTTTCCTATGTACCTTTTTAAATAAAGTTAATTTCAGTAGTTTTGCAAGAAAGAAAATACTCTAAGCAAAGTAGAATAAAAATAAGAAGTGGAAAATATTTTGGCTTGCTTAAAATAAAGTAATAACAACTAGAGAGAAGCATGATGAAACGGGAAATGTTAAGCCCCACTATTTCCCATGCCAGGCTCAGCCCGCATCTTTTCAGGGACTAGAGCATCTTTGGAAATTCACGACACAGAAACAAGCCTTAGACACGTGGAGGGGGTGGCCCACAACCAAAAAGAACCCAACGCAGAAGGGTAAATATGATGCCAATTTAATCACTCCATCTTCACTTTCCACAGGTTAGCACAACTTGACACAGAGTCCCCCCAAGTCCACAGTTTGTACAGGGGAAAAGACACAACCAGAGAGAGTCACTCATCTCAGTTGGCACTCTAAGTTGCTTTCCAGGGAGCCAGCCCACCATGGTCCCAACTCATAGAAAACCTGAGGGCGATGTCACAGGTAGACCACACATACTCTGATGAGGATGGCTTGGGACATACTGCTATAAGAAAGATCCTCTATATTTGCCTTATGGTAACTAGAAAGAAATCTAAAAAGGATTAAAAGCACACTGCAGAAAAACGTCAGACCGCAGAGAAGACATTGGGAGTGGAGGAAATGACGCCTCTGCGGTACTAGGAATGGTTACCATGTGGAGAAGGCCTTGCCTGCCAATAAGCACCTCGAATGGAAAAGGATTAGGGTCTCCACTATAAAGACAGAACAGGAGTAAATGAACAAATACAAAAACCTCACTTTATGGTGCTACAGTGCAATCGCCTATTCAGGACACATATCGGAACAGGAAATAAAATGGGGGTAACGGCACTTTTATCTTGTAAAATAAATTAAGAGTGTGTGAAAAGAATCAAAGACATTATACAGAGACTCATTCTTTAAGAGAAAATAGGAGGTGTAAAGATACATGTCTCTCCAAATCAGAGTGCGTAGACAGATATTAAAGGATATGCAGTGATACAGACTGTATTGCAATAATGAAGGGGACCTCAGTACCCCACTTTAAAGTGTCCTCCATCTTCCTGGATATAGTAATACTAATACTAATATTAACACTAATAATAATAATAATATAAATTGCTAACATTTGCTAGTTTTTTTAAAAAAATTAGCTCTTTAAGGCGTGTCTTCTTTTTCTTTGATTATTATTGATATATATGTATGTATATACACATATATGCATGTGTATGCACAAATATATAGCTACAACCTGCTGCGTCAAAAAAAAGAGTTTCATAAAACATACTTTAGTCATATTCATGCACTCTCAACCTTCCCGAAATCCGCTTTCCTAACTATGTCTTTTTTTTTTCTCTCTCTCACCTCAATACCAATTTGTTCTGTCCAAACATTCTTGCATGTGTGGTCATCCACTGGAGTGTGGTTGGTGTTCCAGGGGCTACACTCTTAGAGAAAGCTGCCCCCCCCCATCCTAGCATCTAAAATCTTCCATTTTCTCAACAGCCCGGGGAGGGACTGTGGCCAGCACACTTCCATGCTGGGATGTGGTCTGGCATGGGCTTGCACAGGCTTTATACATGCCGTTGCAGTTGTGGTGAGCACATACATGCAGCTGCCCTGCTTCCCTCTGCTGTGACACTGCTTCCTTGTAAGTCACTCGCCACCTCTGGCACTTATACTTTTTCTGTCTCCTTTTCCACAGTGGTCTCAGAGATTCTGGGGGGGGGGGAGGTGCAGTGCGTATGTTCCCTTGAGGGCTGAGCATTCTGCAATCTCTGATTCTCTGGGCATTACACTGTTTGGGCCTCTGTGCTAATCACCATCTACTGCAAACAGAAGCTTCTCGAGAGATGCATTGATCTCTGGGCATAACAATATGTCTACCTTGAGATTTCATCTTACCTCATTTTGAATGCCTAGGATAAAAGACACAAGTAATGACAAACGCTAAAATGGGTGTGGGAAGGAGTATGGCAATAATCAGTAATATACCAGCAAGCTAAGTCCGATACCACGCTTAAAGAGTTATCCGCCATGATCCATTGGGATTGGCCCCTTGGATACAAGTGTTGGTCAGCATAGGCCAGTCATTGTAATATGCCACAGTGACAAAATGAGCAATCAAAGCGCTACCATTTCATTAATGGAATTTGAATGAAATTCGAAATACTTTCTTGATTTAAAAAAAAAAAGCCCTCACCAAATTAGGTGTAAAGGAACATCCCTTAACACAATAAGGGCAGCACCCACTCAACGGTGAGATTTTGAAAAACTTTCCTCTGTGGTCTGGAACTAGTTAGGAACACCTGCTGTTTCATGTCTACCAATAGTGCTGTACTATTGAATTCAATCAACTATCAAAAGGAAATAACACTCGCCTGTCCAAGTCCTTAAAAAAACATTAAAGATGGAATACTTCTGAATAATTTTTGTGAGATCATTGCCAAGAGCAATAAGACAAGAATAAGAAAGAAAAAAAATCATCCAAAGCGTGAAGGGAGAAGTGAAATCATCACTGTGCCATGAGGATTGCAGGACGCCCAATCCTCCACTGTAAAGTCCTCGCACGTAGTATATGAACACAGTACCTCAGGGTTCAAAATCAGCAGCGCCACTGTGTTCACCACAGCTATCTGAGAAGAAACTAAAATAGGGGCTGGACAGATAGCTCAGTGGTTAAGAACACTGGCTGCTCTTCCAGAGGACCCGGGTTCAATTCCCAGCACCCACATAGTGCCTCACAACCATCTGTCACCCAGTCTCAGGTGGCCCAATGCCTTCTTCTTGCCTCCATGAGCACTGCACATGCACATGGTACACAGACACACACGCAAGCAAAACACTCATAAAATAAAAATAGGTCTCAAGATCTATACGAAACCTAAACAGCAATCTAAAAGAACTCTAAGTAACAATCCCATATGTAGTTGCTTTGGGGGAGAAAATATGTAGGAATAAATTCAACCAAGACTTACAAGAGATAGAAAAAGAGATCCTGGGAAAGAAGCGTTGAAAGAAACTAAAAGGGAAACAGATAAATGGAAAGCTATTCCCCTGCTCATTGGTTAGAAAAAATAGTGTAAAAATGCTTGTATGACCCAAACCAATTTATAGATTTAGCACAACTCTTTCCAAATTTCATGATCATTTTTCATAGAAAATGAAAAGGCAACCCTAAAATAGATCTAGGAGCATGAAAAAAAAAAAAAAGCAAAGGTGATCAAAAGTGAAAAGAACAGAACTGGAGGCATTACACTGTATCTAAACATGTTTTTAAAAAAACAGACGTAATTAAAATCACATAATATTTACATCGAACTATACACAGAAAGAACATTGTAAAAGCATAGGGATCAGAGAAATCAGCCCGCACATGTATAGACAATCAATTTTAAATGAAGAATAAAGAATACACTGAAAGTAGGAGGGTCTCTTCAAAAATTGGGACCCAGAGAATGAGTTATCAGTCCAAACACAAAAAGAGCTAGATCCTTGTCTTTGCAAGAAACCTCTTTTTGTTGTATAATGGGTGGTTGGTTGTTTTTTTGTTGTTGTTGTTTGTTTGTTTGTTTGTTTGTTTGTTTTGGTCCCCTTGCCTCAGCATCCTAAGTGCTGGGATTATAGGCAATATCCACCATATCCTGGCCTCTTCAGGAATTACTTTCTAACTTACTTGTCACATGTATTGATGACACATCAGGTTTCCTCCCACAGAGAACATATAAACAATCTTTGAACTTCAAATGTTATATGAGCCTTAGTCAAGGTGAGTCGAACTACAGTGGTTGAGGCTTACCCGATGGACAAAGCAGACTGTTGAATGTCACTTCGTTCTCTAGACCTTCGGGCTTTAGGCAAAAGAAAGAAAAGTTAAGACAAAATGCATTGACCCTATTAATATGTGTGTTGTTGATTTGGGGACCACAGAGTCCCACATAGTGAAAAGAAGAATTTGGAGTATTATATAAGAGAATGAGTGAAGACTAATGAAGAAAAATAGCAAGAGGGATGGAGATAAAAAGAGATGTTGAAAGATAGATAGATAGATAGATAGATAGATAGATAGATAGATAGTAGATAGATAGTAGATAGATGGTAGATGAGAAATTTGTGAAACATACATATATTACTATGGTTATCACAATATCTACATATTTATGTTATTATAAATCTTATTCTGGGCAGCACATGAGTCAACATTAGAAGAGTTGAAATTCTAAAACTAATTAGATTCCCAACTGAGGTCACTCTTCTGTGACTCAGCGTGGTGTCCCATCAGCTAGGCAGGGTCACTTACTTCAACCAACAGGGACTTGATGACCGTGTCTTTCTTTCCAAGTCCAGGGACCTCTGGTATCTTGTGCCTACATACCTCCTGAGAGTTGAGTGCCTCTGCACTCACAGTGAAATTCACATTTCCTGGTAGAAAAAAGAAAAACCAAGCAGCTATGAGTATGTTTCCCCCTTGCCCTCACTTGCAAACTCAGAATTACGAAGCTCTAGAGTCATAAAAACATAGAGCGGAAATGGAAGGGACATCCATCGAGGTCAGTGACACTCGAGGTGGAGGCGAAGAAGCCAGGCGCCCTTAGACCCTTGTCTTACAAGGAAGGGCTTCTTTTTGTTGTGGCTGAGTTGTTTTATTTCAGGTGGGGTTCAAATTATGTAGGCAAGACTGGCCTTGAACTCATGGTAGACTTTGTCTCAGCCTTCTAAGTGCTGGACTGTGGCTGTGCACCAGCATACCTGGAAGTGCTTGCCATTCTGTTAAAGAAAAACAATCCTCCCTCTTGGGGGTGGGGTGGAGGGTCTTTGCCTGTGGGGCCTGGGTGGGGGGAGGTGGGGAGCACTGTTTAAAAGGTCTGACTGGGACTCCTGATCCTCTGGGACTCTGCTGCTCACCTAATGACTTGGGGATTATTACCCAGGACACAGTATGCCGCTCGTTCATACAGATGCAGTACGATGTTTGTTCCTTCTCCACCGGGGCAGCTATAAAGTCAGGGGAGGCCTCCAGCTTCACAGCCACCTGGAAAGAAGCAAGATTAGAAGCAGAAGGAGACCACTGTTAAACTGAAGCATGCTTGGAGATGGTTAGGTTTCCGGTTGCCTAACATCAATGAGACAAATAAAGACCCAGTATTGTGTGGTCCATTTACTAGCGTTTCAGAGATAAACCTCAGCACCTGGAGGGCTGCTTGTTGGAACCAGAAGTAAGACAGTAAAAAAAAAAATGTTGCCTGGGTGAGCACTGCTGCTGGGAACCTGGAAGGGTCAGTCACTACACAAAAATCTATAAACAGTTATGGTTTTGACAGAGGTGAGATGCACACAAACAAATGTACGCACAAACAGAATCACACAAACAAACATAGCTTTTAAATGAAGCTACATATAATGAATAGATATATAAGAATGCAAAAGGTGGATCTACAAACTCTAAAACATGGGATGGGGGAAGGTGACGATTGCTCACGTAAGAAATCTTTCTATTGCACAGCCAACCTAACTTGAAAGGATTATGATCAAAGCTTGAAACTTGTCTATGTGGGTTGGTTCTTAGAGATACCCATTTTCACAACATATGAATACGTGTAGCATAGTTTCTTTCTCTGTTGACTGAGTTTGTATAGACAACGGGTGGATTTTTACTTATTCTTTTGTTGTTATTGTTGTTCCTTCTTGGTATTTCCACAAATGTGACTTTTAATTAGCTTGTGCTCAATTGAGGAAATAAATCTCTACCCAGATGCATGTTTGGAGGAAGTTCAGCACAGTGGCCTTGAGCGTGAAGGTTTCTCCACGGATCACAGAGTAGGGCATCGTGAGCTCCACGAAGAAGGGCTGGAAGGCTTGGAGAGATGCCACAGGGGAGAGGCCAAGTCCAGTGTCGTTGGACAGGCAGAAGGCCCCAGCCTTCCACTCAGTGATGGTGTCAGGAACCTTCACTTCCATCTCAGCCACTCCTGTTGAGCTGCAGGGGGTGAGATATGAAGTAAAGGAAATGAGATCTAAATAAATCCCTTTACGAGAGAGGCCTAGAAATGACCCTATGGTCATAACTTAAATGCACTCAGTAGAAATGTCAGTAACTGAAGAGCAAAGCTAAGACTTTCAGTGGGGAAATGGTGGACATTTCTTCTGTTTTCAATTAAGTCCATATCATAATCATTTCCTGATAATTAGAGCTAAATCTCTTACATAAAAGCATAGCTATAAACTGTGAATGTAATTGGTATTGTTCTCAACTTCTGTTACAAAATACAACCCTACTAGGATGGGTTTAGAGTTACAACTTCTGCTACTACTGTTTCTATTTGGCTGAATTATCTTAAGTGTAGCCTATCCTTTTATCAATAAAGAAGCAGATCATTTTTAATATCTAAGATGCTCACTTGCATTTGGTCCTTCTGTCCACTTTCCAGAATCTTGTAATTAAATTTTTCTAATAGTTTTTACTTCTGACTCAAAAGATATAAGTAACACAGTAATTTCTCCTGAAAACGATAGGATTTAAAATTGGAAAAATCACATGAGAGTTTTCAGCTTCTCTTTAGAAGGGGTTCATTAAGCCTCATTGTTCTCTGAGAGTTGGACTCCTTGCTAGCCCACTGCCAGGATCCTGAATGGAAAGGGGGCCCCCTCCCACTATTCTGCTTCCAGTTTTTCCTTCAGTGACAAAATGAGCTTCTAGCTTCTCCTTGGAAGGGATTTGTGAATGCATGAAGCATTTCAACTACTGAAGTACTGTCCAAGGGTCTTGTTGGCCTCCTAAATCGTCCGTCTCGGGTGTTGGGGAGTAGGAAATGAGTGGTGCTTGCACTCACAAGATCTCTGACACCATGGAGAACAGGGAGAAAATGTGCCACAGATGTGCACACGTGACCAGTGTCTCTCTTTCAGGGCTAAGCACAAAGAGGATAAAGGAAGGAACATTCAGCTCCTGGTTTTGTCATGGGATACGTCTGACTGCACACCCAGTGACACTGTTTTGCCCCAGGGAGTTGGGCCTTTGCTGAGCTCACAGGCTCTGGGAACCTGAACAGCTGCATGGGCCTTTCAGACTGCTCCTTCTACTGATGGTCCCAGAGACAGACTGAAGCAGCCAAAGAGCTTGCCTGTCTCGGGAAGCAAAAGGACAAGATATTTGTCACCACAGGGACATGTAGGGTGGTGCAAACAAGGACAAAGATCTGAGAAGCATCCACAACGGTGGTCCTCAGCTTGTGGGCCATGACCCCTCTGCGAGTAGGGACTGAAAGGGTAAAGAGAAATATGTGTGGTACGAAGACAACTGGGAGCACTGTGGCAGACCCTCTCCTCTGCTTTGCAGTGCGAACCCAGCTCCTGGACTCTCCAAGAGAAAGTGAGGGGTTGGAACAAACACTTCAAATGCAGAGGGTTTCCTTTCCTGCCCCAGTGGATCAGTCTCCATCTCATCTGTCTCAAGGCAGAGATTTACTGACAGGTCTCGGTAAATGCCAAGCTCCTGTGACCACAGGGACAAATAGGGTGGTCCAAACAAGCACAAAGATCTGAGAAGCATCCACAACGGTGGTCCTCAGCTTGTGTGGGCCATGACCCCTCTGGGGGCTGAAAGACCCTTTCACGTACATTGCCTAAGATCATCAGAAAACACAGACATCTATGTTACGATTCATAATAGTGGCAAAATTATAGTTATTAAATAGCAACGAAAATAATTTTGTAGTTGGGAAGTCACCACAACATGAGGATCTATATTACAGGGTTGCAGCATTAGGAAGGCTGAGAACCCCTGCTCTAGAATCCAACTTGGTGAAGTGTCTTTTAAGTAGTAGGAGACTGCAATACCTCATGTTCAACCATGGACACAGCATGCAGACAAATCCCATGAAGAAATGATAAACTTGAAAAAACAACCAAACAGACTTAGACAGAAAACTATGGATTCTCCTCATGCACACATGGGCTCTTCAGGGCACATTACATGCTGAGTTAAGAAACAAGACTCAACAACTCTAAAAAGCACAAAAATCACATTGTGTGTCTTTTCTGACTAGACTGCTTCATTCATCAATTGCCCTAATTTAAGGAAGAATTAACATCAGCCACTCAAAGACATCCCAAAATGGCAGTAGAGATCAGCCTCACTCAGTTATCAAAGTCAGAGGAGAAGCTCAAAAGAGAATCAAACTATAAGCCAATATCATAAGAAAACAAAGATCCACACTCTTTAATAGAATAATAGCTGCCGAATTCAACAGGACATTCAAAGGCTTGTACAGTGATTATTGATTGCAGAGCAATGCAACCAATGAGGCACACCACATTAGCTGACTAGAAGATAAAACTCACACAATTATATTAATAGATATCTTAATACAGAACAAAAAAATCAATATTCTTTCATGATATGAACTCTCAATGAAGTAGGTATAGAAGGAAAATTTCTCTATATAATAAAACTGCTCACGAAAACCCCCTAGCATTATAACCAATGGAGAAAGCCCAAAAGCATTGCCTGTAAGATCCAGCACAAAATAAGGATCCCTCCCCAGCTCTTGTTCAGTGGAGCACTACAAATATTGCCAAGAACGAGACTAGGAAAAGAAGTCAAGACTAAGATGATCCCCGTTTACCGATAATCTGATCCCAAATGGGAAAAAAAAATTCAAAAGTCCATTAAAAAAAAAAAACCTCTTAGAACTAATAAATAAACTCAGAGATGCTGTCCGATGCACAAATGAAAGTGTGTTTGCATTTCTATACCAGTAACAGGCTACCTGAAAAAGCAACAGACAACAACCCCACTTAGAATGGAATAAGAACTTAGAAATTGGTGTAGCCTAGGGGGCTTCTATGTTGCTCGACATTAGTAAAACACCATGCCAAACAATCCTAAATATATACATTCAAAGGGGAAAACTCACCAAAGTTAAAAAACTGTGATGGGTTTATATTTCTACATCTTATATAAAAGTAAGTTACTTACTTCACAGCCACCAAGTCCCAGATCCACGTCTCAGGGAAGTAGGACCGTATAGTCTCCGTGGGAGCTTCTGCAGCCCCCACAAAGTGATCCATGAGGCTTTGGCCTACGAGGTAGGCCACACGGGGCTCTGCGGCAGGTGAGAGAAGACACGGGTAATAAATACAAAGATAGAGTTCATGGGACGCTGTGCTACCAAAGTGATACCACAGAAAGATCTGGGAGGTGAGACGGGAGTCAGGAAAGGACATCCGGACAGCCAGGAAAGGCTTCTCAGAGGATGTGATACTTCACCTAATTCAGAGGTATTAGAACAAACTGAGCTGAGGTGGGCGTGGGGGAGAAAATCCCAAGCATAGAATGGAGGAAGTGTGGCAGAAAGCCTTGGATTGCTTGCAAAAGAGAAGCTTTTGTGGAATCCCAAGAGAGTTACTGCCCATCTTGCGAAGTGGAGAGAGAGGCCTGGGGTGTTGGGTGAGGAGGAGGAGGGCAGTGGCCTGGGTTGCCATTGACATGTTCATCTGGCAAAGAAAAAAAAAATGTGGTAGTGGTTTTGAGAAGCAGTTTACAGCAATGGAGGAATCAAGGATAGAAAAACTATGTCCTCCACACTGACTCAGGAGGTCAGGCAGCCACTTTCTACTTCTGAAGTACTGGTGAACATCTGGCAGCCACGCCCTTTAGGGAAAAATGTACTATAGACACATTGACAGGCAGGCACTACATGGAAAAATGACAATAAGCTTCCTGTAAGTCTTAATAATAAAGGATTCTATGGCTTATAAATAAAATATCTGGTTCTCTGTAGTAAATTTCACATAGAAAACAGATTCTCATCAAACGCTTTCCTAGATTTTTCCTTTTCTCCACAGTTAACGCATCCAGTCACTACATAACAATATAATACTAAATCCACGCTGCCAACTAGAATTTGGCAAAGAAACAGCTTACATAACCAAAAATAGTGAAGAGTGCTCACTGGTCCTTTGGCCTGTTAAAGAAGATGCTTTCTGAGCATTTTAACACTTTTTACAGACTGATGAAAACCTTCCCTTTCCTTTCAGCCCCCTCATCTCTATTGGCAGAGACAGGGTATTGGTAGTTGATTTTCTGACTCCTTGGAGCCCATCCTTTCTTTACGTTGTGCCTGTACTGGATTGGCACTTCTCCTAGGCCATGTTCACAATCCACCTCTGTCTCTGCAGACTCACACTTGCTGGAGGGGTGTCAGTATCAGATTTGAGCTTCTATTGTCACCAACACTATGCAATAGCCTTAATATATTTGAATCAAGTCTTTTGTTAATTTTGGTCATGTTTTGTTTTTAAAATTTTGTCTTATATGGTTCAGTATTTTAGGCACTAACCTTCTCTATCATCTTCGTCTCTGTGCCGTTCACAGATTTTGGGTTTATGGATCTTTGAGTTGGTGAACACTTTTAAGCCCATTTCCTACAAAGGAAACGACCACCCATTAGTGCATTCCCAATACACACCTCCTTTCATCTGAATTAAACTTTTCTGTGTTCACATGTAAAGCAGGAACTGTAACATGCTAATGGTCTTAATGCCATCCTGTCCCTTAAACTCACCCGATAGTATTAATCCTATCCATAATACTTACAAATATCACAAAGCAATGGCTTTCAATAAAAAGAACACTTCATTAATCACTTAAACGCCTGGTCCTGATTCCATTGATTTGGCAGATCTTTTCCTGCTGGCGACCTTGGAGAAGTCACTTGGTCCCTTATTCTGTTAGTTTCAATCATGGTAAGAATACAAATAACTTTCCTATACAGGGTACTCTAAGGACCTCCAGACTTGTCTTTGAGATAAGATGTTTACCTTCAGGAAGCCATACATGTCCTCTTCATTTGTGTTATGAACTGGGGAGTACAGGACTCCATTAACGTAGATGTCGTTTTGCCTGATGCAACCTTTGGCATCTTCTTCCTGCTGATCCGCACCCCTGGGGAAGCCCGTGAGGTCTTTCACTGGTAGCATATCATAAACCTGCAGAAATGCAAAGCACGCAGGGGCTGACTTGTCCGTGGCTCTTTATTAAGTAACTGGGAGAGAAACCCATGAGCAGCAGTGGCACCATGACCTAGCGAACTTCACACTTAACCAGTCAAGAGTCTAATACTTGTTTACAGCATTGGGCAGCGAACACTATGCTCAACACTCAAATGAAATGAGACCGTAACAATTGAGAAGCTGAGTTGTGCCGTAGGTGACACAATGCTCAGGGCAGAAGGGATGAAGTGACAGTTCTGTCACCACCTTTGAGTTAGCCACCAACTCTGCTTAGAGTGAGGGACACATGTCCCAAAGAGAACAAGTATTGTGAGCATCCTCCATGTGGGAGGAAGTAGCACTTCTAAGGTTTCCTTCAAAATGGTCCAGGTTGTTATACAGTCCCTAAGGGCTGAGCTCTGAACAGGACACGATGATATGGTTCAGCAGGTATGTCTGCCATGCAAGCCTGGGGACCTGAGTTCAATTCCCAGAGCCCGCTGTGCAAGGAGAGAGCTGACACTGCAAAGTCACTCTCCAGCCTCCACATGTGCTCTATGCTGTAGGACTTGCACATCCGCACACACTATAAATGCATACACAATAATATAAAACAGGAATTTACTTTGCCATTCTCCCATGATTCTCTCATCTAGAGTCCCACTAGAATGTCCTCCCCTCTGTCTCAGTTTCCTGGTAAGTGAAGGCTTTCGTGGGACATGCCCCTTGGGCTAATATGCAGATATAAGTGAGTATATACCATTTGAATCTTTCTGCTTCTGGGTTAACTCACTCATTATGATCATTTTAGAAGCCTACAAGTAGAACATTATGATAGGCAGATTTGGGCATAGGGGTCCTGCTCAAACTAAGGCACCAGCCAAGGACAATACAGGCGGTAAACCTTAAACCCCTACCCAGATCTAGACAATGGACAGAACACTCTCCACAGTAGAGTGGAGAGTGGGATATTACTTTCTCACATACTCTGGTGCCTCACCTTTGACCACGTGCCCTGGAGGGGGAGACCTGGTGGCACTCAGAGGAAGGACAGCAGGTTACCAAGAAGAGACTTGATACCCTATGAGCATATACAGGGGGAGGAAATCCCCCTCAAGAACAGTCATAGTGGAGGGGAATAAGGGGAAAATGGGAGGGAGGGAAGAATGGGAGGATACAAGGGATGGGATAACCATTGAGATGTAACAAGAATAAATTAATAAAGGAGAAAAAAAACAGGAATTTACAGGTCAAGACCTTATAATTTCCTTCTACTTCCTTTTCTAACTCTGTTTGCTTGTTTGTTTGTTTGTTTGTGCAAGGTCTCTCTATGTAGTCCTGGCTGTCCTAGAATTTACTATACAGACCAGGCTGGCCTCAAACTTACAGAGATCCTCCTTGCCCTGTGTCCTGAGTGGTGGGATTAAAAGTGTATGATACCACATTGGCTTCTTTAAAACGCGCGCGCGCGCGCGCGCGTGTGTGTGTGTGTGTGTGTGTGTGTGTGTGTGTGTGTGTGTGAAAGTCAGAGGGCAGCTTGTGTGAGTGATTCTCTACTTCTACCATATGGGCTCTGGAGATTGAACTCAAATCATCCGGATTGGTTGCAAGCGCTTTTATTCATTGAGCCTTCTTGCCAGCCCTATACTTACTTTTTTATGAATTAAAGATATTTTATTTCCTTTTGTAAGCTTTCATAAATACTTTAACAAGAACATATTCCAGTTGGTCTCATACTGAAAATGTGAAGCTCTGAGAAAATAAAATTAGTATATATACTGATAAGTAGTTTCGTGTAATAATGTGCCCTTTCATTATGTCCTTTTGTAACTATATTTTCAATTTTTTTATATCTCAATGTCACTAATCACAGTGAGTTACTTTCCTTTTCTTTTTTTTCAGCGATGTTCCTTAGTTGATGCCATTCTTATGAAAATGGAAACCTTAAATACTATTGGGTTTGTATGGTCTTAGAGCAGGCAAATAGACTACCCAGATCCACTTCATGAAGTTCATCATTTTCATTAGGCTTCCCAAGACATTAAAACTAGCTTGAAAACAAGCATCATCAATTTTGCAGAGTTATGGGCTTCATCTACTCTACTCAGTTTTATATAAACATACTTTATCATGACCTCCCTGGTTTTATTATTAGAAATAATCCTTATTTTGCACATCTGCACTTCGCTTATAGCACTTTTTACAGCCTTTCTTGTGCCTTCCCAAGCACTGCCTAGCTCAGTGGCTTAACTCAGTCACAGCTGGCTTTATTTGGCCATGTGATCTGGAACAAGACATTGATGCTTGAATCATGTCTTTCTGGTTAATTTGTACTGTGTTTTTGCCATTTCAAAATACTGGTTTTCTGGTTGGTTTGATATACCAGGCAAAACACTTGCATCATTTTTTCCCCACCTACAGAAGCTAAGAGTGTGAGAGAAGAAATGAGAAATATGAAAGAGTGTGTGCAAGGATCTTCCTTACCAAGCCAAGTGTCCATCAAAGTTCAAAACTATTAACCTATAGGAAACAATGGTCATTTTATTTTATGCTTTTATTTCTTCTTTGAGAATTTTATATAATACATTTGACCATTTTCTTTCCGCTTCCTCAATGTAACTATAGTTTCTGTAACAGGTCTGACATTACTCAAGCATTTATTCTGGCTTCAAGGCCATCACATGGGTTGTCCCTCATATCTAAGGCAGACAAGGACTCACCCAGGATGCAGAGAGCTCAGCCTCAGGCCTCAGAAGCAGCAGGCTCTGGTCCATGGCTCGTAGAGCACAGAGAGACTGAGGAGAAGCCGTGACACTAAGGAGGGCATCAGTGGCAGGAAGACTGCTGCTTGGGCGGAAGATCAAATTCACCTGACATATAGGAAAGAAAGGTCAGAAAAATCAGTTTGTGATTTCCACCCTGTGTCCCTTTCATTTCTTAAGAATTCCTCACCTTCGACACATAATATTTTGGGTTGGTGTTATGCTACTTGAGTGAGGCCTCCCCGCCCCACCCCACCCCGACCCCCTTGAACTTTGCTTTGCTTCTCAATTGTATGGTCTCTAAAGATACTTCTAAACAGGCCATTTGGAAGTGTCTGTTTTTGTTTTTTTGTTTTTTGTTGTTGTTGTTGTTGTTGTTGTTGTTGTTTTTTACCTCTGATATACAGTGCA
The DNA here is from genome assembly GCF_964271855.1 of Acomys minous. Classification (NCBI taxonomy): domain Eukaryota; kingdom Metazoa; phylum Chordata; class Mammalia; order Rodentia; family Muridae; genus Acomys; species Acomys minous. The sequence continues at coordinate 23,942,660 of NC_140500.1, forward strand.
TGCCCATTTAACTCTGGATTTGTGAAATGTGAAAAAGTCTAAGCTGTTTTTGTTTGGGCTTTGTGTGGTCTTTAAACTTGCTCTCATACTTCCTAAACTGCTGTGCTATGTGTTAAGAGTCAATGCTGCACAGAGATTTCTGGAAGTGAGGCAACAACATGACTTCTTCTTGTTTGTTTGTTGCTGTTGATGTTTTGGTTTGGCGAGACAAGGTTTGTCTGTGTAGCCTTGACTGTCCTCGACTCCCTTTGTAGACCAGGCTGGCTTCGAACTCACAAAGACCAGCCTGCCTCTGCCTCTGCTTCCCCAAGCATTGGGATTCCAGGTGTGGGCCACCACGCCCAGATATAACATGGCTTTCTAATGTGAGTCTGCAGTGACTGTGTAGAATCTTGCTGAGACAATTCACACAGGTATAAAAGAACGGGTAATAACTAGTGATAGATGTCGAGATTTTATTCTGTAAAGGACCCACCTTGTTGTCCAGACAGTTTTCAATCTCATATTTGACAGTGTCTCCAACCACTTCTCCATCAGGCAGAACAGTATAAAGGAGCACTCGAGACAAAGGAGCCATGTCTGTCTTCACCGGGATTAGTATGGAGAAATTGCCTTTCACTGGAGCAGAGAGAAAGAGAGACAGCAGCAATGAGTTAGACGTGTTCAGAGAGAAAACAAGAGTAACTTTATTACACAGAGCCACACGGGGCTCCCAGCCTGGCCAGTGACTGCTACCATCAGTGGACATAATGAACAGTGCTCATAGCAAATGCATGACTACCTTGCAGAATTCTGGCTTTGGAGAAGATAATTACATGAAATCCTTCTTCCTATATAAATCATATTTTTTTTCCTCATCACTTTAGGGATTTAACTGGCTGACACTAGCCTCAAATGCTACCCAAAGGAATGGAGGTATGGACCACACCATTATTCACTCTTTGATTCCTTACATTAGGAGAAAAAGAGGAAGTTGTGAGACCTGATGGTAAGAGGTTAACACACTGCATTTACGCTTATGTCCCCTTTACCCTCTGTGAAACATGGCACTATCCTTTTCTCCTGAAGAGGTCTACACTTCCGCAGACGCCAGCTCTGATACCTGTGCAAACTGTAGTGCTTGCTTTAAACATTCTTGAGTTTGCTGCACCAAGAGACTTAGAGACATGCTAGTTCATCGTTTTCTACACCCTATCAGAATGGTGGAAACCTTCAAATACTTATTCTTCTGTCATCCAAGGGCCGAGTCCCATCCCTTGGTAGAGATAACCATCTGAGCCTTTGTAAATGGTCACTAATTTCAGAGGAGAAACACACATGCATGTGTACATACACACACACACACACACACAGAGAGAGAGAGAGAGAGAGAGAGAGAGAGAGAGAGAGAGAGAGAGAGAGAGAGAGAGAGAGAAATACTTTAACCTAGAACTTGGTAAGTAGAAAGCATCCAGAGTTTTCCTCCTCTCGTTTTACACAATTCTAAAATGTCCTTTGTGTTGAGAAGAGCATGCACAAATATTTCTGGCTAGAAAGCTTAAAGTAACTACAGAACACTCACGGCCCAACCAACATTTTAACTAATCTAAGGAAAATACATTGGGGGGCTGGGAGGGAAGAAACTATTTGACAAAGGGTGACGAAAAGGACATTGCATTCCTCCCGGCGTCCTCTTTATTGTGACTAGATGGAAAAGAGCCCATTTGGAAGCCTCTCAGGCACGCAGTGAGGTCAGCCAGTCGGCTGGCACAGCCGTGGGGATGAGGCCATACTCACTGTCTCCCTGCTGCACAGGCAGAGCGTAGGTCCCCACTCGAACAATGCCTCCCTTTGCCATTAGCTGCAAAACAGGAAATTAAAAAAACTTCCAACAGAGATCTTAGAGTAGCTTCCACTCTACATGCGTCTCTTATTTGAAGCACCTGCTGGAAATAATTAGCCCCATGTGAAGTCAAAGACTTTTGAAAGAAACAAGAGTGAGAAGCCAGGGGCCGCAGAGTGTGGCTCAGCAGTTAGGAGCAGGGCTGCCAAAGAACCAAATTCAGTCCCCGGCACCCACATTGGGCAGCCCACAGCCCACTGTAACTCCAGCTCTAAGGGATCAAAGTTTTTTTGTTTTTTGTTTGTTTGTTTGGCTTCCCTGGGCACTCGCACACATGACATACACAGATAAGGCACATACATAAAAATAAGAAGCTTTAAAGGAAGCCAACGTAGCAATGCCCACAGTTTCATAAGCCTGTGTCTGTCCCCCAGAGAGCTTTATCTCACAGCAATAAGGCAGCGACCTCCCTTCTCACCAGATAATAGAAGACCAGCTCCTTCAGGTCCTGCAGGGCCACTCCATTTAGAATATAAAGTGCCTGGACCTGCAGTGTTTGGTCACAGGGCAGTTTCCCAGGTGTGGATACAAGGTGCACGAAGCTCTTGCTTGGTGAGAAAACGGCTTTGGCAGTGTGTCGAGCGTCTACATTCTCTGCTGTCAACCATCTGTAGCCGTAACAAATGCTGTTATCCTTGTATTTGGCCTAAAGAAAAATGATGTTACTTTACAAAAGTCGTATGTCAGGGACACCTGGCTTCACGATACTCTGCGAGCTTATTCCTTTAACTAGCTACTAGACGTAAAAGTTAACGAAGGCCCTTATTTTATTTATCTGTCTTAAATGTAGCCCTGCTTGTGGCTTTTCACCACAGAGCATCCTGAGTTTAGCATTTGTGTATCAGAAGAGGAGAACAGAAGAGCCCTGGGGCTTGCTGGCTCGTTGATTTGAAGGACCGTCTGCTCCTTTGCCACTACAGACAGACATTGGAGCTACAAAACCTCGCCAAGGAGCATAAACACAGTAACCACTCCGCAAGGTAGGCACATCGTTGGTGATTAGTTGCCACCAGGCTTTATGAGTCAGTGAAATAACAGAGCCCTATAGATTTGAGAAAAATGCCTGCAAGTAGCACTGTTTAGAGCAGAGTTGGAGAGTTAGCGGATGTCCCTTCCAGGCGTGAAGGCATTCCATGGTCCTGAATTTCATAATACCTAAATCAGACTAAACGTCCTAATTGTTAACATAAATGAGAGCTTTTATGGTATCAACACTTAAAATGTTTTCCCGTGGCTTTTTTGGAATGTACAGTACATTATCATTAACTATGGCCATGCAACTGGGCAGTAGGGTCAACAAAGATATGCACGTAAGAGTAAGACTGCTAAGCTTAATAGCAACACCACTTGTCTGCATGCAGTTATTTATTTATCTATTTATGGAAACTGGCACAATATTTTCCATGGCGCATGTACCGCCTTACAAAGTAGAGCACCCATAAAACTAGTAAAAGTTGACCTTGAACTGTCTCTAAGTTATAGAGCTGGTTTCTCTCCATAGGACTAAACACAACTTGGAGCCTTCATCTCTTTAGGCTGGGGTTTTGTTTTCAGGACTTGTTCATGCCATTACAACCTCTTTCTACACTCACCTTGATAGTCAGGGAGGTGCCCACAATGTCATCAGTGTTGATAGAGAACTTTGCCAGGCCATCCTTATCAGTGGTAACATTTGAGTAATGGTTTGCTTCATTTGCTGTGATGAAGATCGTTTCATAAGGAATGGGGGCATCTCTCCCATCCATCAAGAGCACCTGAAGATGAAAAGCAAAGGTCTGTCCCTAGGGATGGCGTGCACATAGTCCCAGGCACTGAGGGTATCAGCAGAAGGCTATGTTGCGGTAAAAGAGATACATGTTTAAAAAAAAAACACATGTAACTACCCGTAATATAAATTTAGTGAGCAGAACCAACTCTAGGAAGAAAAATAAGAATGTGAAGAGACACAAAGCAACGAGAACAAATAGGAATTACCTAACAGGTGCCTTGTGGCTAATTTATAAAGACCCTGTTCTGTGTATATAACACAGAGAGAATTATATAAGACAAAAATTATATAGTTATAGAAAATTTAATTCAATAGTCAATTTTATTTAAGATTCAGATTCTTTTTTTTTTTTTTTTTTTTTTTTTTTTTTTGGTTTCGAGACAGGGCCTCTCTGTGTTAGCCTTGGCTGTCCTGGACTCACTCTGTAGACCAGGCTGGCCTCGAACTGACAGCGATCCGCCCACCTCTGCCTCCCGAGTGCTGGGATTAAAGGCGTGCACCACCACACCCGGCAAGATTCAGATTCTTATTTTGTGGTAAATAAACTAACTTCCTACAGCTTATCTTTATGGCATAGCATTACATATGCAAGCAAAGAATTCTGATAACGGTGCCATGTGCTTCTCTGGTTGATTTGTATATGTTCCCGCTTCTCATCCAAAACAGTCATCCTTCTGAGGAGTGGGCAACTTTATGATGTGCTGCCCATAAGCAGAGGAGGCACACTCAGCATTAGATCAGGTTTTAAGTGCAAGCTGTTGTTAATCCTGAACTCAGCCAAGCAAATAAATGAAAGAACCCAGTCCATATTATAAAGTTGGTGACTTTTTTTTTACTTTAAGCTACTTTGAATGTTTTTGTATTTTTAGCTGACACGTTTGCAAAGTCTAATGTGAAATTTCAATACATGCATGAATGGCGTATAATGATGAGACGAAGATAGCGGGATATCAATCCTCTCATGTATCTACTAGCAGAAAACAAAAACAAGCTGACGTGGACCAGCATCCTTAAATATCAACAAACTCTAGGTTTATCAAGAAAATGCCAGCTGCATGTGCAAACCTAAGAACGGGCACACAACTCCACTCTTTTGTTGTCTGCTGAGACAGTCCTGAGGCAAATAGTAAAGTTATTTCCCAACATTAAATTATAAAGTCTATAATATACTCCTGAGAAATTTTAAATAGACTACACTTTGGTTCTAGGAAGTAGTTTCCAATGATGTTCTTCCACAGAACTAACCCTTCCACAGTGTACTCTATTCCATTTAAGTCTAGTCCTGTCTTCTACAGCCTCCACAGCGAAGCAAGCTTTTCATAAAAAGCGACAATGCAGCGCAGTTACACACTGGGATAAACACAGCCATCACCTCAGACTTCTAGAGTCCCAGAGATCATTTGAACATCTGCCTTCCGTGGAAAAAGCAAGAAAGGTCACTATGAAAGACAGAAACCTCAGACAGCATTATTATTCTATATTTAGGGATATATATGTACATATGTATGCTGTACATATACATATATACATATGTATACATGTATATATTTTTACAGAAAACTAAAGCTAATATTATATTTTTTAAAGCCCCTGGCACAACAGAATCTTCAATACCTAAAAAAAAAAAAAAAAAGAAAACAACCTTTGTGTCCATTCCCACACAGAGTTGGTGTTAGAAGAGTAATGTGACTTGTTATCATGAATTTCCAGGGAGGGCCCAGGTGATAACGTCATAAAAATCTGCTAATTAAATCACTGACTGCTTTCATACAACGCTGTTCTAAAAACAATTTTTTTAAAAACCTTACCCACTTGACCAGCCTTTAGGATGATTTTCTAGGCTTCATATACAACTTTAAGACAAATGCATGCACTTTTGTAAACTATCACTCTTGGTTAGATAATAGGCACTGGTCTATATTCTTTTCCTTTGGCTACATTTGATTGGCAGGGCTAACCAGGCAGAATCTTAGCAGACATTATACCTGCCATGTGAGTTCTGATAGCACATGGCTTGACGAACTAAAAATTAATTAATTAATTAACTAATTAATTAAATACATAAATACTCCACCTGCCCGGTGAATGGAATTCCTTGTCTGAAATGTGAGTCCACGTCCACAAATTTCAGGTGGGTTATGGTCCTTGTGATTGTAATGAGCCCTTTTCCAGTTCCTTCCACACCTAAAACAGAAGGGGGAGATGTTCCGCTGTTGAAGGCCAATGCCCGTGAACGTCTTACGTCATTACCTCCATCCTTACAGCTCATAATTTGGCCCAAGTCATTTTCTTCCTTTTCTTCCCCCACACCCATGCAACACACGACCTGTTCCTTGCTCCTGGATCTTGGCGCTCACTAGAAGCTGCATCTCATGCTCGTGCCTCTTTAGCTGGAAAGCTTTGGTTTTCACTAGCTGCGAGAAGCAGCCATGGCTGTCTAGCTGGTAAGGGAGAAAATAAAACACAAAAACATAGTGCATACAGTCCTGGCTAATCTGGTAGAATTTATGGGGGTGATGAAAAAATAATCTAAGTATTTTTTAATTGCAGTGTCTGTGCCCTGCCGAGGGACTAATTACTGATAATTTCATAACAATATCTTATGTATAATTGACAGATGTAATTCATCACTGCCTGGCAATCCCTAAAGATAACCACGCTAATGGTATTTGAGTAATCTTACTGCAACAGAAAGCTAACGCGTCACCAAATGCTGGGTCCCCACCTGTTGAAACAGCTGCTAACTGCTCATCTCTCCGATGACTGTTTCACTTCCCTGGCATTTAGATGGGGCACTGCAATAGGCTCTTGCTTCTAGAAGGAGACTAGAACTGATGCCCTTCAGGGTCAAGGTGATTTAAAAGATGCATGGCTTTTCTCCTTTTAGAGAAGAGATGTGGGAAAGAAAGCTTTGTGTGGTTCAACTTCTGGAACACATACATTGGGCAATCATGAAGGACAAATAATAATTTTTTAACCTCAGTTTTTTTTTAATTTTAATTTCTTAGAGATATTATACAATTCTCTTCCTGCCTTAGCACCACGTTGCTGTCAACACTGCCTTGATTGTTAACTCCCGGAAGGCACAGCTCTAAGCCTACCTGTTGGCTGAGTTTCTCACAGAAAGCCAATGAGTCTTCACCGAAGCAGTTAGAAGGATCACTGTACTTCCTGCAAATGTCCACAGTCACATGCCCTGGAACAGGCTTCCCGTAGGTGTATCTGTCATGAGAGCATTGCCAAATGACTCAAAGCAGGCATCCACTGGACATCCCCGTTCCTGCTTTCTGCAAGTCCCCTTCAGCTGTAATGCCCATATGAGTGCAAGTCCCAGCCAGTCTCAATGTTTCTTCCTACCTTGTGCTGGGGTCATTCGTTACACACCAGAAGCAGGCAAACTGACTGTGACTCAGAAGACCTCCATGCCACATGCTGGAGCTCACTGCACTCTTTTTTTTACTCAGGTATTTTTTATTTTTATTTTAAACTATTATTTAACTTATTTTGAGACAGTTCTATAGCCTAGGGGAGCCTTGAACTCACTATCCTCTTGCCTCAGCTTCCATTGTGGTCACAGGCATGTAACACCATGCTCAGTTCTTGCCTTTAAAATTTCAGTATAATCTAAATAATGGTGGGGTTTTTGCTGTTACAAAAGCTGACAGTTTTTTAATTTAAAATTTTTAAATTATGACACAAGTATTAGGTTTCATTATCATATTTTTGATTCTCCCCAGACTCTTCTTGCTCATTCTCTTCCTCTCTTACGTAACCTTTCCTCATAGTCCTCTCTTCCTGTCTTACATCACCTCTCCACTCTCTCTTCTTCTCTCTTCCCATGGTCTCCTAGTCTCAGAGCGTATCCCCACACTCACCCCCACTTATATGCACTCATATGGGCATTACAAGCTAGGATCCACAACTGAAAGAATGTGTTTTACATTCTCAAGAGGAAAGTTACACCAACACACACACACACACACACACACACACACACACACACACACACACACACACCTCATTAATAGAAACTGCAAATATCTTCCAAACTACTGTTTGATGTATCCCCAGCATAAATTTCTATGTTTGTAACTTTTTATTAAGGAAATACGGCTGTGGCATAAATGTCACATGTGACTGCTTTGTTACCAAGGGCATGTGTTTCCCTCCCTATTTGAGAATTTGAGGTATCTTTGTGTTTGTTTGCAAAAACACTGATCAGCAGTTACAGGGGGCTTGGTGGCCTCGACTCTGGAGCAGCTGACAGTATGCAGCCATGTGTAGGTCTCAAGGCATCTCTGGTCTTTTTACTTTCTGTTCTGTTAGTGTCACTCAGAACAGCGGTAAGGGGGAGCTAAGATCCTGCAGACACTTCTCAGTTCAAAGAGAGAGATCATCCTGAGAAAGCATTCTCAGCCTCTCAGCGGAAATGACAGTGCAGAGAGGGAGCTAACTACCACCTGATGAGGAAAGTATGACTTCTATACAGAATCTGATTCCTACCCATTGTTTGCAAGATCAATTTGTGACCTGTCACCAACTGAAATCCTCTATACGCGTGCATTAGTTACCTCCCTCCTTAGTGTACCGAAGGCACTTATGGCTAAGGGAAACCCAGTATCCTTCAGAGCACTTGTGTGAGTGTGCGTGTGCACGTCTGTGTATGTGTGCATGTGCGTGCACACACACACACACACACACACACACACACACACACACACACACACACACATGCAGCTTTCTCACTTGCAGAGTCAGTCCAAGCCATGTGGCCTCTCTATAAATGGTCCTCATTTCATTGACAGATGTAGAAATGTTGATAGAGATATAAAAGAAAATAAAGATGAAACACAAAAGAAAAAAGAAGAAGAGAAGGATGGCCTACAGCTGGGAACACTCTCAAGGGATGTAAAGCTCTGGTGTGGCCCCTGCTCCTGGCAAAATCAGCCAAAGTATCTCAAATGGCAGATGTGCTTCAAAGAGCTGTTTTCATTTTCATCAACTCACATGCCACACACGGACACATTGATCTCTTCTTCCAGGATGGTGATTATCTCTGGCACTGTCACTTTCACCTCAAACTTTGGAAGCACTGTGGGCCACAATAAAGGAGGTTAGTGGTTGCTCTTCAGATCTTAAGGCTTTGGTGTTTTCTAGTTCTTTGTAACAATTCTGGTATTTTGTAAAGTTAACTCTATTCTCCAATTTCTCCGTACTTACTTCATTCTCAGGTAAAGATTTTGATTAAGGAAAGATGACAGTTCATTATAACCTTAAAGAGTCAGTTTCTCTCTCTCTCTCTCTCTCTCTCTCTCTCTCTCTCTCTCTCTCTCTCTCTCTCAATTGCCCCTTTATACTCTCACTACTGAAACAGCATTTTATTTTGGTCATTCAGTATTGCTACAAACAACTAAACTAAATGACATTTTATTCACAAGTCACTAACACTCCATTGGACTTTGACATAATTGATTCTATTCTAAGCCCAAAACCATCTACAGGAAGCAGAATGAATCTAAACAGGCTCAAACTCTGAGCTCTAGAGGTCAGCTATGAAGGACAATGTCCCATGATTTTCTGCAATCCATACCGAATTCCTCCACAGAGAAGGGGTGCTCTATGGTTCTGCCTGATTCTGTTCTTATCACCACTTTGTAGGAGCCCTCAGGGGGCTCTGAGGAGAGCGGGAAGGACATCTGTTTGAGGCCACTCTCCAACTGGAAGCTCTGCCATTGTGCAATGCGATTTCCTTTGGGGTCCTGTAATGAATTAACCATAATTCATAAAGGTGCAAAGAACATCAGAGGTTGTGAAAGAAATCTATGGAAACTTCCATGTTAACCAGAAAGAGGGGAAATTAGAAAGAAGGGCCCAGAGGGCAGATGAATTCTAGTCATCTGTTTCTGGGTAGCCTGGGAACTTCTCCTTTTCCCCAAAGTCTCTTGCATATTGTCAAAAATGTCCTCCAAGATGGTTTCCCCTGAAATACCTGTTTTCCTCTAATTGTGGCCTATTTGTGTTGCTCACCTGGACATACAGTAGAGGAATCTGAAAGAAAAGAAAGAAAGAATTTTATAATGTTCTCAAATATTCTCAATTCTAGTTAATGTGGAATAATTCAACATAAGTGGACTATCTATATATCTATTACCTATACAAGTATCTATTCTACAAATTAAATTTTGCCAAAGTTTTAATTAATTAATTCATTTCGAGTAATTGCTAGGTATTGTTAAGAACTTGGTAGGCTATGGTAGTGGATACATATTGTGTACTATTGGTAGGAATGGGGCTTGCCAATATTATCTAAGGGCTTGCAGCATCGTAGTCGAGAACATTCTCTTGCTATGCAGCTTCACAGACTGAAAGATAAATATATGGATCTGGAAGTAGCTAGTCTTGGGTCCAGCATTTGATGTGCGTAATGAGGTGTTTATAATAATGAGAAGGGATGGGACTATCTCCTCTACTGCTAATGCTTATTCACTTATAAAACTAATATATATAATACACATCTACCTGTATGTTGTGTGTCATTATAGGTGCTGAGAACACCGCAGCACAGAAAAGAAGAATAGGTCTGTCTGTCCTCATTATAAAAGGCAGTGAATCCTCGCAAAGGAATGACTATAATACTCCAACATCCTTCATAACAAAGACTTTGGTGTGTTTGAAAAACATTTAATCCTCTAAGAAATATTTGAACTTAGGTGTTTGGACAGCTATCCGTTGTTTATTTTCTTACTTCTCCTAGTTAGAGACTAAAGAATAAGTTTAATTATTTGAAAAGCAACTGGGTGTCAGATAGTGACAGCACATGTCACCCATTACTTGACCTGGGATATGTTTTAAATGAACAGCCTATACTATTGCAATGTGAGACATCACTGTTAATACCTTCCAACTCTTCCTCCTTCTATGGCTTAAGCAGGGTCCCAGCCAGCTTATGCAAATAACAATGGTTTTAGGTAGATAATAGGAAACTTACCAACTCATTAAGGGGGTGAAATTGATCATCCAATGAGACAACACGAAATTTCACTGAAATAGAAATGTTTTTGATGAGCCCCAGCCCTCAGCCAGTCCTATCCACAGGCAACAAAAACTATTGAGGAACCAGGACCACAAGAACTGTGAGGAACAGGCAGAGCTAGAGGCGCTTCCCTTTTGATGCTGTCCTCTTGGTGGACCTTGCATACCTGTCTGTCCTGGCTTGTAGATGGGCTTGTCAGTCTGAACAAAGACCAGATTCTCTTTGTTCTTCACCACCACTGTGCTGCGCCTCCTGAACTCGTGAGTGGCTCCTTTCACTTGGACAGTGAGAAACATCACGTCATTGGATGAAGACTGTGGGACCTGAAAAACAGAAGACGGTCAAAAACCCCAGCGTGTCTCTCCAGCCTCATCCTCCTCTTCCTGGTCTATATTTCTGTGGAGCTCTCACTCTGTTTCTTGATTTCACCCCCCCTTGGAATTTTGATATTTTACAAATGGAAAGACCCAAGCATGAGGTGAGGAAATGCGTTATTAAGAGAAGTTGTGACTGAAAAAAATCTCATCTTGATTTTTGTAGAAAACACAGTGCACAGTTATATACTGCGTTTGACCAGGTTATTGTACACTAACAGGACATTGTAAAGGCAGGTGGTCAGGGTCTTAACACTATGGGGCAAGGAAGCATTTTATTAGTACTAGATTACAAGCATCCTTCTCAGAGTGGTTTCAATGTTTTTTTTGTTTGTTTGTTTTTTACTCTGAAAAGAATATGAGGTATCCCTGTCCATCACCAATGGTGGCTTATGATTGGTAATGTTGGCTCTCGATTCTCTAATTGAGTCAACTGTACATAAGCCAAGTGGCTGCACTCACGGTGAAGGCGGCACAGTGGAATAGGTCCTTCTCAACCTTAAGGTCGGTGAAGAGGCTTTGGTTTCCCTGGACAGACTCCATGGAAACTCTCACAGTCACCGTCTCGTTCAGGTGGATGAAGAGGAGGCAGCCCTTCTCAAGGGCGCCTGCGTGGAGCAGGGAGGGGATCATTACCATGTAGATTCTGGGAAGGGAGGAGCACAGTTAGAAGAGAGTGAAGGGGTGAAGGAGTCTGTGCCATCAACATCACTAAGTCCCTTCACCGTTCCACCATCACCATCCTTAGTAATTCTGTAAGACTCAAAACTGCTTTGGGTGGCTTGATATTCTCTCTCTCTCTCTCTCTCTCTCTCTCTCTCTCTCTCTCTCTCTCTCTGTCTCTGTCTCTCTCTCTGTCTGTCTCTCTCTCTCTCTCTCTCTCTCCTCTCAGGCCATTGTAATGAACACCAAGAACTTGCTTCTGTTTTACTGATAAGGGATCTGAGCCTCACAGAAAGCCAGTCAGTTGAGAATCTCAGTTGTGGAGAGCGGATAACAAAGCCATTGTGTGTTACCCAACCTGGGTGTTCGCATCTAAAGTATTTGCCTTTCCAAATGTAGAGAAAAGCTCCATTCAAACACAGTCCGCCCTCTAGTAACTCAGGAACAGAACAGAACAGTTTATCAATAACATATGACTAAAGACTGACCCTGCAGTTTCAAACAGTGACTCTCAAGATTGGTTTTAGATGCCATGCACCTCTATGTATTCTCAAGTTAACTTCCATTTTTATTACAAGTTCAAATAGTAAGCAAATATACTCTTTGAACACTCTAAAATAAGGCTTAATCTCTATCTATCTATCTATCTATCTCTATCTCTTTGGGGTTTTTTTGTTTGTTTGTTTGTTTGTTTGTTTGTTTTTGTTCTTTGTTTTTTGTTTTGCTTAATTTCTCTTAAGTTAGATTTCAACTTCCCCATAGAATTTCAAATATTATAGGTAGTATCATCTACTTAGAAATATATATTTGAGAGATGTGGTGGAGTGTGACTTAGGAGGCTGAGGCAGGACAATTTTCACAAGTTTGATGCTGCCAGGCCTACATAGCAAGAACTTGTCTCAAAACAAATGAACAAAACCACAAAACAAATGAACAAAAAGAACAAAGCAATAAAAAAAATAAGTAAAATGCAAAAGTTCTTTTTGTAATGGTCAAAAATTCTAATTTCTGTGCCATTTACTATCTAGAAGTTTATACTACAATTTCCTTATTCTTCAAAATATCTTATGAACAACTCTTAATTTTTTATTAACAGGTATATATACATATACATAAAATATTACCTGCGGGTATATAAGTTTAACAGTTACTCTTCTGCCAGGCGGTGGTGGCGAACACCTTTAGTCCCAGCACTCAGGAGGCAGAGGCAGGTGGATCACTGTGAGTTTGAGGCCAGCCTGGTCTACAAAGTGAGTCCAGGACAGCCAAGACTACACAGAGCAACCCTGGCTCGGAAAAAAAAAACAGTTACTCTTCTTTGTGTCAAATGTTTTCTTATGATTGAGCTGTTTTCAGATGTTCTAATACACAATTTACCAAAAATATAAATCATGATTCATACATATTAGAATTCAAATACATTCAAAGCACGTCTTTATTGAGAATAATGCATGCCCCATCTACCATGAACACTGATGATCTTTAGTTGAATAATCCCCATTAAAACGAATAACATTTTTCTTTTGTGTAAATATAAGCCCTAAGAAAAACAGCCTCCAATACAAGTAAATTGTAGATAATAACTGTGTCTTTGTCACCATTTCTTGCACATCCTCTTCTATGACCCGCCTTAAATCACCCAGAGCCAGTGTTGTTCTAACTGGCTATCTATTCTCCTTGATTTTTTGAAACACGGAGTTCATTACTAGCTGATTTACACAATAGTCAGCTTGGTCAATAGAGCCGTTTGCTTTCTCAGCATCAAGTCAACATTTGAAATCTTTCCTGGGCATTTTTAAATCCCCAGACAAAGCGCCACTCCGGAGAGGTGTGTCTTTATTTTATCAAAACGCAGTGAAGGATGTAAAGGAGGCAGCAAGAAGGACAAAGCTTCGACAGAGACACTGGAGGTTCTGAAGACACAGGGGCACCCAGAAGGATTCTGTGTGTCACGAGGGTACTTGGGTGAGTTTGAAATTTAGACAGCTCAAGAGAAATGATTAAGGCTGAGTTAAGGAGGCAGAACGAAGGGTGAGGAAGATTTGGAAAAATGTCAGAGCTGGAAGGAGAGCCTCGGAGGCGAGAAAGATCGTGATGGTTTTACAGGAAAGGAACGAGTAAGCAGAAGACTCTAAATTCAAGCTTCTGGCGTTCTGTGGAACTCACGGCTTCTGTTGTGTGGCGGCATCTGTGGGCAGCAGCGGTAGCAGCGGGGGCAGCAGCAGCAGCAGCAGAGGCAGCAGGGTCAGGCTTGGGTGGTGGAGCCTTCGCTTCCCCATACTGCAGAGAGAACTGGAGACCTGACTGCCTTGCGCTGAGCTCCCGGCCGGAGATGTGGTCCTGAACGTGCGGTGGAGCAGCCGGACTTGATGCTGGTCTTTGTGCAAACAGCTGGTTCCACCCACACAAGTTCTGTAAACAAAGCTGAGGTCTTTGAACATTCTCTGAAAGGGTCGTTGATGGCCTAATTACTGCCAAGGTTAATTCCTGGCTGGTTAGCCAGCATTCCCAGAAGGATTAACCACTTTCCAGTTACCGCTCACTTTTTTCTGTTTTTTTTACAATAAAGCTGATAATCAGCTTCTCCACCCCCCACCCCCGCAGCTTCCCGCAGCGCTTTTTATTGATGGTCTGGGCTCCTGCCTGGATAGTTGGCAAGGAGGCTGCCGCTTAAGCAGCACTGGGGAGGCGTGAATACTTCACTCCAAGCGAGTCAGTCTGCCAGCAAGTTCTGGGCCGCATAAGGCCTTGTCTTTAACGTAAGGCCCACGTTCAGCAGCCTTCCGTGAGAAGAATTTTGAACCAAACTAGGAAGTAGGCTTTGACTTTAGAGATATTATACATTAGGTTGAAAGTGAAACATCAGGGAGAGATGATTTGTTTTTTAAAAGTTTCCTAATGCTTAGCTGTAATCCGGGTGCTGGAGGACAGGAGACAGGAGAGTCTTGTGCTTGCTGGCCAGGCAGTCTAGCCTACACAGTGCATTTGAAAAAACTCTCAATGTAATATAACATTGACCTTTGCCTTCACACACACATACACACACTCATTTCTGTTTTTAAGAAAGAGAAAAGTAACATGCTTCAAATAACCCCCACCTACTGTGCCTAACAAAGACCCCAGGTGTCTTTGTCACCCACTGTACAGACACTTTTGCAGGGCACTCCCCTCTAACATCTAGGTCCTAGAGGCAACATCATTAATTCATGCATCAGTCCACTCATTCTTGCAGCTCCTCATTATTGATCCTCCCTGGCTAGAACCTAGCGATAGAATTTCAAGGCAGTAGAAGAAAGAATGCACAAATCCTAACATTCTTTTGGGGCAGAAGCTAGAGCATATTTTTACAAGTGAGAGGACCCACCCGTTATCATTAGAGAAGTCGAGGACATCCTGAAGGCACATGTGAGAGGCACACAGTCTGAAATCAGTACATTCGTGGGATCCTGGAAACAATGTGGGAGGAGGCAAAACTCGCAAGTAAGCTGAGAAGTGTGAGTGGTGGTTAGCCGGAGGCAGGAGATGGGGGAGGGGACATTCTAAGCTTTAGAATGACGTAAGTACATGCTCTTTATGAAATAAAATTCAGTTGTCCCGAAGGAAATGCCTAACTACTTAGAAGAGTGATCAAGAGAATTGGCTTTAAATGAGAGAAGAACTTTGACAATATTGGAGTTCCCATTTGTTGCTTGGAGAGAGCAATCTTACTGAAAGAGAGGAGACAAAAGAAATCATCCAGGAGACAGGAGAGTGAGTGGGGCATTCACAATGGAACTGGAAAGAGGTTGCAGAGTGATAGCATATTTGAGAGACAGGATTACAGGAATTAAAAACACGTTTGATTTAATATTCCAGCTGGTCAGTAAGTGAGTTATGCTGTCTTTAACTGGGTAAGACAAGAAACAGACAGGAGCAGAGGCAGGGGCAGAGGGCTGGCCTGCGAGGACAGATAGTTTTAGAAAGTGCTCGTGAGATATCCAAGCAATCTGTTCTTGGTCTGTTTGTTCTAGGACTGACAAGCTTCCTAACTCGGTGTGCCATTTCTTCTGTGAGTCATCTCTACCCTTAACTGCCGATGCCCTGGGTCACAGTGTGAAACTTGGATCATGGTATTTCTTTTTGGACAGAATCTCAAAAACATGCATGATTTGAAAAAAAAAAGATTTGTTTACTTATTATTCATACAGTGTTTTTCCTGCTTGTACTCCTGTACCAGATCTCATTATAGACGGTTGTGAGCCACAGTGTGGTTGCTGGGAATTGAACTCAGGACCTTTGGAAGAACAGATGGTACTCTTAACCTCTGAGCCATCTCTCCAGCCCATATGCACGATTTTTTTAAATTAAAGATTAAGTTGAGTTGCCTGGGTATGAGGTCCCTAGAGTCTCCTGCTTGTGCAGGCTGTGGAATCGAATGGCGATGCTCAGATGCTGATGATGAAAAAGTCAGAATCCCAAGACAAGGGTGCAAGAAACACTTGTCTAAGTGATAGGCAGAGGCAGTCAATAGAGCAAAAGTCAGGACCGAGAAAGCTCAGGAGAGTGATGGTGTCTCTGAGTTCCAAGAAAAAGGACCACTCTAAAAAGAAAATAATTTTACTAATGATTGTGAATCTATGCCAAGGCCTCATTAACAATAGCATTAAAATTTTTAAATATATAGGACTTTGTAATACCCTGATTCAAACTGTAACAGAGTTTTAGTTATTTTTGCATGCTATAAACAAGCATGTTCAGGGATGATTTCTTAAGCAGGATTGATAATGCTTAATGAAATTTACTCGATCCCTCATCATAAATTGTGAGGATGAACAGTGAAGGTCGCCACTGCCAAATTTCTGGCTGTTTGTGTCCAATGTCACTGTAAAATTAAATTACAGAAGGGCAGCCATTCGTCTAGATTAGTGATGAGAACATTGGGGTCCGTCTGCCTCAGCATCTGTCTGGAGCAGAAGCTTCATCCAGCCGCAAGGGAACACGGTAAACAGGAGAGAATTGTGTAGTTGACCTGAAAAGGAGAAAATGGCAGTGTATATCTTCCAGAGAGGCAGAAAGAAAGGAAGGCCCCTAAAGAGCAGAGAGTCTGGGATGCGTGTAAATAAAACATTTCTTCTATAAACGCTGAGCAGGAGCAGCCAATATAAGGGCAAGAGGTTGACCTATTGTGATGGCTAAAGTGAGTTGTCAACATGGCAGAATCTAGCCTGGAAATGACCCTCTGAGTGATCTCTGGGGATTACCTTGGCTACCTTAGCTGAGGTTGCGGTGGCACGGGTCCCCTGGACAGTGTGAAAATGGAGGAAGTAAACTGAGCGCCCTGCAGGCTTAGCCCACACTCACAGTCGGCTTTGACTGTAGGTGTGATGGGCTGCGTTGTGGTCCTGCTGCTTTGACCTTCCAACCCTTGGCCTTGAGCCAGAACGGACTTTCTCCTTAAAGCTGTTCTTGTTAAGATGTCATCACAGCCACAGACAGAAGTCTAAAACGTGTGGAGAAGGGATCGTTTCAGAGGGAGACTCAGGACAAGATGAGCAAATGTGCTAAAAAATAAAAACAAAACAAAACAACAACAACAACAACAACAAAAACGTGGATCCAGATGGACCATTGTTCTGTGGTTTGTAGCCAAGGACAGAACTCCAGAATACTACCTTAAGGGAAACAAACCAGACACAGAAAGGCAATTTTGTTTCACATGTAGAAACTGATAGAAGCCAACTGGAAATATAATTGTGATTACTAGAGCCTGGGGGACTGGGAAGGGGAAAAAAGGTTGAGATTGATATGCCTCATATTGTGTGCATGAGTGGAAATAATAATAAAATAATAATAATAATAATAATAATAATAATAATAATAATAATAATAATAATAATAATAACAACAACTATGTATGGAGAAATTAATTACCTCCTGGTAGAGGCATATTCTTTACTCTGTATCTTTTACTCCACATATTCATAAAGAGAAAAAAGCTTTCAAACCTATTTCACTTGAAGTGGGGGAACTTGAAAAGAAAAAGTTGATAAATAAGTGGAGCCGTCAGTTGCCAGGTCACTGGGGCCTCAGTTCTGACTGAACCAGGTGGCCAGGGCCAGATGAGTTATCTGCTCCGGGCCTCAGCTGTCTTATCAGTGAGTTTGAAATCTGACATCTGTGCTGTCAGCCTCACAGGGTTAACATGGGCCCCACGCTGCAGCAATGACCTTCAGCCTGCAAACCTTATCACACTAGAGAAAATTAATCTTTATGTTTTAAATCAGTGGTTGAAAAGAGGTCATTCACACCTTCTGTGAGGTTTGCCATAGGAACAATGTCCAAAAGTACTTCCAGGAAGTAACACCTGAATAGATCATCCCTCAGGGGAAAGGGCACGTACAACGTGGATGAGTTTTACACAACTTTAAAGAACTTAGCCACTGTTTACAAATAGAAAGATGAGGTAGGGTAAGTGAAAGTGAGAAAATAAAAAAGGCAGTCCATGGAGCGGAAAGCAAGGGTGCACCGCACAGGGGAGCATGTGGCACTTGAGAATACAGGGCAATATTTGGGAGTTGAGAAAAAAGAAAAACAAGATTAAGAAGGCAGATAGCTCTTAATTAGAACTAGTAAGAAGAAACCACTTCCCTCTCATGTTGCAAATGTACTTACAGGGACTAGAAAGTCCTGTGATTGCATCTGGCGCACACTAGGTCATGCTGCCTAAGACAAGAGAACACAGGCACACATATATTCTCTGCCCCTGGTGATGGTGAGGACATTGCAGCTGTTAAGACGTTAATCACCTTCAAAACGAGAAAGTTAAGTTGTCCACATAGCCACACTCACCAAGTCAGAAAGCAGCCAGCCAGAGCCAGGAATGAGGGGCAGTGTGTGTCCACAGTGATGTTCTCAGGGTTAAGCCCATGTTGTCTGTGCTGTCTCACTATTTCTCTTACCTCTTAGTGAAAACTCAACAATAGAGGTAAGAGCAGACTGATTCCCAGGCGTTTCTATTCTCACAATGTCCTGGCCATAGACTCCCCGAGTTATCAAAAGTTTAACATGTTTTGTCTTCTTGCTTGCATTCCATTTGCTCCCTTAGGTTTCTGAAGACAACTGACACCCACAGCCAGATGCCCACTATGGTTGACCCTACATTGAGATATGGAGGAATTAGTGCCTAGACTAAGCCAACCTACTACAACCAATGAAATTCCACCTCAGTCTCTATACACACTATGCACATTCTTTGAAGTCTTGTAGATGTGTTTTTGTTTTGTTTTTAGACTTGTTTACTTTTGTATTTTATGTATATGAATGTTGGGCTTGCGTGTATTTCTTTGCACCATCCCGCACACCTGGTACCTGCAAAGGTCAAGGGAGGGTATCAGCTCTTCTGGAACTGGAATTGCAGGTTGTTTGTGAGCTGCCACATAGGAATTGAAATCAAACTTAGACCCTTTGGAATAGCTGCCAGTGCTCTAAAGCACTGAACCATCTTTCCAGCCCCTGAAGACACATTTTAATTGATGTGTCAATATGATGTTTGCTAAAAGTACAGTCTTGTAAAAAGATTTTACACACACTTTCATGTCATCTATTTAGAAATATAATATCTTGCCAGCAGTATGAAAGATCATATCATGTTCCCATAAGTCACCTTTTAAAGTGTCACCAGTTTATGGAGGGGACACCGCACATACTTTTCACTTTCGAAGTCTGCAGTCTTTGAGCTGCTTGACATCATTGAGCATGTCTGAATGCATTCAGTATGTTTAAATTCATGACGCCCATAACTTCTAAACCATCTTTCCAGACTCACTTAATTTATTTTTAACAGACAATATGTGTGTGTATGTGTGTATACATGTGTGTTTGTGTCTAAAACACATTACATTACTCAAATATATCTATGAATTGTAGAATGGGTTCAACAACATTTTAGTGACATTTTCACTGCATGCATGCATGCATGTATGCATGCAAGTGTGTCTGTGGTGCCAGTGCACATGTCAAAGGACAAGGTGTAGGAGTTGGTTCTCTTCTTCCACCATGTGTATCCCAGAATCAGGTGTGGTAGAAGTGCCTTTGCTCATTGGGCCATTTAACTAGCCCTTGTCTCAGTAACATTTTCAAAGGGACTTTTCTGTTGAGTCTTTTCTGAGACTTTTGACTTCATTTTTATATAAAAATGAAGATACTTTTTCATGTTTACATTTTATCAGTTCATTTATTACTAATATTTATGAGAGTTATAATGATGCAGTTGGCATAAGAGTTAGGAGATCAGCACAGTAATTTAGGGACAGGCTGGGCCTTTAGTGTAAGTAGCAAGGGTACTGAGGGTGTTATTTGACACAGTTACTCATTCCTAATATTCCACTGGTTTCATTTTCAGGAGCAGAGACTGGTTTCTTTTTTAACCAAGTGGTGATCCTAGTACAGGCTTCTCCACTTTTGCAGAAGAATGTGTAACTTACCAGTGCCCATCCGACTTCCATGCTGATTTATCCCACATGGCAATGCAGATCCCTGAGAAAGTGCTGTGGCACTCCCCGACAAAGCCTGACTCAAAGCTATGGTGACTATTAACGTGTCTCAAATGTGGGGCTCCCCATCAGTACCAGCACCCTCTGCCTTCATATCTCCAACATAGAATGCAACACAGCCCTGCAATTTGTCTATCAGCTGGTGGATCCTTGAGATCTTTCTAAATGGTCCTTTTGACTTACTTCTGCTCCCCATTTCTAGGCAAATGTGGACCTAATTTACTGTGCTCGTTTGCCCAGGCATTCTCTTTTACCTACAGGTAATGCCGGACAAGGGTATCAGACATTTGGAAGTCAGAATAAGCTAATTGTGAAAACATAACTCTACAGGTGGAGCAGCAGGCTCTGGGGCAAATACCATGTCCATGAATAGTAGTTCTGGGGCACCATCAGGAGGTCACTGTGGGCACACTAAGTTCTGGGGCACCATCAGGAGGTCACTGTGGGCACACTAAGTTCTGGGGCACCATCAGGAGGTCACTGTGGGCACACTAAGTTCTAGGGCACCATCAGGAAGTCACTGTGGGCACACTAGGTTCTGGGGCACCATCAGGAGGTCACTGTGGGCACACTAAGTTCTGAGGCACCATCAGGAGGTCACTGTGGGCACACTAAGTTCTGGGACACCATCAGGAGGCCACTGTAGGCACACTAGGTTCTGGGGCACCATCAGGAAGCCACTGTGGGCACACTAAGCTCCTGCCCTTCTTCTTCTTCTTCTTCTTCTTCTTCTTCTTCTTCTTCTTCTTCTTCTTCTTCTTCTTCTTTTCTCTCTCTCTCTCTCTCTCTCTCTCTCTCTCTCTCTCTTTTTCTCTCTGTAGAATATGTTATTTGTTTTTATATTCCATCTTTACAAAAGCCATTTGGAAGTGTCTGCTAATTCTACTAAGAATTGAGAAGTGAAGAACTCAAATATTTTTAGTTTTTTCAAATATTTATTAGATTATAGAAGTAAGTTATTTATGCTAACATACAAAAATGACATGAAGAACATAAGATATGCCTGTGTGTGTGTATGTGTGTGTGTATATATATATACATATATATCATATGTGTATTGTACATACATTTTTTATTTTTTTCTACCTGTCTCGATTTTAAGCACAGAGTTCGGTGGTGCTACATATATTTACATTGCTGTGAAACAGATTTAATTCTTTTTTTCCCCACAGTTTTTAGAAACATCTATTTTATCAGTGGTGAGTAGCATATTTAAGAGTTAAATACAGAGAGCTAGAGAGATGGCTTAGAGGTTAAGAGCACCATCTGTTCTTCTGAAGGTCCTGAGTTCAATTCCCAGCAACCACATGGTGGCTTATAACCACCTGTAATGAGATCTTGTGCCTTTTTGTGGTGGGCAGGCACATGTGTGGGCAGAATACTATGTAAATAATAAATAGATTTTTTTAAAGAGTTAAATACATTTAAATAATGTAGAGGTTGCTGCATGTCGGCCGTACTGATAACTACAAAACCATCCAACTAGAAACTGGCCAACAGGTGACTGTCTATAAATATTAGAAATTCAGTTCTTGTTTAATCAGCCTTGATTTGATCACCTTCTAGGGGGCAGGGGCTGGATAGGGGAGCCTGCTGGACACAAGGAAATATATTAAGGCCAAAGATAACTGTTCTCAGAAGTTTCAACAGGATTAAGCCTCCAGTTCCAAGGCAAGCCCAAGTTTGTGGCCTCCAGTATTAAAGCTCTTCTTATCTACCAGAGCAGACCTCAGAGTCTGAGTAAAGCTGCTCCAATTAAACTAGAGTTGCTGACCTTCCCAGCAACAGAAGCAGAGGGAGCCAACAGGGTTTCGGCAGCAATGCCAAAACCAGTGCAGTCGGTACCTAATGTCCAAGCAAGGTGTCAAAATCTGCACGTACTTTCTGATAAATTGATTTCTCCAAATTCTGTCCCACATTAGTGTGTAACAGGAAGTGCCCAGTCCTGTAGCCTACTGCAAAGTTACTCCTTGTCATCTTTGACTTGGCACCATTATAGGTCATCTGGTACCCAGCTGGTACTCTCAGCTTCCTGCCTTGGCCCCTCGTGCCATGCCACTCTGCCACTGTGGGTCTTCTCTCTGAAGCTGTTGCCCAAACAAATGCTTAAATTGTCTTTGGTCATGGTATTTTATCATAGCAATGGAAACATAACTAATACACTGTCTAAATGTTTTACATTTGATACTATATTACTAGTCTATAATTGCTTTTATCGCCTGGGCTTCTGATTCATACTCTACAAATCATTGCCAAGACCAACACTGTGAACCTTTCCACCATTTTCTTCTAGACATTCTATAAATTTAGTTCTTGTTCACAACTTTAACTTTTTAATTTAATTTTACATTTAACATAACACCTTCTGCTAAAGTGTCTATCCCTATTTAGCAGCCTTGGAACTTGGTGAAATACCATTTGAAAATAACAGAAAGGTATATTTTTTTAATTCTATTGTACTCAGCTAAGTTATTTGTCATCTTTATTCCAGTACAGCTCTGTCAACATGATTTCATCTGTGTAATATGAAGCTAGAAGTATGGCTGCAATTTCCAAATAACATAATTGGCTATGTAAGTTCCTTTGTGAAATTCTAAATTGACTTTTATTTTCAAGGTAATAGTTTACTCTGCCTTTACTTAAATATCCTTTAAAGATAATTTCTTATGTAATATCAATATCTACCTTAAAAGAATATACAACTGTGGGTAGTTACTATATATATATATATATATATATATATATATATATATATAATGACTCATCTATTAACACTCAATCACTTCTACTTATGATTTATTGTATTCTACTTAAGACTTCAGTGAGAATCCTTTTTTTGAGGAGTAATCTGTATGTATTACTAGATATACCAAAAATTAGGTCAAAGACAAATATTTGATGTAATTACATAAAATAAAGGATATAGGTCATTACTATACAATGGTCAGTGGTATGTGTTGTGTAGAAGGTGATTATTAAATATGCATGTGATGATGATAGGGAAATATATATATATGTGTGTGTATATATATTTCTATAATAACTTTTGAGGTATATTTTTCTTGAGTACCAAGAAAATGGAAAGACATTTCCCCAGTTTTTTCCCAATGCCCCAGAGTCCTGGAAGACACTGGTCAGAGAACTAACTTTTCTCTGGCTATCTTCAGACTATTTGATATAGTCTGGTCGGTAAGTTTTGTCTTAGAGCCTCTATTGCTATGATAAAACACCATGACCAGAAGCGACTTGGGGAGGCAAGGGTTTCTTTCATCTTACAGCTTGTGGTTCATCATTCAGAAACGTCAGGTCAGGAACTCAATGCAAGGACCTGGGGGCAGGAGTCGAAGCAGAGGCCCTGGAGGAGTGCTGCCTACTAGCTTGCCTACCCATAGCTTGCTCCTCCTCCTTTCTTATAGAACCCAGGACTACTGCACAGAATGTACTGAGCGCTTCCACGTCAATCACTAAATAAGAAAATGCACCACAGGCTTGCCTGCAGGCCAGTTTTATGGAGGCATTTTTCTCAATTGAAAGTCCCTTTCCCCAAATGACTCTAGCTTGCGTCCTGTTGACATAAAACTGGCCAGGACAAGGATCAAGCAGAAAACTGCCCCGTGGGGCTACGGCAGGGAGGAAATGGCAGTGTGCTCACCCCACCTCCTCATCCTTCTGTCATGGCAAGTAGCTATCTGCTTGGAGTTCAGTGACTGTCTTGAAAAGTTCAAGCAGCTGCTTGAGGACAAAGACCTGTTTGCCAGGCAGGTACAAAAGACAGAGACGGCCTGGCTTCTGTCCAGCACCGTTGAGCAATTGCATCCACCCATCAGCCTTGGAATATCAACCTCTGGCCCTCTCTGCTTGTTTCAGGAACTTGCATCTGCTTCCTGCTGTTCTCTGCCAGAGGAATTCCTGGTTAACTCACAGACAGATGTGACATTCTGGGATTAAGGCAAGTTGGCCAAAGACGTGGGTTACGAAATGACATGAGGTATTAGACAGACTGCAAATAAGGGACACCCAGCTTGACTGGAGCCAAGAGATAAAACTAGATGGAAATAGAGCTTGAGTTGCATTTTAAAAAGAATTCAGGGGGCTGGAGAGATGGTTCAGAGGTTAAAAGCAGCTTCTGCCAGCTGCTCTTCCAGAGGTCTTGAGTTCAATTCCCAGCAACTACATGGTGGCTCACAACCATCCATAATGAGATCTGATGCCCTCTTCTGGACTTCAGGCAGAGTGCTGTATACATAATAACTAAATAAATATTTTTTTAAATTCAGATTTAATTTTGTAGGTAATTGTGAAAACGACAAGTGGGAGAGGAACAGTTGCTCTGGTGGAGATGCTAGTAAAGGGCAGGAGGAGTCCATGAGAAGTGAGGAGTGTCCATGAGAAAAGAAAATCCAAAGCTACAGTTAACAACAGTAGGAAGAGGAAAAAACATGGACTTTCAATATTTGACATAACTTAATAACATCTCAATATTAAGACTACATTTGAGAAAGAAATTACAGTTCTGTTGTGTTATCACCTCTAAGATACCATCAAGGTAAATTATCAATGCACTATTTAAAGAAGGAATCTCATCTAAATAAATATATATTGGTGGTGAAAATACATCCTGACTAGAAAGGTGAGGCTTTTTTGGGTTTTGGTTTTTTGTTTTTTAAGAATCAGTGAATGCTGAAGTAGCTAATATTTATGGTCCTGGAGCGTTCCTGCCATCAAGACAGTCAAACAAAACCAGACAATGCTCTTCTGTTAGTCCACAGACACTTTTATGCACTCTATGAACCCGGTGCTGCTCTGTGCTGCACAAATGTTGCAATATAACTTTCTGCTACTAGGGAGCTTACATTCCTGTGAAAAACAAGCCAAAATACACAGACAAATGAGTAAGGCAATTTCATGCAATGATGAATTCTGACTAAAAAGATGCTTGCTTTTTCTCATAAACATACTAAATGTTCTCAAAAGATACTAAGAGGAGACTGGGCATAGTGGCTTACATCTTTAATCCTATAACTTGGGAGGCAGACACAGGAGGATCACTGTGAGTTTGAGGTCAGCCTGGTCTACAAAACAAGTCCAAGACAGCCAGGGCTACCCAGAGAAACCCTGTCTCAAAAAAAAAAAAATACTAAGAAGTCTGGACTGTGTGTTCAGAATTCCAGTGATATTAATTTTTACTCTTACAGAAAGGGAGGAAGCAAACTATGCCAGTTTAAAGTAGAGGACAGCATGTGTTTAAATCCTTGGAAATAATGCTGAGAACAGAAATCACACCAATGTGAGCGCACATCATTACAAAGGAAGAGAGCGGGGGGGAGGGGGGGTGAAGATACAAGCTCTGCATACAGATGGCACTGGAATCCCAAACCTTGTGCAAGGTAAAGGGGTAGATAGGGCAGGAAACCTACCCAGTGGGACTTTTAGGCATAAGACAGAAGGAAAACCCAGGCAGGCCACAGCCACGCTCTCACTCTTCAATAGTAGCGCTTGCGATGAGAGCTCTGTGAGTGTGCAGCAAACAGATGCTAGAAAACAGCCCCCCACCCACTTCCTACTCTGCTGGGCTGTGCCTTAAGTGGCGATCAATCTCAAGATAAATTTGTAGTTAAGTCTTTCAGCCCAGGAGAGCAGAAATGCCTTCTTCTCTATACTTCCCAGCCTCAGAGGTCTCCTCCTTTCTACAGCTTGAGTGACAGCCCAGAGCATCAGAGTGGTGGTGATTTAGAAACAAAGTCGCAAACACAGGCTTAGCATTGGAGAGGAAGTCTGGGGTCCATTACGTTTGGGATAGTGGTGGTTTTAATAGGAATGGCCCCCATAGACTCATGTGTTTGAATGCTGGGTTCATTGAATGCTCCCTAATAGGGAGTGGCACTATTAGGAGGTGTGGCCTTGTTGGGGTAGGTGAGGCCTTGTTGGGGTGGGTGTGGCCTTATTGAGGTCAGTGTGGCCTTGTTGGAGAAAGAGTGTCACTGTGGAGGCAGGCTTTGAGGTCTCATATATGGTCAAGCTAAGCCCAGTGTGGCTACAGTCTCCTGCTGCCCGTGGATCAAGATGTAGAAGTCTCTGCTCCTCCAAAACCACGTCTCTCTGTGCACTGCCATGCCACCATGATGAATATGGACTGAACCTCTGAAACTGTAAGGCAGCCCCAATGAAATGTTTTCTTTTATAAAGAGTTGCCTTGGGCATGGTGTCTTCTCACAGCAATAGAAACCCTAACTAAGACAGGAACTTTGGCCCAACATCTGAGAGGAGCAGAGAGAGGGTGAGACGACAGAGGTCAGCATGGCTGGTGCATGTAGGGGTTCTTGGAACGCCATTCCTTGCCCCACCAGAGCAGATCTCTTTGGCTTAACTGCTTTCTACAGTCCCCAAGCCCCAGAGACACTGAGTGGCGTGCAGCCGACTGGTGTTTCTCATGCCCTAGCAAGCATTAGCATTGGACCTGGTAGGATGGACCAACCAGGTGGTCCTCAGGCTCAGTTGAAATGCTTCTGAACAGAGTAGAAATAGTGAAGCAGGGAAAGAGGCAGCTTATAGCATGGGAGTAAATCTTTGTTAGACATATGTCTAATAGGCTCTGATATCCATAAGATAAAACAGAATTTAAAACAAAACAAAGCAAAACAAACAGACAAGCAAAAAACCCTCAAACACCAAAAGACAAGCAACCCTGCCAACAGATAGCATTTTTCAGATGAAATGGAAATGGCCAACAGATGCATGAAAGGATATTCAGTATCTTTAGCCTCCATAGAAATGCAAAGCACAACATGAGCTTTCAATTAGCAGCATATTTTTTCTGTCTTTTTCCCGTCTATTTACTCCACGACTTTGAATTAGAAAATTTAGCGTATTTATATTCAGACTTTTATTGATAGCTAAGAGCTATTTCTGCTGAATTCCCCCTCGCTGTTCTTTGTTCCCTTCTACATCTCTTGGTCACTTTTGTGCAGTGAAGATTTGTGGTACTAACATTTGGTTGTTACCTAGTTCGGTGTTTTTTCGCCTGCTCCCCTAGCAGGGCTCACACCTTGATTTGATCTCATGACCATAGACAACCTCAGTCCCGACATAGGATTATCAAGCACCCTTCGTAAAGTGCATCTGGCGGTCATGAATTCCATCTGCTATTGGTTATCTTAAAAGGCCAACACTGCTTTTTCATTTCTGAATGATACTTTTGCTGAGTATAATATTTTTTATTGGCAGTTACTTTCTTTCATGACTTATGCATGGCTCCGTTCCTTCTTAGCCGGAGGGTTTTTGCCAAGAGCTCTATGGTTAATGAGATAACCCTCAAATGTGACTTTGTGATTTTTCTCTTAGTGACTTCAGAAATCTTTCTACCTTGGACTTTTGGAAGTTTGGTCTTAGTAAACATTGATCGGGATATTTTCTGATCCTCTCCATTTAGGGTCCTATATGGATCCTGTACACAAACATCTGTATCTTTCCTAAGATGGGGGATTTCCAAAGCTGTTATTATATTTACTCAATTTTATATGTCCTGAACTTTTTTTCTCATCTTAAGATACTCCACTTGTGGATATTTGCCACTTAATGATGTTTCAGAGATCTTGAATGGTATCTCCATTGCTTCCTATGTATTTATTGACTCATTCATTTATTCATTCATTTCAAAAATCTGACATACTTCTAAGGGATATCAGTTTCTTACTGAGTGCAGGCTTTGGGCCTAGTTGAGCATCATATGTAGTATCCCCATGGCTAATAATAATTTATTAATTTATAATTATAATAAAAATTCAAGTATTAATTAAAATAACAATAATTGGTTGTTTAATTGTAGTTAATACTATTATTATTATTATTATTATTATTATTATTATTATTATTATAATATAGATAATGAATAAAGACATTGCGTACTACACTGGAATTACAGTGATCCACTGTCCCCATAGGCCATACAAGAGTACTAGTATTCTAACAACTGAGGCAGGCAGATTCGGTGCTCATTGTATGCAGACTCCCACAGCGGCCATAGTGGCCACAGTTGGTGATAGAAATTTCTCAGGCACTAGTTCTGGGATCAGCATGCGCCTCTGCAACACACAACTCTAACAGTGGGAGAAGCCAGACGCATGTGCCCTTTTGCCCAGCACTGCAGTGGGCTCAGTTCTTACACAGGGACAGGGGTGTCTAAAACTGCAGTACCTACTCTGTGGTGGTTACACCCTGATGTGACACAGTACGACGTCAGGGAACTGGCAGGAATCATTTAGATGCAGTGGGCAAGAAAGTGTGGAGTTCCGTTCTGCCAATTCAGTGGCACTGTGTGCCCATGGGTGTGCCAAGGCTAGGGGCAGGGCAAGCCATACCCAGGTGTGGGAGCATTTATAGAGCTGGACCAAAGTTTGTGCCTGACCCTTTGTGTGTGTGTGCCCTAGAGGCGTAGATCAGGCCATCCAAAAGAGAACCTGTTCCTACGGCTAGGGCTGAAGAAAGAACCCCAGAGGTCCTCTCCAGTCCTGTCACCAGCAGGCTCCTTCTGAGTGTGGACCAGTGCAGGGAAGTCATCAAGAACAGCACGTGTCAGCTCTCAGTGCTGGCACTAATCTGAGTTCGCACATGGCTGGCCTTGATCTTCAGATAGCAAGCACCTGATCTGACTCATAAAGATGTGCCTTATACTCTCCGGGCTGTAACACCTGCCTACTAAAGCGCAGGCAGACTCGGGTTAGTCACTACTAAACATTTTGATTTCTCCTCTCTCTAGCAACTTCCCACCCAGTGAATAATTCTCTCTCTGCCTCCCTTTCACCTAGCTCCTCAGACTCCACAGCTCTAGGTTCCCTTGAGAGTTCTGCCTTCCTGCCTGAGGTTCAGCAACAACTGAACCCACTGTCTTTTGTACATCTTAAGTAGCATCGTAGAAATCTGCATCACTGCCGTGCTGTCTCATTAGTGCGATAGCCTCCTACCTCGTATCCTTCTTTGTGCCATTCCTCCCCCACTATCCACCCTTTACAACAGCCTAAGTAAGTCCTCTGGAATGAAAATATAATATGTCATGCTCCAGAAAATCTTTTCAACCATTCCCTGCTATGCTTCTAGTGAAATCTGAAATATATATGAATGTTATATGAGTACTTTTGGCATACATTTATTAACATACACACATACATAAATATACACAGAATATATGTGCATTAGGACCTATAAAAATTACATATTTCTATAAGATAATTTAATAAATAATTATTGAGGGAACAGTTAAAATTAAATCAGTGTCTAAAAGAACTAATTGTCAACTATTAACCTTTAACCTGTACTTTTTCAAGTGTGGTTTCAATGTCCACAGTGCTGTTGTCTTTCTGAGCGCTGTGTTATTTGCAAAGCTGACAAGCATTTCTCTTGTGAGTTAATGAGTTAATAACCAAACACACAGAACCACAGAGGAAAAGTATCAAGAAACTCAAGTTTTCTAGGAAAGAACACTTTCTAGAAAATATTTTGTTTATCAGTTGATGTTCTAACTTGTGGCTTCATCCATGAGTTCACTAACAAATACATAGCTTACATTTTGCACAAAACATAACATCTACATGGAATTTTTTTGCCAGTATCATGTTAGATGGTTGCTGCATCATTATTGTGTGCTACCAGGAATTAATTCCTTTCTTTTTCTTCCATCCTCACATCAACAGCTGTGGCTGAAAACACACTGAATTCAAGACAAATAGGTCTTCCCCATAGTTAAAGTAGGTTCTTTCTTTGTGAATTTGTGTGGGATAAAACACTGGTATCCACAAAAAAAAAAAACCCAAAAAACAAAAAAAACAGACAAAACAAAATGAAACAAACAAACAAACTAAACCTCTGATTGTTGCAGCCTGGACTCTATTTGAACAAACCAACTATTCAAGGTGGGAGACAATGAAGTAATTTCTCCAGCAAACTAAACAATGACGTTCCCAGTAATAATGACATTTCTGAGAGCTCTGTGAAAAGGAACTCAACGTTATTTTTCATAAACTGTAACATTGATATCAAAACTAGGCAACAACAACAACAACAAAATCAAAGCAAGCTCATGGGGGAGTGTCAATGAATGCCTTAAGTGAAAAGCAAAAGAATGAGAGCAGACATTAAAGAATTAATTTTTTTTTCATGATGACCAAATTGGTTTTATTCCATATAGGTAGAAAAGTATTTGAAAAAGTAAATCCCAGCTAGTAAAAGAACAACCAAGGAGTAGATATATTATGACTTTATGTACCCACTGAAATAGATCAATTGCTAAATGAAGGTTTACTACTAAGACATTAATAAAATATGATCAACGGTACAAAAGAAGATATTTTTTAAGCAGATCAATTCAATGTAGGGCTAAGCTTAGAGGCAACTGGGCGTAAAGAAAAGGTCAGTAAAATGGGTGAGGAAAATGTGCAATGTAGATGAAAAGGTCAGCAAGATGAAAGAAAAGGTTCAGCAAATAAACAGAGGTTTTTGAAAGCAAAGGAATAGAAGTGTTGGCAGAACTAAAAACTAGATATATCAGGGCTGGAGAAAAGAGGGGGGGAGGGGCAGGAAGGAGGGAGGGGCAGAGGAGGGGGTGGGGGAGGGTTTAAGAAGCTCCTGTTGCTCTTCCAGAAGACCAGAGTTAGGTGCTGGAAAGCATTGTCTGTGGATCCCTCACTCACAGTTAGCAGTTTGTAAAATCAAAGACTGGGCCACTGAGACTCCCTCCGGAACAGGGACTGAAGGATCTCTTGCCTATTCTGACCCAGGACTTCACCCCGAGCTGTCCCCTTTCACTCTGCCACTCCAGGCCCCTGCTTCCACACCCCCCACTTCCAGTTAGTTCCAGACTCAGGCAGAGCCAAGTCCACACACTTTTTATTTGGTCTGACCCAGGAACTGCCCTTGCAAACCTGCCTCGCACAGGCACAGGCACAAGCGAGAGCTACATGGACACACTTTCTTCCCGGGTCTGACCCTGGTCTCTGGACCTGTGCTGCCCCTTAGAAGCAGCTGGGCACCAGATTCCAGGCGGTTTTCTTTAGGGCATTGGCCGGGGTCCCTTTCTCCACAGCCCACTCCTCTTCTTCCTTTCTCTGCCCAGGCCCAGCTGAGAGCCATACTAGGGGTCTTTTATCGGCTTCCTCCAAGCAATTTCAAATCATCCCCAAGACTCTCAAGTCAGACAGTGAGGGCTTGAGGACAAGGAAGACAAATTAGATAATTTAAATAAACGTATGAATTATTTTTTAAAACTGCACATACAGAATATGCAGGACACACATAACTCTTAAGAAGACCCACATTGCAAATTTAGGCACAAATTTGCACAAACGTAAAGCTAAGGAGCAGGAACTTTTTTCAATACAATCACTGAAGAAAATTTCCCAAATCCAGGGAAAGAGATTTGGGTAGAACAGACACACAGAGTACTCAACAGGCAAGAGTAAAAGAGGAATTCCCCAAGCTATGTTAAAAGACTATACAGAACAAAGAAAAAGCTACAATGAGGCGGCCCAAGTCATACGTCAAGGCAAGCCCTCGGAATAGTGGCTAACTTCCCAGCCTAAGCTTTAAAAGCCAGAGATGCCTGGAGCAATGTACTTCAAGTTCTGAAAGAGCAAGGCTGCCGCTCCAGACTACTGTACCTAACAAAACATCTTACATAATTGAAAAGAAAAAAAAATCTTGCACAATAACAGCAAGCTGAAAGAAGTTATGACCATTCAACCAGCACCACAAAAAAAAAAAATACTGGGATAAATATTTCAGACTGAAGAGAAGGATAAATTTACTACAGGAAAAAAATATGATGCTAGGATAAGTGCTGTGCACAGTAGAACTAAGAAAACAAACACCACAAGATCAATAAAATCATAGCGGTTAGTACGCAACCATCAATAACAATATCTTTTTCATTTAAGTTTTTAAAGGTTTATTTATTATTTATACAGTATTCTGCCTGCATGTGTACCTGCACACCGCAAGAGGGCACCAGATCTAATGACAGACGGTTGTGAGCAACCATATGGCTGCTGGGAATTGAACTCTGGACCTTTGGAAGAACAGTGCTCTTAACTGCTGAGCCATCTCTCCAGCTCCCAACAATAATATTAATGGTCTCCATTCTGTAATCAAAAGATAGAGCAGCTGATTGCGCTGAAACACATGATCCACCTGTTCGTTGTCTGCTAAGCACACCTTGGCTTCAAGGAGCAAAAGGATGGTGGTGGTGAGAGGAAGTAGTCCAAGCAAAGAGGACCAGTAAGCAAGCAAGTGCTGCTACTCTAATAGCTGAAAAACAGATTTCAAACAAAAGCTAATCTCAGGAGATGGAGTGGAGCCACTTCACTATTCTAACACTGTGGGGGTGCTGAATGAAAATGACCCCCTAGGCTCAGAAAATGTCACTATTAGGAGGTGTGGCTTTGTTGGAGGAAGTGTAGCCTTGTTGGAGGAAATGTGTGGGTGTGGGTGGGCTTTCAGGTTTCAAACACTCAAGTCAGACCCAGTGTCATTCTCTCTTGCTGCTGCCCGCAGATACAGGTGTATCTCAGCTACCTGTCCAGTGCCACGTCTGCCTGCACACTGCCATGCTTCCTGACATAATGACAGTGGACTAAACCTCTGAGACTGTAAGCCAGCCCCCAGGTAAATGTTTTCCTTTATAAGAGTTGCTGTGATCATGGTGTCTCTTCACAGCGATAGAAACCCTAAGACAAACACTAAATATATACAAACTAAAAATGCACTCAACTTCCTAAATCAAATACTGGTGGGCATAAAACCACAGCTTAACCTCGGCACAGTAATAGCATTGTTACAATGTGTCCATTGTGTGCCAGGAGGAAGGGAAGAGAAAACGGTGAGCTCAAGAAACAGCAAAGTCTTTTCTTATTCCCATCACAGAAGCAGAGTTGCTGATCCATCAGGGCCACCAGACAAGAATTCAGGAGCCTTGTTTCTTCAATTTATTTTGCTAACAAGAAGTTCTAGTTAACCTCGAAAGTGTGCCTGGCAGTGTTTAGGGAACATCCAAAGGGTAACCAAGAATGTAGAGACAACTGAATCATAGAAAGCAAGGTTCCAGACAGAAATTGAATAAAAGTATACAAAAAATATCATTTGCATGATCAAGTGGACTTAAGGATGGAAACTACATTAGCCAAAAAAAAAAAAAAAAAAAAAAAAAAAAAAAAAAAAAGGTTTTGAGGGGTGAGGGGAGTCCAGCATCCCTTCATGATAAAAGATGGTACCTACCTCATTGTACTAAAGGTTATTATGACAAATTCATAGCCCATATGATGCTAAATGGAGAAAACCTAAAGCAATTCCATTAAAATCAGGAGCAATACAAGGGTACACGCTTCCTCTATTCATTTCCAATGTAGTTCTTGAAGTCCTAACTACAGCAATATGACAAGGAAATACAAGAGCTATAAACAGGAAAATAAAAGGTCAATGTATCCTTGTTTGTAAATGATATGAGTCTACACCTAAGAGACCCTAAAGACTTGACCAAAAAAACTGCTAGAGCTGATAAACACTTTCAGCAAATTAACAGGATTCAAAATTAACACATGAAAGTCAGCAGCCTTTCAATGTACCAAAGACAACCATGGTGAGAGGAGACCAAGAGGGGGGCAGCCTCGCTCACCACCGCCTCAAAACAACAACAGAAGCCAGTGTGGGTAAACACAGACAAGGGTGTGAAGGACCTCGGCAGTGAAAACTGTTAAACTCCAAAAACAAAGAAACAAACAAAGAAAAACCAAAAACCTGAGGAAGACACAGGAGGGTAGAAAGCCTCCCATCCTCATAACTGGAAGAGCTAATATTGTGAAAATCATCCCCGGAGCAAAAGAACCTTAAAGATCTAGTGAAACCCCAACCAAAGCACCCATGGTATCCACCACAGAAACGGAACAAAAAAACCTGAAAGTTCACGTGGAGGCACCTGGAAAACCAGACCAACCCGAAGCAAAAAGAAGAACACTGGAGGAATTCCCACACCTGACCTCCAGTTCTGATCTAGAGCCCCTCTAGGACTAAAACAGTATGGTAAGGACACCAAGCAGACATGGATCAATAGAACACAACAGGGGATGCGGGTATAAACCCTTGCAAACACAGAGAAGAAGAAAAGACAGCATCGTCAGCACAGAGGGGAAACTGGACAGCTGCACACAGAAGAATAAAACTGGATCCCTCTCGCCCTGTACAAAAATCTACCTCAAATGAATCGAAGACCTCAATGTGAAATGTGAAACTCCTAGAGGTGTGGTTCTCAACCTCGCTAACACTGCGACCCTCATGATGTGGTGACCCCCAACCATAAAATTATTTTCGTCGCTACTTCATTAACTGTAAGTTTGCTACTGCTATGGACCGTAATGTAAATACTTCTAGAGAGAGAGGCTTGCCAAAGGGGTCACGACCCACAGGTTGAGAACCACTGATGTAGGCAGAGGTGGGGGACACTTTAAAGAGGACTCTAGTCACTCAAGAAATAAGGCCAACAATTGACAAATGGGGCCTCATGAAACTAAAAGTGTTTTCTTTACAGCCAAGGAAATTATCAGTCGAGCGAAGAGGAAGCCTCTGAAATGGTAAAATCCCTGCAAGCTATGCATCTGATAGAAGATTAATATCGAGCGCACACAGAACTCAAAAATCAAAGCATGCAGAAAATGATGCAATCAAGTAACAAGACCACAGATCTGAACGAAGAAATGCACATGGCCACTAGGTGTTTTAAAACCTATTCAAACTCCATTTGTCACCAGGAAAATGCAACCTCAAACCACCTTGAGATTCTGTCTCTCACCTTGGTCAGAATGGCTGTCATCAAGAAATCAAATAACAGCAAATACTGGTCAGAGTGTGGGGAAGAAGAGTGCTGTTCACTATCAGTAAAAGTACAAACTGACACCTCCGGGGTGGATATCCCTTAATAAGCTGAAAGCAGAACTGTCATGTGACCCGGATACATCACTCCTGAGCATCTAGAGTCCTCATGTCCTCCTACAGAAATTCCTGCTCATGCGTGTTCACTGCATCTCTTTGTGCAATAGCTAGCAAATGGATTCAGCTTAGCTGTCTGTCCATTAATAAACCAGTGGATAGTGAATTGTGGTACATACATACATATATACATACACACATACATATACATGCACACATACATACACACAGACATACAGACATACAATGGAATTCTGTTCAGTTATACAAAAAAGATGAAGTGGCAAATTATACAGGTGAATAGACAAAGTCCAAAAATATATATACTGGGTTGAGGTAACTCAGGCCCAGAAAGACAAATAACAAATGTTCTTGCACATCCAGGCTTGGAGTCTTGAGAGCTGTGTGTTTAATGAAGTGCCTGTAGATGTAAGGGAACTAAAAAAGGGGGGGGAGGCTTTCACAGGGAGGGAACACTTTAAAGAAGGGGATTTGATGAAACATGGGCAGTATGAAGGTCACGAGGCGGGTATGAGGGTGGAAAGGTTAAAAGAGGGCTGGAAGAGGGGGAACGGAAGATGAGGGGAGGGTTAACCAAAACAAGGCGGCGTATGAAAAAAGCCACATGGAAGCCAGTTATTCTGCAAGCCAATTTTTGTATTCTTGGTTGTGAGCCTAGCCTTTAATGGCTGAGCCATCTCTCCAGCCTTCTGGAGGCCAGTTTCTAAAAAGTTTAAAAATAAAGTTACAAGGGAGCCGTCTGTCTGAACAGGTAATTCTGCCTGTAGAGGTCATAGGTTGTTAAGCTAAATTCTCAGTGCCAAGTATGAGATCCCTCCTTATGTGCCCGCTGGTCTCCCAGAGACATAGGCCAGAAGTGGGAAGCTTCAAAGAACAGTTAGTGCAAAAAGTATGAAATGAAACAATACAGTGATCACCATTGGCTGGGTGGCTGATGAGCATAGGAGAAGCCTAGAACCTGTCAGAGGGAAGAATGATATAAAACAACTTCTGTTTTTCCAAGTCTCTTTCCCCCTTCACCCGGCTTGTTTTCACTCATTACTTAACCTTTTTGAAAAGCAAAAGCTCTACTATGTTTCCCCCAAGTATTGAAAGAAGACACATAAGTTTGGAAGCCTTAGGCTCTCAGAATGTTTGATACAATTACTTATAATAATTTGATATAATCATTTATATATTATAATTTTATAATCAACATTACATACTATGTTATACTTTATAATAGTTCTATACAATTATTATCCATATTTATAATTATTACAGGCAATTATTTATATATTTATACTACCATAATTTATATTATTTACAAATATACCCTATTTATATCATAGCGTGGTATCAGAATTGTGAGAAAAAAAAACAGAAAAAAATTGAGAGCTGCAGGGGGAAAAAAACATTTGAGACGTAAGGGAGATGGCTCCAAGGAAGGTAGAACAAATGTAGAGGCTGGGTTCATGGAGACATTCAAGTTGGAGTGCCCAGTCACTCTCCAAGCCAGAGTGTGCTCTGCTTGGTTGCTGTTCCCTAGATCACGCATGGCTTCAGTTCTCTAACATCTTTTTCGGAATGATAAAGTTCTAGCCTGCAGCCCAGAACTCTCCACTAGGGGGCAGTGTTGCTTTGTCCCAACTACGATGAGGCCAAGCAAGCACACAGTGGGGAAGAGGTAGATTTGAACACACATCACACAAAGACAGTAAATATATGGCTTCAAGTGTCAGGGGGCCTGATGACGAGAAACTTGCTTCGGAATTTTACAATGAGCCCAGGCAGCCTTGGAGAGAAAGGGTGTTTGTGCTCGATTCCACACTGATGCACACTAGCAGAATTTAGTAAAAAACTGTTATGAAAAAGTGTCACTATTTTCAAATCCCCATCATCCTCAAATATCCTTAAAGACACCTTATAGGACTTAATTCTCCTTTCTTCCTCATAACTATTCCATCTGAAGATCTCCAGTTGCCATGCCGCCGTGGAGCATTCTGGGTAGAGGAAGTAGGGCCGTGGAAATTGTTGTTCACCATGGGACTGTGCTAAAGCCAGGTCA
Organism: Acomys minous; assembly: GCF_964271855.1. Classification (NCBI taxonomy): domain Eukaryota; kingdom Metazoa; phylum Chordata; class Mammalia; order Rodentia; family Muridae; genus Acomys; species Acomys minous. Next base: position 23,979,943 of record NC_140500.1, read on the forward strand.
CTGAAGGCGGTCATCTCCACCTCGCCAGACTAGCCTGAGGATGAAAGCAAAGATCCACCGGTGCCCTGGGTTTCTGAAGTCCCTTCCCCCCAAAAAATAATTGAGTTATTTTAAGATTAAAAGAACAGAAAAGAAAGATCAAACTGAAATTGGTAAGCGGTGAGTAAACAAGCCTATGTCAAACGGAACTCAAAACAATAGGCTATGATGCAGGGCGGGACCTTTTCCCACAAGGCCCTACAGCTCACTAGCTTGTACCTGGGGCTTGAAGTAGCTCGGTTTAGTTCTGTTAGAACGGAATGGACAACACTGATGGAGGAGGAAGCATAGAACATCCTTACCAGTCTCCCATATGCCATTTTAGCTGAATTTATTAAAGTAAGAAAAGGAGTGAAGACACGGGACTTCTGTCGTTTGTGGTATGTTCTGGAGATCAGAGTATATGTTTGAACCACTTTCAAACTGAACTATTGATTTAGAAATTTTGTGAGGATCTTACCAGAAACATTTATTTTTGGGGACGTCATGTACCATAATGATCTTTCACTCACTGTGTGATGGAAGGTGGCCTTCAGCCTCTGATTTGTGGGTTGCTGGGAATCCAGCCCAGGGCTCCCTGCCCCGTAGGTAGGCACTCTACCAAGAGAGCTATATCTCCAGCTCTTTCTGCAAGATTTCAGGGGGAAAAAAGTGAAATCATTTCACTTCCCTTCATATGTACGTTTTGGTGCCTTTCATCCAAGCATATAGACAGATACATGTCTGTGTAATATCTTGGGCTTAGCCAATAAGAATAACATCCCATAATTTATGTATACTCTGGTGCGTGTGCCCTGTATAGCACATGCTGCCTTAGAGAAGGTATCACGAGGTGGTCCTGATGTCACAGTGTGTGGTGTGATGAGAGAATTCTAGACGAAGCATCCTGCTCCTGGCAGGGGTACACTTGCTGTGTAAAACACTCTGTGGGCCTTTCGCTCTTGGAGTCTGAGCTTCTTGGTCTAACGTGCTCAGGATTCTCTCTGTTTCTAGTTTGGTTTCCCGCCAGAGTGAAAGCACAAGCCCAGATGACTGTGGTTTAGATATGGCTTCCTTGGGTCCCCCTCCCCCCTGCCATGTCCCAGGCTGACTCCAGGCAGGGTAAGTCTTTGCGAATAATAAGATCCTGTGAAAGCAGAAGAGGTGGTGGTGCCTAACTAGGGTGAAGAGAGGACAGAGCGATCTCTGAACTGGCCACTGCTGGGCAGAAACCTAATTAATGGCAAACAACCAGATGCCTATCATATTTCAACTGAAAAACATTAAGGCCTTATTTAAACTTAAGTAAACCAAGAGAACTTTTGCTTTTGGGTCCAAGGGCACACCAGGTAAATTTAAATGTCCCATTAATACACTCCCCCAAAGAGCACATTGATCTAAAAAAAAAAAAAAAAAGTTCCTCCTCACTGAGCAAAGCAAACTAGATTTGCTTTTGGCTGGGTGTTAGTCCAGAGAACAGGCAACAGTTTTCTTCCTGAGGAAGGGCATCCCTGGCATAATTGACAAAACATTGTTAATTATATTGGATATATTTAATCTAGTCTACAATTATGTTCACTGCTCACCATTAGAATATAGTGTGTTCAAATCCTATAGCTACTTTGGTTTCTAATCTTAAATATGTTTAAAACTCCTTGAGGACTCTTGTAGATACAATGTAGACATCAAAAGATCCAGATACTGACCCCTTTGCCCTGCGATTCATATTCCTAGGAGGAGAAGAATTGAAGTTTAGTATAAAGGGAATGGTCAATTAACCACTTACAAGTCCCTCAACAGCCATTGGCTACTTGTACCTCTCATATAGGAGTAGAGCCACGAAAATTTCCCTCTATCTATGTTGGCATGTGGACTGGTATCATCTTTGCAGGCTTTATAAAGTCAAGCATATTATTAAGAGTTCATTGGCGCAATGTCCTGGTCCTTTCCAGAAGGGTCATAGGCCCTCTCCAGCTACAGATTCTTACCTAGGTTTACAGTAACATGTGTGTATTCCCTTCAGTTGAGTGGACTCTAAGCCCAACTCTTGGTTACTCCCAAGATATTTGCACCACTATTGTACCATTAGGCATATTGCTGGCGGAGTCATTACTGTAATCCACAGGGTTTACTGACAGGTATGACTTCACGGCACCTTCTGACAGTATAAGAGCTAGACGTCAAGGGGAAGACTTCCACATCAGTACCAGCTGGATTCTCCAAGTCGTGTGCCAAACTGTGTGGTGTCTTCAGCAACAGGGCCCTACCTAGATGTTCTGGCATGCAACTAAGAACAATGGTGATAGTCTATATTGTTGGGATGGGCCTCTTGCGTCCACGTGACCAGTAACTCAAGGGGAGGTAATTCTTTGCCGAACATTGGTTTTCTTTCTTTAAGAATTTTTTTTTGAGAATTTCATACATGAGTACTGTATTGGTACCGTTTCCAGGTCTCCTCCTCCCACCTGCAACTCATCCCATGCAGGGTGGAGAATATACGGAGAGCCTGTGCAATGGCTTAGCCGGGTAAGTATAGCTCTCCTTCCTCATGAGAGAAGTTTCTTCCTGTGACAGACAGAAATTACAGAGATCCACCCACAACTGGTTAAAACGCATAGAGTAAGTGACCATGGGTACCCAACTCAATTGATACATCTGCAAACTCAGAAAACATCATGGAAGATGGCAGAAAGGGTTTTTTGTTGTTGTTTTTGTTTTGTTTTGTTTTGTTTTTTGTTTTGTAAATATAACTTATTGAAACTAGATTCTTTTCTCACACAATATATCCTGATTATAGTTTCCCCTCCCACCACTCCTCCAAGTCCATCCCACCTCCCTTCCCATCTGGATCTACTCCTTATCTCTCATTAGAAAATAATGGGCTTCTAAGAGATAACAACCAAACGTGAAAAAATAAAATATTGTAATGAATGTGGACATGGCAACCCAATAGGAGGAAAAGATGCCCAAGAGCTGGCACACGAGTCAGAGACCCACTAGTTCTCATGTCAGGAGTCATATAAAAAAATGCTAAGCTAAAAGGAAACCTCTCTGATGATGACTGGATAAGGCATTGATCTATAAGTATAGCCAAATATCATTAGGATATATATATATTAGACCAGGAGTGTTTGGACTATCTTTCTCTGGTTCTTGGTACTCAAGCAATGTCAGATATGGGTTCCTTCTTGTGGAGTGGGCCTTAAGTCAAATCAGACATTGGTTGGCTACTCCCACAAGTTCTGTGCCACCATTGCTTTAGCATATTTTGCAGGCAGGAGGTATAATAGGTTAAAGGTTTTGTGGATCCTGCCTTCAAGGCATGTAACAATCAAACATCCTGTAAAGCACAGCAGCCACAATCTTCCTGGAAGGAGATGTTGGAAGCTGAAGACAGGGACAACTGAGCACGTCTTCTAAAGATATTCGTGAGGCTGTACAGCTCAGACAACCAATTAAAGGTCCCCCATCTACGGTCCGGAGTAAAACTGACAGTCATGGGGGGGGGGGCGACTTTGGACTATTTTAGTCCTGTGTAAGGTAGATCTACCTCCTACAGACTTCTCTAGAGAAATAACAGCAGGGATTGGCTTTTCCAAACCCAGAGAACTGGCATTTTCTCCACCCTCTGGAATGAATCATGGGAGTAACACGAAGACAAAAAGTTCTTTGCACACAGACAAGCACCGGAAGAGCACACAGGAGAGGTAAGCACGCAGCTCACCTCTTCAATGAAAGGAGGGGCTTAGCTCTTCCTCCTGCAATGCCAGGGATGATAAAGTTTTACTCCCAGGTGATCCTTTATTGTCTGATGAGACAGGCCCTGCCCATATCTTCAAGAATTTACTTATCTAAGACCCTTTCCCTTTAAATCTTGAGCATTGCTTTTAGGCCATAAAACCCATTCTTATGAGTGATGTCACTTGGGCCTTTATAACAGCCTCAGAGGGAGAGGGAGATAGGAAGAGAGAGGGAGAGGGAGACAGAGAGGGATTTCTGCCACACGTCTTGGCATGTCTTGGTAGGGTAGGCCAAAAGAGAGTTCAGTGGCTTAGGCTTTCCAGCAGTCACAGAACCATACTGGAACTCCCATCCTGGTGAGTGATTTGGCTGGATCTCAAAGCCCTCCAGCTTGCAGGGTTTTTTTTTTTTGTTTTTTTTTTTTTTTTTTTTTTTTTGCTGCCAGGTGTGTGGAGCAGAGTAAGTTCCAAAGAGGGACCCGTGGAACCTCACCACAGCAACATGAGCCAGCTTGGCTGCCTCGGAATTTAGAGGGGTTTGGTTGGTTGGTTGGTTGCATGATTTTTGCTTAAATGTTTTTGTTTTCCCCTCCTACCAGGAATAACTTGATATCAGTGGTCCCTCTATGGGAGAAACAATTAAAACAAGCCCACCTTCTAATACAGAAACAAGTGCAGTCAGGACACAAGGCACTAAGCCAATGCTGTCTGAACTTCCAGAGATATTAGTCATTCATTATGTGGAGAATGTTCTCTTCTCCTGATTGTCTAATTAATGCTTAAATAAATGCTTAACTCTCATGGTAAGAGAAAAATTTAAAGTTCGGTCAAATAATTAGGTATGTTCTTACCTGTTTATCACTACTAGGGTTTTGTTTCTACTCTTTAAGGTACTTTCTGGAAACTCACGGTTCAATTCTGCAACAAATGTAGCAGCGTTTAGAGTCGACTGGGTTATTTACTTATTCAATAATATAGTTGCTAAAGAGGCAGCTCAGAAATAATCTCTTACTGGTAAACAGCCTATAGGAATTAGTGTGCCACTGATAAAATGCAGGACGGCTATTTGCTGATACTGACAATTGGCAGCTTGCATTAACATGGTACTTGGGATCTGTAGATAGTTATCCAAAATTCTCCCACTTAAGACTTTTAAAAATACCCAGTGGGTATCGCCTAACATCCTATAAATTTAGTGTTTTTAAATCTAATAGTGATTGCTTTTAATGCTTTTATATATGACACTTTAAAAGGACAAGAAGCATATATTCTATGCTCCGATTCCACATTTTCTTCAAAGATTGTACTCATCCCAAGTGATATAGCTCAAAAGTCTAAGCTTGGTTCAATCAGTCAGCTTTTATTAGATGTTTCTAAGCCACTGAATAATTTAACTCACTCTGCCATTTATTTGGATTTGGGCAACAGTTTATTGGATGGATAAGAAGAACAAGATTCTTATAGTCACAATGCATAGTTTTGGATCCCCAGTTTGTACACCCTTGCCCAAAACGGGTATCCTGAAAGAAGACTAAGATTCAATTTTAAGTGACCTCATGCATAAATTAGCACATAGAGAATAGAGGCATTTCTCTGTTCTATATAAACTCTTTACTTCAGGATTTATAAACTCATTGTGCATGGTTAAAAAAATATGTAACAAAGGTTTAGCTTAAAACATCTAACAAAATGCTGATAGTTCAATCTATACATAGGTAATTGTAATTTGCTATAACATTTTACACATACACAGTATAAAGCAACTAAGGCAACACTCATAAAACTTAGTCTTACTAAGCTTTGATTATATCTTCTGTTTAGACTAAGAAGAAAATGGCAAGTCTCCAAGGTATTTTGGAGTAGAACAGATTTTTGTATGATGATAAATTCCTAAGGTTCTACAGGTATACTCAGGTTAACAAAATTAACTTAGAGATGTATGTCTAAAACTATAAAATCCTAGTATTATAAAAAAAGGTACCAACTTGTTGTGAACTGTTAAAGATAATTAGGACATGCAAATTAATGCCCAGTCACCCTGTAAATGAGCACATGTTTTAATGTACTCAAAACTAAGTTTGTAGTCATACTAAATACAAATATGCATTTAAAAAGACAAGCTTTGGCTTCCTATATATGTTTTCAAGATGAAAACTAAAGCGAGTAACTGAAAACACAGTTTGTTTAAAATCAGCTACATGTAATAGATGGTTGCCCGGTCAAATTATGTACCCATCCAATAACGCACTTGCTGGTATTTAGAGGTGGGAGTGCCTTGGTGGATTGAAGCCAAGGAATGCAGCAGCAGAGATCACACAACACAACCGAAAGACCCTCTGGAAGTGGGAACATGAGAGAGAGAAAGAGACAGAGAAAGACAGAGAGAAACGGGCCCAGGCCCGGAGACAAGGAGAATAAGAGAGACTGTGGCGGGAGGGTATGTGTATTGCATAGGAAAAACACACAAATGTTTCCCGTTTGTCAGCGGCAGGTCATCACCCGTGGCTTTTAACACTGAGTCCCTGAGGGCACACTGGTGGAGTGCCTGACTTCTAACAGCACAAGCAACATTACAAAAATTTAAAAATTTATATTATCTTTCATTACCAAAATTCCTTTTTAAATTCATGTTTTTGTGTAACAAAAGAAAAAAGAAAAATATAAGTAGACTTGGGATGGATTTAAAAAGGAAAATAGGAGTAATTTGAAATCAAGAACATTTTAAAAGTATTTCTTCTGGGTAAAAAGAAGGCCAAAAAGATACAAATATAATGCATGTCTCTCAAATTTCCTTAGAGGCCAGAAGGAGTTAAAACAAAAATGCAGTCAGTAGACTTAGATTATTTTGAAGCTTGTTATTGTTGTTGTTGTTTTACCTAAAATTGTTTCAGAACAGCCTGAGAGTCTGTGACGTCGCACTGCCTACGTGTAGTATGCACTAAAGCTTCTAACAAGTTCTTCCTCCGTGCAGATGCTATGCTTGGATATTATTCACATTTTCTTGTTTTTACTTACAGTGGTAGCTGTAGCTAACCTTCATACTTACGTGTAAAAACTCAGTTATTTCTCCGTTAGGATTTTCTGTGATTATTTCTCAGGTATTTTTCAATATCCTATAGCCTAACAAAAGAGTCTTAATCTGGAAATTAAAATTGCCCCAGAAGTTTTAAAGATCTCAAATCCTATAGCCTTAAGTTTAAATCTTTTATAAAATTAATAATCAGTGTTAATTAAATAGATTTTGCTTGTTTGTTTAATTTTATGCCTGCCCTTTAGTCTGATAAATGATCAGACACTGGCAAAGGCAATAAAGAAAGCTCACAATAACCTATCCTCTATTAAGTGCATTTCTTTTTGTTTTAAAGATTTATTTATTTATTATGATGTATACAGCGCTCTGCCTGCATGTACACCTGCATGCCAGAGGAGGGTATCAGATCACTTTATAGATGGTTGTGAGCCACCATGTGGTTGCTGGGAATTGAACTCATGACCTCTGGAAGAGCAGTCAGTGCTCTTAACTGCTGAGCCATCTCTCCAACCCCTTAAGTGCATTTCTTATAGAGTATAAAGACATTATTTTATTTCAGTCTTCTAGTATATAGCTAGTAACAAATGGACATCAGCCCGATACCTTGAAACCATGGCTGTGAGTGTCTTGGCCATTCTCTGCTGTCAGGTGTATGAGGTCAATGCTAAAGCTCACTACAGGCACGTACACTGCACCTCCCTAACTAGTCAGCCACAGAACACAGCCCTACCCATGGCATGAAGCCCTGGGGGCTCCAGGAAATAACAGTATATCTTAACTGGAACTTGACTTAGTCAAATAACTCCATAGGACTCTCATTATGACTAAATGCTAATAATGGTTCTGCTTAAGCTAGAAAACAATTTAAGGAATTTCAATACTGCCATGTTATTAAAATCCTTTACTATACACAGGATAAAGTTATTATAAAATACCATCAAATACTTAACTGGTAAATTTTTAAAAATTAAAAAAGGGGTAAGAGCTATAGCCACTTACATTCCCACATGCTATACTACATTGAGTTATGTTAAAATTAATTTTTTCCACTTTAAAGGATAACTTTTTGCTTCTGCTCAAAAAGCATTTTTGCCCTAAAAGAGTCACAACCTAAAATAAATGATAAATGAAAAGAAAGAGCCTGATATTCTGTTAACATCGAACAAGGTTATACTCTTTACTGAAAAATGAGCAAAGTCCCAGATGGCTCCTCATTTGCTGCATCTGGCCAGGACATCCAGAGATCATTGGACAAATGAGGAAACATAAAGACTGATGGCTCATCAAGCTGAGACTTTGGGGAAACAAGAACACTATACTACTAACACCTCAAAATGACCCTGTTACAATTACTGGTTGTATTTCATGGTAACTCTAAGCATGTCAATGCAGAAACCAAATGTCAGCAGGTAAAAGACATGCCTGTAATAGGAGACAGTGTGCTTTTCTTTTTGCCATGCTAAGGGTTGGTTTTGTGCTCTAAATGCCTCTTTTAGGAATAGTTATTGGAATACAAAGAGAAGAATCTAAAATGGTCTGTATGATTAGCAACACTACTAGCATTACAACAAAAATATGAGCAGAAATCAACCATGAGATGGTGAACTGAGAACCATAGTTTTAAAAATTAGTCACCATCAATTATTTTTCCTCAAGCGTAACCTTGGTTGTCAACAATTTCCTGGCATGTGTAGCTTTAATGTGTCAGATTTTTCTCATACCATTGATGGTCAAATTAATGATTTGTACAAAGAGATAGATAAAAATCTCTCAAGTGACTTTTGAATGGCCCCAGTGGCTAAGATAGTTTTCTCCTTTCCTTGGTCCTCTGTTAACTATTCTTCAATCTTTTATGCTTGTTTATACTTGTTAGACCAGCTATGGAAGCGGTGCATACAATCATGGCCACTACTTTTTCCTTAAAAACTTAGAAACAGGGAGATGTAGAGGGCAAAAAGTTCTTGTGCACACAGACAAGCCCCAGAGAAGCCAGGAAAGCTAAACACACAGCTCACCTCTTCAATGGAGTGGGGGACTTAGCTCTTCCTCCTGCAATGCCAGGAAGGATGGAGTTTTACACCCAGGTGATCCTTTACTGTCTGATGAAACAGGCTCTGCCCATACCTTTGAGAGTTTACTTATCTCAGATCCTTTGTTCCTAAATCTTGAACATTCGTTTTAGGCTATATAACCCATTCTTATGAGTGATGTCATCTGGGCCTTTATAACAGCCTCAGCGACTTCTATGCTCTCTTAGGGCCAAGCCAATCCTGATTCTCACAGGCTTATGTTTACCTCAGCCAATCTCCCTAGACCCCAAATCTAGGGTGCCATCTCTGAGTCAACAGTACCCATTCTTGTGAAAGAAGCCACATGTACTTTGTAAAGGATTTCAGTGTAAACATGTCTTAAGTTACTGTGCACTTGGGGCTGACTTAATTGTTATCTGAATACTTTTTTCCTAGGTTGCCCTGTGCCTAAACATGGCAAAGTAAAACGATCTGGGCCAGACTCTAGAAGCCCTTGTGCAGCGCTGGTTACAATAAAGTCGGGCTGAATGGAGTGTCCGTCTTACCCCACCCTGATCCTTGGGCCTGCCTGCTGTAAAGCCTGCGGTGGAATCACCACATTAAGTCATGAGTTCTACGTTCCCAGTTGTTCAATACCATCTTAGGAAGGTATCTTTTACCTAAGCTGCAGGTACAAATTATGTGTATTATCTCCCTGAAGACTGGCAACTTCTCTACAGGTTCTTCCTAAACACACCTGAAAATCCATTCTGAAGCTATAAAAGAAGCAGCTTGATTAGTAATATGAAATGAAGCCCTGGCCAAGCAAGGTAAGTCTAGTTGTATGGGCTTCTAGGGAATTTAAGAAGTATAGATGAGCTCGCCCAGTTAAGATTCAGCCGAGAGACACTCTTAAACTCAAAGTGCAGTGCACTGAAGCCATAGAAGAAACTAATCTGAGAGGTAAAATTTTCCACTGTATGAATTTATTAGACCTTGTAAACATCCCTGATAACAATACTGGGCTAGCAGCAAAGAAGCCCCATTCTTATGAACACTCATTTGTACGAGAGTTGTGCACATCACTGATATTGTGTGTTGATGTTGTCCCTGCCTTTAGCAGCTTGACTGATGGCATTCTGGGAGATGTTTGTAGCTTTCAGTTTGCAGTTGGAGGGCAGATTGTTAATGTTCCAATTGACTCAGAATCAAAGCCTCTGTTCAGATAAAACACTAAATGTAGGGTCTGGAGAGATGGCTCAGTAACTAAGAGCCCTGGCTGATCTTCCACTGGACCAAGGTTCAATTCCTAGCATTGATATAGCAGCTCTCAAATGTCTGTAACTCCAGTCCTGGGTGATCTGATGACTTCATCTGGCCTGTGTGGGCACTGTACCACATTGCACACAGACCGGTGCAGGCAAAACACTTATACATATAAAAACAGAAAAATAATAATAAATTCCTTTTGACAGTGCTGTCTTAGGGGTTTACAAATTTCTCAATAACTTTTGGTGAGGTACTGAGTCAAAATCCTAAAAATCTAGCATCAGAATGGAGTGAGTTGCTTATCAATGATTTACTGATAATTAGTAGTTCCTTTCAGCAATACCTGACTAACACCAGAGAGCATTTACATCCTCAGACTGCCTGTGGAACTGTGGCAATAAAAGATGAAGTCTTCCATGAGATTCTTGGGTTTCCTCATTGAAACAGGAAAGATGAGAGAAATGCCTGACCAGGAGCTTGAAATAGACAATTACATAAATGGAAACCCCTTCAAAGAATAATTCGGGTATTCCCTAGGTATGGCAGGTTGCTATAGAATTTGGATCCCAAACTTTGTCCTCATGGACTAAGCCCCTTCAGGAAGATTTGCAGGGATCTGAATTGATACAGGAAGAGTAACAGGTTTTGAAAGAGAGGGGCTGCAGCAACTGCATTTCTTACAGAGAGCAAAAGAGCTCTGCCCAGGCCAATGTGGTAGGTGTGCCACCCCCACTGATGAACTTCTTAAAACCAAAAGGAAATATACGACTCACTGCAGGCCCGACGGGGAATTATCAAGCAGTTCTCACTAATAACCCTCAACCTTCATGCTGATGTAGATAGAAGATAACCCTAGCTCCTCTCCTTCTGGCCCCAAATGGAAGCTTTTACTACTGAATGCACCAAGATAATAGATGAGAGCTACTCTGGTAGATTTGGCTTACAGGGTCACTTCTGGCAAAAGCTGACTGGACCCTCTACACTGATGGAAGCAGCAACATCTATCAGCGCACTAGGACGGCTGCATTGGCTTTATCTACTCTGGAAGACATCAACAAGGCCAAAGTGCTCCCACCAGGGATGTCTGCCCAGAAAGCACAGCTCACTGCATTGACTTGAGCATTTGAATGGTCAGTAGGGAATCTGGCCTATACTTATGCTGACCCTAGGTATACTTTTGTGGTTGCACATGCTCATGGTTCTGTTTAGAAGGAACGAGGACAGGTCAATCTAATAAGAAAGAAATCAAGCATGCCTTTCTGTTGATCAACTGAGCATTGTTCAACTGGGGGACATAGACAACTGGAAGCTGGCATGCTATTGAACAGGTGGCAGTAGTACACTCTGTGGCCACAAGAATGGTGATGCTGCATTTCTCAGCAGCAACAACCTGCCAGACAAACGGTTAAAGAGACCAAGAAGTCCCATGACGTCATGCCACTCATTCCTGTACTGGGCTGGTTTAAAACGGGACCTCAATATTTTACTTTAAATTTTTTTTTTAAAAAAGCCATTAGATGAGAGTCACTGAAGCTGAATCATCTAACCACAAAAGAAACAAGACAGAGGAAAAAGTCTCTCCAGCCCATTTAGTAAATTCAATCGTTAAGCAACTCATGAATCTATTATTTGGGATACCAGTTGGGAGGACCACTGCAGATAATTAATTAAGTCATGAATTACAAGCCCCAGGCTCTCTGAAGCTATAGTAAGGACTGCAACCCAATGTGCAGTTTGTCAGAAAATCACTACCCCCAAACCAAAAGGACTTAAAGCGACAATTGGGACATTACCAACTTGAGAACTGACAAGCTGATTTTATTATACTATCAAAACCAAGAGGCTCAAATGTGTGTTGACACTTTTGGGGGACAGATTAAAAAATTCTTCATTTGAATTGAGAAGTTACCAAATCCTTGCTGACTTATTACTTGCAGACTGTTTAGCAGCAATCAAGATGGCACAAAGAATAAACAAACACTTAGTCATAAGAGGCACGCTACACACAGCCTAGAAGCCTCAAGCGAGGGAGAATGAATCACACTGTAAAAGAATATCACTAAATCATTCCAAGAAACACAGCACTGGGACCAAGCCTTGTCAATTGCCTTGCTCGGGGTGAGGGCTGCTCCCTTAAGTAGATTCAGTTTGAGTCAGTATGAAATTGTCTGTGGGTGACCATTATAGATCAAACGTATACAGAATTGCACAATAATAGATTAGGAACTGAACACAGAGAATTATGCACAGTAACTAAGGCAATTTTTAATCAAACATATGCAAGTGTTGATGAGTCTGCCCTTACAGGAGACCATGTTGTATTGAAATGCTGGGTGCAGGATCAGATGGCTGAGGAGTTGACTGCCCCCTAGGAATTGCTTCTGGAGATGCTAGCACCATGGCAAAGAGGGCTGTGAAGACCAACGGACATACAAACAAACAGGGGGCTTGAAGCTGACTCCAAAAAGACAATGCTAGCTGCACTACTATTAATGGCGGGCCTTTTGACTCTTCAGGGAGACATCACAGCATTTAAGCAGGATGATATTGTATGGGTTTACTTGACAGAAAATACTTTAAATACCTCTGACTTTTGCCTTAGAGGAGGTTCGTATGTCAAGGAGGTTTTCACATCGTGTCTTATGGGTGTCGGCACACCCCTTGAGGATCTACGAAATTATACTCTATTCAAGAGCATAAATAATAAGCCGATGGACTTTCCAGACATCTATAACTGGGGATCTGTTGTGACTGAGAGAGAAATGGGTATGTTCACCTTAAAACTGGCAGGGATCACATCCCCCAGGGATTGCATTGTTTTTGTAAGGTGTACTAGAGATTGTGTAGATCTGACAGAAAGTAGCCTCACGGGTTGTGACTCTTTCTCCCCCGTATTGTACGCTGTGGGTCACCTAAAGTTACCGACAGGATGGTTCCTGCTGTGTGGAAAGACAGCTTACGCTTTTGTGCCTGCAAACAGCACTGGGGGACCCTGTACCATTGGAAGAGTTACAGTGCCCATGTCTCAGAAAGCCACCCCGATATACAGAATGCAAGCGAAGAGGGTCGTTTCCTCCCCGCTTACCTGTGACGACAAAGTGAGGCTGTGGAGAGCTATAGAGTATGCCTCCCCGACCATCTTCATAATACCAGTGATGGTAGGGTTCTTGAATTCAGAGTTGGAACGCCTGGCTTGCACTCCAACCAGAGCCTTAGAGGCAACAGCCCATGCTACCGAGGCCGTGAGACCGGAATTAAGTCAGGGAGGCCACTGGAAAGAAGCCGGCTGTGGTAGACTATTTGTTACTGGGACAAACCCGTGGGTGTGAACAGTCTAAAGAAAACTCTCATTTTAACCAGTTGGACAATGCTCAGTTGATCAACAGAAAGGCTAATATAACTAAAGAAATTATCTCTAATATAAAGAAGGGAGAGTAATTCTTACTTTCTCACTCCCAAATCTTAGAGGCTCATGAAGCCTCCTTAATTGTTCTGCTTTTTGTCTTTTTCTTTTTTCTTTTCATAACTGCTCGCTGTTGCAACTAGACCCAATTGTGTATAGATCTGTGTCAGAAAATTCCTTATGGATAAGAGAACTTACTGACGGATAACAGGGTAAGGTAGGTAGTGCGTACTTCATGTAACACACTAAGAAATGGGTCTGCACAGATATAATGCTCATGGTTTGTTTGTTTTGAGTTAATTGCACACGTACACTATTAATGGCTTGTTTCTTTTGGTTTAACTCCCCAATCCAGAAATGGGCAGAGTTGGTACCATCTGACATTAACCAGACCCACTACTGCCAGAAGTGCCTGGGTTCAGTATGAGGGCATCACAGACATCACCAGTGCCAGCAGCGTGGCACCCACTTAGCTATGAGGACAAGTTTGAGCATGAATGATCAACTGTCTTTGTTTAATCCCCCATAAATGGCTTGTTTGAGATATGATGTTTTGGGAGAGTATTTACCTGCCACCTTCTCAGATTGCCATCTGAATAAAGCACAACGTACGTGTTCAAACCCCACCTCTGCCACTTAACATCCATGGTGACAGGAAGCATGGCCTTTGGCATTTTAGTTATAATAATCTTTTTTCTTTCTGAAATTAATGTACTATTATGCAAATGTGTGCAAGTACCCACGTACTATGACCTGTGTGTGAAGGTGAGCTCTCTCAAACAAGAGTACCAATAAGCTTTGTTTATGGCCACGCCATTTGTGCTGACTAACTGTGTCCCCTCTCTCATCCTGATACCTGAGCAATGCACCATCTTAGTGACTGCACAGTGTCATTTACAATAAAGAAATTTCTTAAGAAAAATAAGTAAACCAGATCATCTGTGTGTACACATACATACATACATACATACATACATACATACATACATACATACATAGTTATTTTCACTTATATATGTGCGGGCAGAGCATACACATAAGTATGTGTGCCTGTGGAGGCTAGAGCTTTAGAATGCCCTGGAGCTGGAGTTACAGGCAGTTGTGGGTCACCAAACATGGGTGCTGGGTCCTCAGCAAGATTGGCGCAGGCTCTGAAATGGCTTAGCCACCTCTCCAGTCCCCATAGCTAATGCTTTTTATTTAATTTCTAAACCCTGCTTGATCTTTGAACCTGGTTGTAGATTACATCTTCTGAGCAACATAACTTCAAAAGCCACAAAATTATGCATGAGCACACATGTGCGCAAACATACACACGCACATGCACACACATGCATACACACGCACACACCCCTACGAAATATAGAAAAGTCTATCTCTGAATGCTATCTCTTATCTCTGCTTGCTCAATCCAACTCTGGTTCATATGCACATATGCGGAATTTTTTTCTGTGGTGTAAATCAAAAACATTGGTCATCTCTGAGTGGCTGACCTTAACAGAAAGGTGTATCCTCAGGCTACGGCCAGTAGTCTTTGGGCTGCATTCTCCCGTTACCCCACACATGATGGCATTGGTCTCCCTACCAGTGAGCTTGCTGTTAAGGAGCCTCGCTCTGCTTGTTGCCCTTTTGGTCGCCACATCCCTCATATATATGAGGTGCATGAAACTCTAAGTTGCATGAAACTCAGCCACCATCCTTAGAAAAAAATTAAGAGATGTAGATTGTTAGCAATGACTACCACCCTTAGAAAGAATTTGTAAATATAGATTGTTTTGCAAGGTTAGGCTAAGATGTTTTTGTCAGTGGCTCTCGTGTAGCAAATCTTGAGGAACAATTTTGAAGTTCAGAAAGGCTCACTTTCAATACTGAGCTGGGGACTTTTTGCAGTTAGGGAGCAAGAACCGTAGCCCAAATTAGCACTGGCTGAAGTGACTCTCTTGCTGAAGCTGGACTGGTGATCAAGGTGATGATTAATTTCTTGTACCCATTTTTGCCCTCAGCTTCCTGACATGATTTAATAAAAATATTAATGAGTAGATACACACCTTGAGGATTTAATGTGGAAATGATGTTTAGATTTGTGATTCCTTTAAGATTTTTATAAGATTACTTTTTTTTTTTAAAGCTGCTAACCTGAGCTTCTAGCACACTCAGGTAATTAAGTTTTATTCCTTCTCAAGTCTCTGATGGGGTTGAAGACCAGATAGTTTAGTCCTTACAATTAAGCTTAGTTGTTTAAGGGTTAAGCTTTTTTTTTAGGTTTAGATAGATGTTTTAAGTTGATAGAGATGAGATATAACAGATATTGAATTTCACTAGAATTTTAGACAGGAAAGATGTTTTCTGCGAGGTTGCGAAATACAATTAGCCAAAACACCATGAATGTAGCATTTATATAATTCCTGATTGTTCCGTGGTTCTTCTTGCTGTATGTATGCTTTTTAATTTATGTATAATAATATAAATGTATATGCCAATAAAAATAAAATAAATATAATATCTTTAGAAAAAATTGATAATGTCTTTGTAACTGCAAATTGCAGCCTGTCAATAAAGAGAAGCTGCCTGAAAAAATTACTTTGCTTTCTTACACTTTGATAATCTATAGCAGACTGCTTGGTTATAAACGTATGTGGGTTTCTGGGAATATTTTGTTTTCTTCACCTGTAATGCATAAAATGTTTTTCATGTAAAGGTATTGGGAAACATGCTGTTTTTTTCATAATCATTCACTAAAAGAAAAATATAATGTATTCACATTGTAATTTATACACTGCTTGAAATATGTTTCTGGGTATATAAGCTGTGGGAGAAAAAACTTCTCGAAGCCTGCTCGTTGGAGCTTGTTTTGCTTCATCCATCACATTTGTATGTGTGAGGATGTGAGTCTTTCCCCACTTTCCTTCCTTTTTCTTCGACGGCCACAGCAGTATAGGCCCTTAGCTGCTGGTTACAAGCACTTCTGGCCCAGAGAATTTGTATCCTCTAAGAAAAGTCTGCTGGGTAGTCAGTCAGCGATTCTGTGCCCTGCCTCAGTTTACCCTGTGGTGTCAAAGCTGGTTTTTGACAATGGGTCTACGTCCCCATAGGATGGACGATGGGGGCTCCATCCCAGACAAGATGTAAAGTTATTCATGTGATCTTCAAGCAAAATTAAACAAAGCCTTGCCTCAACTCCCTTCGTTCTAACTCCTTCATCTGTACTGACTTCCCTTCCTCCTGTGATGGTACTCAGGTCAGAAAGGGGGAAACATGATCACAGTGCTGATGGTCATAAATTATTGGCTGACTTATGGAAGGCAGGTGGTAGAGCAAGGCAGGGGCAGGCCTTGCTCGGGAAAAGCATCTGGTGCTGTGTTTGTGGACAGTAAGTGCTATACAAGCCCTAGTTTCCTATCTTAGCCTATTTCTCCATCATGGCACACTCTGATTTATCTAGTCGGTGTGCACTACATGAATATAGGCCCCAGTGATGATGCAATATTCTGAAACTATCTTTTGCATTCTAAGAGACTAGAACCTTTGCTGGACCTGACAGCCAGAGTTAATAATACACCCTGAGGTCACTTAAGATTGCAGTCCTACTGTGTACTCAGCTTGTTTGTTTAACCTGTTTTTAAGAGAACAGTGAAACAGACAACCTCACTGGTTTTGGATTTTCCATGAAATCAACTTTTACAACCTAAACTAATGAGTAGCTACGATCTTAGGTTAGACATTCTCCCATGCCCCTGGCCCAGAGTAATGTATGTGTGGTCTCTGACAAAGTCAGCAAAAACAGAGATTTAAAGCAATCTTCTAAAATTAATATCCATCATAAATGCTAAGCATAACACTCATGGATATTGAATACAACATGTGGTCCCTGCTTGATAAAAAATGGTATTGTTTGCTACCTAGACCAGCTGGGCTCAGTTGGGGTCAGTGACTTTCAGCGCAGCAGAATTCTGTGGAAGATTTCTGTAGATTATCCTTCATTCTTTCCCCCCATGTGATGCTTTCTGTGCTGTTCAATAAAAGAGAGAGCAAAGTCCTTTGTTAGGGACGTGATGGCCAGTCTTTTTTTGTCAACTTGACTTTGTCTGGAATTAATAAAAACCCAAGAGGCTGGGTACACCTGTGAGGGACTGTTCTTGATTGAGTCAGTGGGAAGATCCACTCCAAATCTGGGTCTTTTGAGGTGGGAATGTATGCCTTAAATTTGGACCACCTCTTCTTGTGGCAGCCTATATAAAGGACATGGAAGAAAGAGGCTCTTGGTCTTTGCCTGCTTGCTTTTAGTCTTGTAAATCCGTTTCTCTCTGGTGTTACAGCCTACTTCTTCAGGATTCCAGTGTGTGCTGGAGACCAGCTGAGACATCCAGTCTTGCGCATTGAACAATTACTAAACCATCTTTGCTTAGTTTAATCATAAACAGGGATATCCAAGTCCTAAAATTTATTTGATATAAACAAAAATATTACTTTCTTCTCAGTTAACAAAGTGAGACAAAGGAAGACCAGGCACATAAGCCCAATGTGTTTCAGCAACAATGGATGCATTTAACGGAGACAGCATAGCAAGAAATAGCAATTTTGTCATCATATCTTTCCCCTGAGATTTTAAAAACTTTACCCTTAGTAGGAAGGTTCTTTCAAGGACTCTACTGTTCCATTTTCTTTCTTTTTCTCAGGTGTAGCCTGAATATATGAAGACCCAATATCAGCATAGAAGCAGATATCTCTGCAAAGATACCATTAATAGTCCTTTAGTTTCTATTGAAAGGGACAGGTGGCAGTATGGCATGTAGCATTATCATCCTTATATGTTAGTTGCTTGAAAACAATAATTTCTGCCCCTTCATTACCCATCAGGCAACCAACTGCCTGATATGGCTGACCATCAGCTTGTATCTCCTAGTTATCCTAAACAAGCTGCAATACTTTAGTTATTTACCTTTGTTTAACTTTGAAAGCAAGTACAGGAGGCCAAATAAAGCCCATCCTGGTAATCAGCCATGATCATATACAGTCATTCATAAGGCAACCAACAATCAACCTGCACGCCCCAATCATCTCTAACAGTCCACAATAAAATGACAACTGCTGAACTGAAGCTCCTTCAGCATCAAGAACCCTAAATACAGGGACTGGGAACTTTCCTGACCCACACATGGCATATCACTATAGAACACAGCAACTTCCTGTATGACCCAGGTTATAAAAAAATGTTTATTTCTTAGTATTGCTAATGAAAATAAGGAGGTTAACTATATATCATTAAGTCTGCCTCTGTTAGCCTGCATAGACATTATGAGCTAGTGAGTCTCACTTTTTTTTTTCTTTTGGGAGGCATTTTACATCTTGACTGGTAGTCAGAGCATTATTTTTTTAGTTTGGTTTGGTTATACAGAATTCAGTCAGCAGGGATAGATGCATGGTATTCCAAAGCATAGATTTTTTCCCCAGACATGTGTTTTCTTAACTTTTCTTGGTCATAAGTTTGGTCATCATTGATAAACCATGACAGAACAGAGTTATCTTTTACAATCATAACCCAATTTTTAACAGTCATTGCTAAAGCATGACAGCCTGTCCTCAGGCTGGTAGTTAGTTCCCTGAGCCAGCCTAGGCCAATGGTCATGTCCCAAGTAGTGTATTATCAAGTTTTAATAATCAGAGTGCTAATTGTCAGTAGGCCCAAGAAATCTTCAGGCCAAAGTTGCTGCTTTTATTATTTCATTTCTGCCACAATATGTTTATATATTTGTAGAATTTATTTATATATCTAATCTTGGTGTTTGTTTACTCTTGGTCATATGACATGAGCTAATTTTTCTAAGAAAGAGGGGTCTTAATACTTTATTCTTTTTATCATCTATTCACATCATTCTTTGTCCATCAAATATAAGGAAGAGGCTTTATCTGCTGCCAACTTCTCTAG
Organism: Acomys minous; assembly: GCF_964271855.1. NCBI lineage: Eukaryota > Metazoa > Chordata > Mammalia > Rodentia > Muridae > Acomys > Acomys minous. The sequence goes on from NC_140500.1 coordinate 23,999,339, forward strand.
CCTACTTAATATTGTTTACCTTTTTAGGTTTGCTTTGTTCTAACTCTCTTGTTCCTGAGTAAGTACAGGGGCAGGTGTGCCACTAGTACCTTTGAATCAGAGCCTCATGAGGAGGTCTCAAGCATATTTACTTAAGTCACAACCTCCAGGGCATAAGGAAGACCTTCAAGTAGGGCCAGATAAGGATATCTCCCTAAAAGCAGGAGACGTGGTACGGTCAGGACATTTCTGGGGAAGCGAAAATTTCCATTAATTCAATATCCCCAACTTATATCATGACTGGAATGACAAGAATCAAGATGAGCACAATTCCCAGATTTATTTCCAGATTGATGATAATAGGCTAAATGCTGTCCCGAGACAAAAGAAATGAGAGATCATCTGAATCTATTTGCAACCTCAGAAACTCAGGTGGATTCCAATTGAGCTGAACTAATGGCTGTAATTTGTTAATGTAAAGACCGCATGTTCATGGCTAACTCAGAATTGTCCTATAGGCCATGGCGGTGGGACTTAACCTGTGCCCAGGTCACCTTAAAAGCATTGTATGGAAGTGGAGTGACACATCCAGTTAAATTATAAATGATGGCAACAATTCATCTAACTTTAATACCCTGAATTTGATTAGCCATAAATAAGGTGCATTTTCCAAAGCATTTATCCTATCCTCTAGATTTTTACCAATTCATTTCTTGAGTGATTAGTGCCAAGGACACATTGTTTGAAAGCTGATGAACATATTCTGAAGTATAAACCTGTCAAACCAATGCTGTGGCAGAGGCCATGACTGGCACCAAAATTCCAATGAAAGCAATAACTTCTAACATAAGGGCAGGAATAAATCTTTCGGGTCTAGTAACGACATTGGTATTGATATGCAATGCATAAGTGTCTGGGTCATCAAACCAGGGCTGGCTCAGATGCATAGGTAACGAAATGTAAGACTGATTTACCCAAACAAGAGTTCTTTCTTCCTAAGATAGGCTAATACAATTAGTAACCATACATGAGGGTCAGTTTACAATACAAGGGAACTAGATTTAGAGATAGTTAAAACATTTTTCATTTTTTAATTTACCAATTTATCAAGACATATATTAATAAAGACATTATAATAAAATGCCTGATAAACTTTAAAATGTCCCATAGCTTTATAAATTAAACATTTTAAGAGTTGTTTTTAAAATGTCCAGCTTTTAATTTTCTGTAAAGCTCCAAAACTTTCTTTAAAGAAGCTTAAAATCTCTCAATTGTGTATTTAGCAAAATAAAGTGCCTGTTTTTAAAGAGTGAAATTATAGAGAGAGCATAACAATAATTTTTAGAAGATAGAACCAAATTTTAACAGTGTAAACAAGTTAGTGTCTCTAAAAATCAATACCAAGAGCATTATTTTGATGTTGTAAAGTTTGGCTGCCAGCAAGAAAAGTGTTTGTATAATTTTAAGGCCTCATTAATCAAGCATAGTTTTAAATCTTACATTTTACAAGCCCAATTTTTAAGACAAAAGAGAAATTATGTAAACTCTTATCCCAATTTAAAAGTACCTTTGGAGACCTGTTTCTTTAGTTGGCTCATGCCATTTGTTGTTGAGTGGCTCCAACTCTAAGTTACGAGTTTAAGTTAGCTTTTTGTTACAGATGTTAGAGATTCTTAACCATATTCATACTTTATAAGGCAATAATCTATAACCAAAGTATACAGAACATAGTAAATTCATACATTTAAGACTAGTCAGAAACAAACATGTAGTGGCTATATTTAAAACAGACAAAACTTTTCTTACTTTTTCTAGCTGTCGTGTCGAGGGAGGGGCACCTTGCTCTCTGTTGAATCCAATTCTCATGTCCCCAGACAGAGGTTTTGTAGCAGGACCAGCCATCAGCTCCCTTACCGGAGAAACTGGCAGGCTGCTGATGCCCCTTTAAGAGTCCTGGTCTTGCTGCCAGCTTGATCCAGCCAGGAGGCTCTCCACTGCAGGTGCAGGCCTCCGAGGGCTGAGCCCATTTATCAGGTCACCTGCCTTATTTAACTCGAAATGAGTTAAAAAGAAAGGGGGTGAACAGCCAGCAGATGAAGTTTAGTCTTTTTCCCAGAATATGAAACACAGAGCACAATCAAGCAATTAAGCAAAACTACAGACACAAACCAACAGGGACATAGACACTGACAAAACCAAGTTTCAAAGACAGACAGAGTGGCAACACATCGGAGACTCTAGGACAAACGTCCTACTCAAGTTTAAAAGGGTGGATTGTAGTCCCCCCCCACCCCCACCACCCCCACCCCCGCCCCAGCCAAGCAGAGAACTGGAATGGCCTTCTGTCTCCTGACCCAAAGAGCAAGGCCAGGAGTCACCAAGGCTCTAGAATGGTCTAGACCAAGACCAAACTAAGGAACCAGGAAACCAAGAAAAGAAATTTTACCTCCTTACAGAGGAGCCAGCCCTTCAGTGGGATTCACTTATCAAACTGAAGGATAGTCTAGGGGAGTGGGAAACCTTGACGGGACCTCCAAATGAGGTAGCACAAGAATAGCCACACAAAACCACTCAGAGTCCAGTCTCAGGCAGATATGGATGGCTTATTGGGTGAACTCACACCCCAAGACAAGGGTGATTGCAACAGGACCACAGAAAGGACTCGGGAGCCTAACTGTGACATTGACCTGTTTCTCAGGGTCAGTTTATAAATGCAAAAAAGCCACAACTAGCTCATACAGGGAAGCAGATAGTGAAACAAGGTGGTCAGCTCTGACTCAAGTTATTTTGCTGACAAGCAGTTCTAGCTAACCTTCAGTTTGATTGGCCCTAAGTGAGATAAGGGAGGCAGTGCTTAGAGTACATCCAAAGCATAGCCAAGTATGTAGACAGCAAAGTATAACTTATGACACTATTGACTCATAGATAACAAGGGTGTAACCAGAGTGTACCTTAGTTTAAGGTCAGCTTGACTCTCTAGCAGGGAATGTTAGTGTAAACTATGAATAACTGCTTCAAGGAAGTAGAGTTGAAAAGCTTAAATTTTTTTAAACTTAGTTTCACCTTATAAACAAAATGGAAGCCGAATATAAAAATGGCTACAGCTATGTCAAAGAGTAGGCCTCGACGTGTTCTCATGAGAGTTTCCTATGTCTGACTCAGTCTGTCAGATCTTTCGCTGATTCATCACTTTGCCTGCCCCTCCATTGGACATCACTTTCAAACATGGCTGCTTCCTTCTACAAACTAACCTTACCTGTAGTTTTGCTTAATTGCTTGGGATCAAAGGTGTATATAAGGGTATGTAAGCATTCAAGCCAAATCATACTATAATCCAGGGCATGTTTGCATTCCAGATGGATCACACAGACCTAGAAAATCTTTGGATGTGATTCCTTGCCAGAGCAGCCAAGTTGCTGGATTAAAATTCCTCCATGGATTTTAAACCATCAACATAACATTAGCTATTACATTTCCCCCTTGAGTTATACCCTGAATAAAATCCTTAACTCTGTAGTGGGAACCTGTTCATATGGGGACTTAATTATTATCAGCTTAATAGTTCCTAAGAGGGAATTTATATATCTATATATTTAGTTAAGGCATTAACTAATGCAGAGGCCAACAGTAGTCAGCAGAGGCAGGGGAGCTGAGGTCCCCGAGGTGGCTGGCAGCATGGTGACTAGCCAGGAAGAGCCGAGAAAGAAAATGGGAGCTATTATTTCCTCCTTGTAGGGCCTTTTCTCTCTCTGTGAAGTGTTTTTTTTTTTGTTGTTTTTTGTTTTTTGTTTTTTGTTTTTTGTTTTTTGTTTTTTAATCCCTGATAATTCCTGAGTGGTTTGCAGAGAAACAGCAAGTTTCCCTAAGGTCATACAGTACCCTTGTTCTGCATAAAGCAAACCAAGTGCCCTACCATATTGTAAGACCACCTCAGCTTATGAGTCGACCTGTTCTAATTTTGCCATTGACTTTTCTAATGCAAATAAATCCTGGTTTTGTAGCTGACATCAGCCACGGCTATGCCTGTTGCCCCAAGAGCAGCTCCAGCTGTATCCAATCCTAAGTTTACTATGAGGGATATAAGCAAAGGAACTGCATGTTTCATTTCTTTCTGCCCCAGGGGCTTGGGAAGATTTGCAAATGCAAGTGCTCTCTCCCTGATGGGCTGAATCATCCTGGGAAATAGGGATGCTAAGATACAAAATTCTGGGGGCTTGATGCATATGCCAAATAGCTAAGCAGGGACATGATGTCACCACATTCAAACCAGACAGTTTCACCTAGAGGTGAAGGAAGGAATGCCCACCCGACAAAGTGGTGGCCAGGAGCTGTGAGACATTCCTGCCAAGTTTGTATTTGCCCTTGAAGAGAGATCTAGACATTTATCCCATGAAAGATCAAGAGGGAACATAGACAAAACAGTATTATTAGTCTACAGCCCATGTTACTTTTGTCTTTAGTGGATCTGCACAGGCCTTGGTGACAGGCCCATTTTTCTGCAGCTGGGTGGGTTATCACCCACCTGTGTTGTGCTTGACCTGGGAGTGATGTATCCAGGTGTGCACACCATCTACCTTGACAGCAGTGGGGGGTGGTCAAGATGACCAGGTGTGGTCCCTTCCAGCAGATCTTGTCCCTTTAGATGGAACATTCCAGCCTTTTGTTTAGAATAAGGGGGCGGTGTTCTCTCTTCTGTAGCTGCTTCTCAGCTGAAATTAGGATGTCGCTTTCAGGCCCCAGGAAGGCTGAAACACTAGTCAAAGGCAATGGTTAGAGATTCAGTCAATGAGGGGCATTCATCAGAAGCATCTGGCTTGCTGACACAGCTGAAGAGACAGGGAGCAATCATATTGGTTCCAGATTCCACTTCATCCTTCTCAGCCTCACCAAGCTGGTGCAGGGCTAGGTGTCCATTGGTGTCCAGGCACCCCAGGGAGAAGCAGAATGCAGAATCACAGGAGGCCTTTCCGCTTGCTTGTACGAGCTGACATTTCTTTACTAACATGGGAAGCCTTTTTTGCTAAACACTTTCAATGCCTCATTCAGCAGACCTCTGAAGAGTTTTTGAAGGCTGTCTACTAATACTATTGGCTTTAAATAAACTTTACTTCTTTTGTTACTTGTTTTAGGCTTAGCCTTGAGAACATATACAGAAGGTTAAACAAAGCTAATCCCTGTCGATGAGTTGTGTTTGTTCTGAGCATATCAAAGACTTTGATCATTTATAAGGTGACTATTAACCTGCATATCCTAATATAGCCTTAAAAATTACAATTCTCAGGCCCCCTCCCACTGCTAAGTAGCATGGGCAAGCAGAACTGGTGAGACAAGGGTGATAAGAAACAGCTTGATATGAGCAGCCTGCCCTGCCATCTGATGCCACGATGATGTCCTGGCCCTCGCTGCCACTGCTGCTGCAGGCTCATGTCTGAGTCCAAGGCCCTGCCACAGCAGAAGACTGCGTCAATGTCTGTGGCCCATGTTACAACCAAAGGCCAAGTAGCCATCCCTGCCTCTGGGCTGCTGCATTCAGCCGTATTGTTGTCTGAGGGTTGGCCCCACTCCTTATCAGTTTGGGAGAGCTGGCTCCAAAGGGCATGAAAGCAAGAAAACTGTCCCCACCCTTCACCAGCTGCAGCACTGTGCACAGTGTGGTAGAGCTAGCTCCAGTGGTGTGAGGCTGAACAGTTCAGCTACCACTCAGGCCCAGGCCCAGGGCTTTGAGTTGTTCCACCATGGTATTTACCCTATCTGCAAACTGCTAGAGAATGTAAAGGGCCCAGTCCTGAAGCGGCAGAATCTTTATAACATGGGGTGACAACAGGATACCCAGAGAAGGTCCAGTACTGATAGTGTAGCTGTGGCCAGAGGCATTAAACCAGACCAATGACTTATTACAATGAACATTTATTTACAAGTAAAGCTCTTTAATCAAAAGTCTATTGTGTGACAAATTATGACACACCACAGCTTCTATATTGAGATTTTTTCTTATTTGTTTATTTACTCATTTGTTTGTTTGTTTTCTTTTTGCAGGAGGTTGCAAGGGCAGAAGGCAGGTATAGAGGGTCAGGGAGATGAGTGCAATTGGGGTACATGATACAAAATTCACAACAGATCATAAAAAGCTAAAAAGTACAATTCTTGAACTGAAGCTCTTTTAATACCAAAATAAAACTTTAAATCATAATTGCAGCCCATAAAGAGATTGTTAATCTTTTTGTTGTTTTTGTTTTTGTTTTCCAGACAGGGTTTTTCTATGTAGCCTTGTCTGTCCTAGACTCACTTTAAAGACCAGGCTGGCCTCAAACTCACAGAGGTCCACTTGCCTCTGCCTCCCTGAGTGCTGGGATTACAAGTGTGCACCACCACCATGCCTGGCTACAAGACTGTGAATCTTAAGGAGAGATGCTCCATAGGCTATTGACAAACTGCTTAGGCCATCATCCTGCTGCATCAAAAAACAGGAATATCTCAGTTTTTAGTGATCATAGGTGTGGTTCCCAACTCCTTGGCTTCTCGTCTTCTTCAATATAATTTTTTTAAATCCCTTTCCATCATAGTTCACCCTGTTTCTCAAAGTTCTGTTAGTTAGTCTTTATCTAGAATAATACAACCCTCTGCCACCTTAGTCTGTCCAAAACTATGGTCAGATCTTATCTCATGACATTAAACCTTTGTCGGTCATATTTTTAATCAGATCAAACTAGGGATGCAGGTCCCTCATAGTGACTATCATGTTGGCATCAAACCCTGGTCAGAGGCAAATAGCCCTGAGCCAGGAGGTGACCTGTCAGAGACAAGTAGCCCTGAGCCAGAAGGGGACCTGTCAGAGACAAGTAGCCCTGAGCCAGGAGGGGACCTGTCAGAGGCAAGTAGCCCTGAGCCAGGAGGTGACCTGTCAGAGGCAAGTAGCCCTGAGCCAGGAGGTGGCCTGTCAGAGACAAGTAGCCCTGAGCCAGGAGGTGACCTGTCAGAGGCAAGTAGCCCTGAGCCAGGAGGTGACCTGGGCTAAATTTTTTTTTTTGAGCTAGCTTCCCTTCTGAAGTTTTCCTACTCGGTTCTGCTTCTGGCAGCATTTCTGTTTTTTTATCTTGCCCCTTTTTAAATGGATTTCTCAGACCTAGTCCTCTGGGTCTTGAGTTGGTATATTCTATTAACTCAGGTACGTATCTAGTCAAAGCCCTCCATTTAAAGTGAAAACTAGAATTGGAAAAATTCCTAGAAGAATTTTTGCATATATCAAACCACTGACATTTACGGACTCAATACATTTTGAAAACATTCAAGGACAAACATTTTGGTTTAACCCATGACACTACTCTGAGATAGAGATAACATCCAGAAGGCCTGTTAGGTAGCCCTATTTTAAAAGGAACAAAGAGTTACAGAACACAGTAAATACACCTCATTTATGTTTCCTTGATTGGGGAATAAAATTTATTACATTTGTAATCACCATGACCTTTTCAGTGTTGTTTCCCAAAGTGTTTTTCTCATCTGTTATTCTTATTCTCAGGATAAGCATCACCACACAAAAATCCACCACAACACAAAATATCTTAGAGACGTACTGTTATTTTAAAAACCTTCGATTTCCTTTAAACAAGAGTTGAATCCAAGTTACACGAACAACATGTTGTGGGAAATTAAGGCTATGGGTCTTCAACCATAACCCTTCATGCTGTTGGTGTTAAGTTAACCATTTGCTTCAGATTATACAGATCTTTGACCTCACCCAATAAACGTACAAAGATAAGAGTCATACTTTCAGCAAAAGTGTTAGAGAGTTAAACCAAAACCAGAGAGAGTATGAGATGAGTAGCGGTAATCACCGTTGGGAACACTCTATCCTTTTATCTTGCTTTGCTCTCCTTTCTCTGTCATATAGCTGGGTGGCTTACCTGACATGGCACAGTTGTTTTGGAGGAAACCTTTAAACAATCATGCTTGGATCTAGAGGATGTAGAGTCATAACTCATCCCCAGAGCCAGCGTTTCACTGAAGCAGAACAGCATAAAACAACAATTTAATATTGTCCATATCTAAAATGTACCTGAATCCCTGTAAAAATTGAATCCAGGTACCAGAGGGGAGGATCAGAGTAAGCTGAGAACAAAGAAGGCTCAGAGAACATTTCTTAAAGAAAACGCAACAGCACAAATAGAAACAATCCAAGCAACACCAAACAGGCAGACAAAATTCTACAATTTGGTGGCCACCCAGACAAGCCAAAGCCAAATGTTGAGCTTGGTGAAATAAGCACCATAATCCCGGCTAACTCATGAGACAGAGGCAGGAGGATTCTGAGTCCAGGTCTAGCTCATACAACTCAGTATGTCTGTCTAAAAATAAAACTATTTGTAGACTCACAGATTCCCAAAAATAATACATGGAAGATTTGGCTGCTTCACCAAGTTTCCCTCACTGGTAACATATTTATTTATTTATTTATTTATTTATTTATTTATTTATTTATTTATTTTAATTTATTCTTATCTCATAGTTTATATCCCAACCATAGTTCCCACACCTTCTACTTCTCCAAGTCCCTCTCTCTCTCTCTCTCTCTCTCTCTCTCTCTCTCTCTCTCTCTCCACACACACACACACACTTCCTTTCTCACCAAGATCCACGCCTCTTCCATTTCTCTTCAGAAAAGAGCAGGCCTCCCAGTGATATCAACCAAATATGACATAACAACTTACAACAAAACTATGCACAAATCCTCAAGGCTGGGTGAGGCAAACCAGTATGAGTAAAAGGGTCCTAAGAGCAGGCAAAACAGTCAGAGGCATCCCCACTCCCACTGTTAGGAGTCCCACAAGAACACCAAGCTACACAACCATAGCGTATATCCATAGGACCTAGCACAGACCATGCAGGCTCCGTGGCTGCTACTTCAGTCTGTGAACTCCTATGAGCCCTGCTTAGCTGATTCTGTGAGCCATGTTCTCCTGGTGTCCTCAACCCCTCCATCTCTTCTAGTTCTTCCTCTCCTTCTTCCACAGGGTTCCCCAAGTTCTGCCTAACGTCTGGTGAATATTCTCTGCGTCTGCTCTTACCAGTTGCTGGATGAAGCTTCGTTGATGACACCTAGGCTAAAGAATGTGGAGCAAGGAGAACACTCCTCCATCGCTGGTGAGGAGTGCGAACCTGTCCAGCCACTGTGGGGATATTTTCATCAGAAAAGATGGGGGCCTTTCACCCAGAAATCTGGCTAAAACCTCCCACAGGCTGAGGGTGAAATTTTTCAACACAACTAACAGAAGTCATGCAATATTTTCTACACAATGACAGTATTCACTTTTTAATAAATATTTACAAGTAGGAGTGCTAGAATAGAAGAGAATCGGGTGGAATCCCAAAGCTTCCATAACTTTGGTGTGAACATATTTTCATTTCCCAGCTATAAACCTGTAAGGAGTCCCACAGATAATATTAAGAGCCTTGTCTATGGTCAAATGTTCGCCTAGTTTCTCTGAGAACTTTGAGTCTTGTGACAGATGGCTTTAAGTCATCCACCCACAGTCTTCCTCCTCCTTCCCTAAGAGCCACCCTGAGCACTCTTTTACTGAAAGAAAATAATTTCTTAGAAGCTCTTTAAACAATGAAACTTCGGGAGACATCAAAAATTCACACACACACAAACACACACAAACACACACACACATACACATCAGTCTAGTGTTAAGACAGTAAGTATATCTATTTATCAAAGAGCCCATGCCTAAATGCCTATATTTTGGGTGTATTTCACCCTCTTTCTATGCATCTTTCTCTCTTCCTTAATGCTCCCTTAAATTTTCTATATTAAAATTGGTTCTCTCTCTCTCTCTCTCTCTCTCTCTCTCTCTCTCTCTCTCTCTCTCTCTCTCTCTCTCATCTCAAAATCCTTGTCCATAGCAAAGTGAAGAATTCCAGCTTCACTTGGCAGCTCAGTGACTCTCCCTGTTACTGCTAACAGAATCGCACTGCTAGGGTCACAGACTCTCAGTGTCACGATTTTACACACACTCATTTTTGAGTTTGTAGTTGATCTCGTGTGTAGAATTGTGCAACAGCACCACCAGCAGGTTGTAAAAATGTTCTTGTCACTAAGTGGAATTCTGCTGTGCTGGCCCTTTGTAGTCCTGTTTGTTAACCTATCTCATCCCTACTGGCAACCAGTAGTCTGCTCTCCATCTGTGTAGCTTTGTCACTTTGCATCCTTGTTATTGTACACGTGGAGATATGTGGTGTGGCCTGTTCCATTATGCTGTTGATTTGTATTGGACCAAACTTTATGCTTAAAAGATAAAGCCGCACGCGCCCTTTTATGCAATTCAAGTCTTAAGATTAAGCAATGAGTCTTCAGTATAATTAATCTACTTGCACTGGGAGTTGAAGAAGTTGTAATATCTCACCCTTGTAAGAATGCCATAGAATCCGGATCATACCTTGAAGTCTCAATGACTCGGGGTTTGGTCAGTTTTAAGATAAAAATCCCTCCATACATACTGCCCTCCGTTCCTTTATCCCCGTGGTCCATCGGCCCATCCAGTGAGCCAGCTGGGTCCAGCAGTGTTTTTATTTTTGTCTTTGGCTGTTTTGATGCGGCCCTCTGAACCCCACTGAGGACTCCAGCTGTTGTTGACAAGCAAGTAGTGGCCCATCCTTTGAGTTTGCTCACTCAGCGGTAGCCAGCCACAGAACATCATGACCTAGATCCTCGCTGCTCTAGGCGAGGATCATAACAAATGCCTGACTTGTTGAATTGAAAAGATGCATTGCCTGTATCAATAGCAACAGTGATGGCCTCCGTGGTTGCCACAGCCATCGTGAATGCCTTCTCCCATTGGGGAATGTCCCAAATCCAGTGCCATTAACCACAGAAGACTTGGGTCTGTGTTCACAAGCTTTACCTTTTTCCTTCAGGTGGCTGGAAATCCTGAGCCCAGGCCTACTGTTTTCTTTAAGATCGGTGTATTAGTTTTCTTGTTACTGTAGCAAGCCACCTGACAAAACCAACTTAAAAGACTATTTTACCCCTGAATGCCTTCCCCAAAACAGCCCATGAGCTTCTGCTCTCTCCCAGATCAGCCTGGCAATTCTGTGGGTGCCTGAGCAATGCACTAGTCACTCTGAAAGTCCAACAACACCCCACTTCTTGATTCCTCACAGCTTGTCTTTCTCAGACCCACTAATCTGGGTCCCTAAACACCGTAACAGCAGGGTCTGGTGCTTTGTAATTAATTGTTAATTATTTTTCTCCCTGTGGTCTGCTTGTGGACTGTCACATACCCCCCCCCCCGCATAACCTTGCCTCCCAAAATTATCCTTGATTGGCTACATAAAGTTGCCTACACACCTGGGCAGGGCAGAAGTTAAATAGGTCTGGCAAAGGTTTCCAGGCTTGGAGGGAGTAGAGAGGATCATGGGAAGGAGGAGGAGGAGGAGACAGACAGGAATGAGAGGAGGAGAAGGAAGTGGGACCGCCATAAGTTAGCATGGAGAGAACCCCGTGAATGGAAGGAATTGACTCTGGATTACCACGGAGAGAAACAGCCCGGATGGAAATCATGTGCAAGTATTTGTGGGGATATTGGATGTGAAGTAGCCCAGGTAGGAATGACTAGAGCAATGTCACGGGACTCAGGGTTGGGTGGTAACCGAGATAGCCTAGCGGGTTTATGTCTGCCCAGTTAAAATCAGGCTCATTTAAAATCCACCAGGCGTCTGTCTTTCATTGTTTGATAATGGGGTAAATACAACCACCATCATAATTATAGGCTTTTAACAGTTAAATATTATTAGCTATATATGTCTGTTTTCCACAACAAAACACTTTCAGTTGTGATCATCTACCTGTCAGAGGGATCTGGGCATTTAATCAGTATAGGCGTATGGTGGGGAGCATACGTAGGAGGTATCTCAGACTCACAGGTCTGGACAGAAAGTAGGAGAAAGCAGAGGCCCCAGCAGGAGGTAGTCTAGATGGCAAAGCAAAGGAGGGAGGTTGTGGGGATTTTGAAAGGTAATCAAGGCATGGAGCTTTTCTAAACTGCCGTGTCTAAGGAGATGGGTTGAGCACCCAAGAATAGCCAAGAAAAAATGGGAGAAGGAAAGCCTACACGGAAGGCACAATGGTAAGCCATTCTGTTTAGGTCTGAGAGGGGACTTTTATGGTGGTCCAGGAAATTCTGGTAAAAATAACTAGCTTCTATATCCAATTAAGTGAGAACTAAATGGACTCTGGCCAGCTCGATCATGGGGATGGCTCTGGAAGGCATTGCCTTTCTCCCCCATTCCCTCTGCCTTGCAAAAAATCATTAGATTACATTCCTAAAGCTAGCCACCAAGGTCTATCCCCTTATTTGGCCACTTCCTCTTTATGAGACCGACTGCCAAGGCCCAGCTACCAAAGTATTGGTCCAGGAATCAGAAGCTCCCTTTGGCTCAACACCTGTCTTAAACACGGGGTTTATCATTTGCTTATGGGCCACGTCTCCCCTCTATCCAGAGTGAGTCTTTTGACCCCCATCTCCCTCTCCTCTTCCCCTCGTTCCCTTTCCCTTCTCCCTGTCCTTACTCCCTGCTCTCTGTCCCTCCAGGGCAAATAAATCTCCTTTGTGCTGAGAACCTAGTCTTGGCGGTCCTGAGCCTATACCTTCCTAATGACAGTCTTGCCAGCTAGCATTACCTGTGGTTAAGAGTGATGGTCATGGACCAATGTCAGCAATAGCCACTCCTAGGAAACTCACCAAGCCCGAATTCCATGATTAGAACCTTGTAAGGACAGAAGCAGGGTGTAGGAATTGAGGTCTCTCCGAAGGCAGTTTGATTTCCAGCGTGCTTTCTCCCAGCACAGGGGGCTAGGGTAATGCAGCGGCCATGGATTAGGGCAAGCTCTTGCCCAATGGCCCAAGTGAGTGGAGAGGGTATCACTCCTTTGTTTGAGTTACCCTGTAGTCACCCCTGGAGTAAGGGCGCAGCTAGCATTTGCTGTTCAGCCTGATCAATTGAGAGATTTTGAGTTTTAAGGTCTTTCTGTTATTAAAGACCTTGAAGGTTACTTTTATATGTCTGAGCAGTGTGGGGTCCTCTAATTCTTGAAGTATTTTTTTTCTAATACTGGGTGCTGATAGAAAAGTGAAGGTGAAGATATAATCTCCCCTCCATCGCTGTCTGGTATGAGAATTGCATCTTTAACCATAGTTTCTGAGAAACTGGAGAAAAATAAGCCCAGATTTCCCTCAGCACCCTGGGTACCATTCCTGCCAGGAAGAGCATCATAAAGTTCGGGAGATGATCTGAATTGTGTTGGTTAAGGGATCCATTGGTGGAGTTGTGTTATGCTTCCACCCTGAGCATGAAGAGAATCAACATGTGCCCGAGCTGCCCTCCAGATATTCAGGCAATAGAGGAAAAGCCATAGTGAAACAGATGTCATGCTCGGTGAGGTCAAAGTGAGGATACAACAGTCACATAGCACCCAGAGAGACAGACAGGGAAAGACAGACAGACACTAAACAACTTGGCAGGCTCCTTCACCCAAGACAAAGACCCAGAGAGCTTCTTTCCCCCACCTCCTTGCTGCCGACTGGACCAAGCATATCGTAGGCCCATGAGCCAAGCAGCGGACTCTCCTTCCTACAAGGAGACCAGTCCCCATATGACAGAGGAACCCACCACAGGCCACCCAAACCACGACAAACCCAAGCCTTCTGGGAACAGCAGGTTCCAGTTCCTGGATCGCCTTCCACTTTCCCCAGGTATGTGTACTCCTTTACCCATGTTGAATAAAACTTGGCTGCTTGCTGTGACTGTTACTTTTCCTGTCCTTTAATTCTTTAATGAGCAGGAAAAATCTACCAGAGCCAGGACCTCTAGGCTACATATTTGGGGAGGCACGGGAGGGCACTGTTTGAGGTTTCCTCTAGGGGTCACCAAATCAGAAAATCCAAATAAGCCAAGCAGAACTGTGAATGGAGAGTGGCTGTTGAATTATCCATGGCTTCTTCTTTAATGCCAGGATTGGATACTCCCTACCCTCTCCCCCACCAAGGTGAGTATTGTGAAGTCCACAAGCTGGAAATTGTGTTTCTCCCTTTTCTCTGATGGGGAGAGTCCCCTTTGGAGGATTTTTAGCTCTACAACCTGTGTATCAGAGAGCAAAAACATTTTTTTTTCATATAGTTCTGGCTGCAATCTCACACTGGCAACACCCTGCTGTGAGGTTCAGAGTTAATTACTGACAGCTGGCTCTAGAGAGCTGTCATCCTGAACTCTATTCCCACTGAGATTCAGTTTTTCACCTTTATCTGTTAATCATGGTCTCTGAGCATCCGGTGGGATTCCAGTCAGCAATTTATCTTATCTCAGTGTCTATCACTTATCTAAACCAAAATGTAAGGCACTGTTACCAAAGAAGCTAAAACCATCTAAGAATTCCCTAAACAGATTGAGCCATTTGCTGACCTAGAAGCTATCTGCCCCTCAACCAGAATCTTGTGACTAGAGACCACATAGCTCCCCCTTCTGGCCTAAATGTGATATGACACTAGAAAACTGGCCATGGGAACTAAGGGAGATGGTTAGGAGACTGACTACTCCGACATGGATTGACTGATCTGTAGTAGTCCAGTCCTGAGTGCAAATATCATCTCTAAATGAATCAAAGGCCATAATGTAAGGTATGAAGCTTTGAAACTACTAGAAGAAATATAAGGAAGAACACTTCACGACACGAGTATGGGAAAGAACTTGCTGGGTAAGACTCTCGTGGACCAGAGCTGAAAGACGGATGCCATGAAATCCAAAAGCGTCTTCACGGTGAAGGAAACAACTAGAAAGAGAAGACAGTTTACAAAATAGGAGAAACTGTTTGCAAACTGTTCATCTGACAAGGGACCAATAGTCACAATACACAAAGAACTTCTACAAATCAAATAAATAAAAATGCCAAAAAAAAAAAAAGGTTCACAAGAAAAATAAAATAGCCAGTAAGTATCTGAAACCACCCTTAGTCACGAGGGGCAAGCAAAACAAAACTACAGTGAGAATCCATCTTACGCTACTAAAAGGGCTACTGCGAAGAAAGCAGTGGGACCCAGGCCAGTGGAGGCCTGTTGGTAGGATTGCAAATTAGCACAGCCACGGTGGAAATCAGTATAAAGTGCTTCAAAAGGTTAAAGGTAAAACTGTCTTGCAATCCAGGTATTGTCACTCCGGGGTACGCACCAAGAGAAATCAAAGTCGGCGTAGCAGGGAGACATCGGCACACACGTGATTAATGCAGTACTCTTCACACTAGTTAAGTTATGGACTCAGCTTAGCTACCCACCAACAGATGGTGGCTGAGGAAAATGCTGTCTATGTACACAACAGGATGCCCGTTAGCCACGAAGAAGAAAATAGTATCATTTCCAGGGACATAGATGTAACTGGATATCAGCATGTTCAATGAAATTATCCAGGACCAGAAATAGAAATATCACATTAAAAAAAATCATTTGTGAAATCTAGACTTCACAGGATAGCACTTGAAATTAGGAGTTGAGGGCCAGGTGTGGTGGCGCACGACTTTAACCCCAGCACTCGGGAGGCAGAGGCAGGTGGATCTCTGTGAGTTTCGAGGCCAGCCTGGTCTACAGAGTGAGTCCAGGACAGCCAAGGCTACACAGAGAGACCCTGTCTAGAAAAACCATTTTAAAAAAAAGAAAAGAAAAGAAGGAAAGAAACCAGGAGTTGAGGGGGGCGGGGTGGGGAGAAGATTATCTAAGAGGAAGGGACTAGGGGGGGAAGGAGGGTAGGAGAGGGTACTGAGGGGGGATGGACATGATCAGACTACATGATTTACATGCATGCGGATGTCATAACGAGGCCCATCATTTTGTACACTGCTTATATGCTAACAATAAACAAAGCTATTAAAAATTCAAAAAGATAATGAAAAAGCTGATGTGCACAAAACACAGCTGCCTGAGGGTCCCTGTGGGTGTTTAAAGCTGGGGCGCTGGGGAGCTGGGGCGCTGTGCTTCCCCAGCTGCTGGGACACAAGGCCGTGAGTTCCACCAGTCATTTCCCGCCTTCTGTCCTGTGGATCACGCTACCCTGAGTCAGTCCAAAGGAAACAGTTTGAGTGTTGGAGGACACGGGAGGCCTCTTGTCCTTTGTCTCTGTAGAGTAGCATTAGCCATCTGCATTGACATTTGTCAAGAAGTCCTTTCATCCTACAGCCAGCTGGCTTCCATCCCAGCGCCTGTGGATTTGGAGCTGGCCAAGTGACAGCACTCTGGAAGCTTGTCTTCAACACTCAGGGGTCAGGGTTGGGGTGGGGAGCCCAGAACTCAGTTGTCAGACTTTTTTTTCCCCCTCCTGACATTGCTGAGGTCAGGGTGTGCTTTGCCTAAATTACTCCATATTGTATAAATCAGAGAGTTTCTGGGGTAAGTCTCACCCTGGGAGACTCAATTTTACAAGCAGCATTTGGTTCCATTTGGAATGCCAGCACAAAGGCAGGATGAGGGCTCTCTGCCTTGTTGGATCCATAAATCACCATTCAGTCCACCACTGCCCATGAGGCACAGGCTCATAATGTAACACCACGACCAAAAGCAAGTTGGAAAAAAAGGGTTTATTTGTTTTACACTTCCAAATCTCTGTTCATCGTTGAGGGAAGTCAGGACAGGAACTCAAACAGGGCAGCTTGGAGATAAGAACTGATACAAAGGCTATATGGTGGTGTGTGCATATGCATGCACATATGCGTGTGAGTGTGCATGTGGGTGTATGCGTGTGTGTGTGTGTGTGTGTGTGTGTGTGTGTGTGTGTGCCTGTGTGTGTGTGTGTATGTGTGTGTGTGTGTGTGTGTGTGTGTGTGTGTGTGTGTGTGTGTCCTGCTGACTGGCTTGCTCTCCATGGCTTGCTCACTTGCCTTCTGATAGAACCCAGGACCACCAGCTTAGGGGCAGCACCCATGATGTGCTAGGCCCTCCCTCATCAATCACTAATTAAGAAAATGCCCTACAAGCCTGCCTACAGACCAGTCTTATAGAGGCATTTTTCTTAGTTGGAGCTCCTTCCTCTCAGATGACTCTAGCCTGTGTCAAGGTGACATAAGCACGTGCATCAAGGACCAACATAGAGAGAACTTCCAGCTGTCCCAGGTCTTCGGTTTGTGTCTCCACTGCCAACAGAACTCACTCAAACTGCCGGTCATTTGTCCACATGTTTGTCTATCTAGGCCTGTTGTCTGTCCACCGCTCCATCTGGCTGCATCCAGTCCTGCCCTTTGCCTCTATAGCCTCCACATCCTGTATCTAACTTGTGCATATCGACTGGATCTGAGCCTCAGCTCAACTCTGACCTAGGACTTGACTCTGTAACAGCACCTCCAGCAGTGCTCAGCAGCGAATCTCCACAGAGATCCTCTTTGAACCTCTACCAAGTTTCTGCTTGCATCCATTCCGGTCCCTTTTGAACCTTTATAGCTATAACCTTATAACCTACACATACACACACACACACACACACACACACACACACACACACACACACATCATTGCGTTTAATGTGTAATGTGTGATATGAGAAGTAATTAGTAATTAAAATTGGAGTAAAATAACCTGTGTTTTTCTTGGCCAGCTATCAAGGGAAATTAAGACTATTTGGCAAATTAGAGGCAGTAAAACCCATGAACATTGAAAAGTTACTGCTATTTCATCTGGCAGTGTGCACACATTGTGGAAAGATGTGTACTCACAACCAGCATGCTGGGTGACATTACCACCCAACACACATCCATGGGCATCTTCAAATACATCAAGGCTTCCAATGTTGCCAATGATTCCAGCGCCCTCTCTGTCGCCCAGCAAAGCATGTCAGGTAGTAGCCAGGAAGGTGACATCACTGTTGAGATAAGTTTCCCATTGAAAAGCCAACCTTTGATTTGAACCTTGTATCCCTTCATCCTAAAACAGTCAGAGGGTTACAGAGCTTCCTCAATTCATCTTCCACCCCGATGAAGGAACACAGGGAGTATCCCAGCTTCTGCCTGGGCAGAGACAAAAATTGTCACTGGTATTCCTGAAAATGATGACTAAATGTTTCTTGGGGTCAGGAACTTGGGAGTCTATGTGTCTTTCCAGGCTTTGCCCTGTGCCAGCTTGGTGAGGCTGAGCCATACTCATCAGAATTTCCTCCTAGAATGTTCCCTGATAGAGTGGGCACGTGCAGACACTGCAACATGAAAGCTGGAGGCGGGGAGGGGACAAGCAGCTGCATTTAGCAACACACACACACACACACACACACACACACACACACACACACACACACCTTGACTAGTCTAAGGTTTGACTACAAAGCTCTGTGCTGGCTTCCTTGTGAGTATTCTGTCATCTGCAAAAGCACATTTTAGGATATTATTCCCCAACATTCATTCTATTCTCTGTGTATGAGGGTGCATGCTTGCATGCGTGCAAGCACGCTCATGGTGGTGGGGGAAGCATATGTGTAGGGTCATATGCACATGTGAAGGTCGGGGATCAAGCCCATATATCATTCCTCAGGAATCATGTATTGCTTTTTGAGACAGGAACTCTCATTAATGGGGAGTTAGGCTGGCTGGGAAACCCACCTATTTCCACCTCCCAAGCATTGGATCTATAAGCAAGTGCTACCACACCTGCCTTTTTCCCATGGGTTCTGGGAGCCCTTCTAGATAGTGGCGAGCATTTTTCCTGACTGAACTCTCTCTCCAGCACACACTCTTCCCCTCTCTCCCTTTTAAAGCCCTGTGTTCGGTTGCCTAGGATAGAGGGGATATTTGCCATATCTATCTGTGGGTCTCAGTCAACTGAAAATGCATGCTCAACAAAGGGTCCATGTTGTATGAACTCGGGAGAAGTGGTAATGTGGAAATGATACAGGAAAGGCTGTTTAACCCACCGCCACTCCCTTCTGCATGCTGGAGCCCAGCTACCTCCAAACCCATCTGAACTTCTGTAGTGAACCATCTCCTTTCTTGTCACCAGCCGCGCCTGTGCAATTCATTGCTGAGAAACGCGAGGAGTTGGAAAGCCCAGCAGCTGTGCTGTAGACTCACATCCTCACCTACCACAAGAGTGCAACTTGTGTGAGTCAGCTGTCTGCTTCCGCTTGGCTGGAGATGGAGCTCAGATGTCAGCACTGACAGCCCAACACCTCCTGAGTCATAAGCTGGCCCCAGAGATTGTTCTTAAACAGCAAGAATGTGTTCTCTTTGTCCTGGTTGTCTCCTTGGTGACTACAACAGACAGATGGCTGCAGAGAAAGGGTTATCTTGACCACCAGGCAGAAGTTATACATTAACGATGTCAGAATCAGAGGACAGAAGAAACCTCAGTCACTTAGGATGTTGGGGTTTTTAACAAGTCTATGCATAACTTGGCAACGCCATGCAGTGCCAATATATTTGATCAGATGGTTTTTTTTCCTAGAGGTTTCAGGGAAGGTGTTTCTTATGAGGTCAATAATAAAATGGATAGATTTTAAGCAAACATAAGAAAGCAGTATATTAATTATTTTTCTTAATTCTATGATAAAGCATTTGAAAAAAAAAGGAACTACAGGAAAGAAGGAAGGAAGGAAGGAAGGAAGGAAGGAAGGAAGGAAATGTATTTTGGCTCTCAGTTTGAAGAGACATAGTGATCATGTGAGGAAGGCATATCAGTGGTAGCTGGTCACATTGCACCCACAGTTAGGAACAGAGAGGTGAATGCTTGTGGTAAGTCACTTTCTACTTTCACTTTTTCGTTCATTTCAGGACCCCAGTCCATATTCAGGGTGGGTCTTTCCTCCTCAGGTAAACCTCTCTAGAAATTCTATTAAATCCTCAGAGCCATGTTGTCCTAGGTGATCAAACCAGTCAAGTTAACAATGAAGATGAACCATCATGGCGGGCAGGCTTCATCCAGTCAGCTGAAGACCTGGGTACAACAAAAGTTGATTTCTATAAATAGGAAATAACTTCCCTAGTAGACTGCACTGCCCTGGTTCTTGAATTACAAATCAGCCCTCCCTTAGATCTTCAATGCAAAGGCTAGATTTGCGAGACTGCATAATCAATCCTCTCTCTCTCTTCTCTCTCTCTCTCTCTCTCTCTCTCTCTCTCTCTCTCTCTCTCTCTCTCTCTCTCTCTCTCTCTCTCTCCTCCCTCCCTCCCTCTCCCCTCCCCTCCCCTCCCCTCCTCTTCTCTCTCTCTCTCTCTCTCTCTCTCTCTCTCTCTCTCTCTCTCTCTCATACTAAAGGGTAGATTAGGTGGAAGGAACTGAGTGTTTATGTTACTTCCAAATTATACACTGAAATCCTAAACTCAAAGAGAACTGGACCAAGATGCAAAGCCCCTGGGAGTAATTAAAGTTTGAAGGCGGAGCCTCGTGAATTCACGCTTTTATAAGTTAGGACCAGACAAGACCCCTTTATCCTTACTGTTTGAGGACACTTAAAACAACATTATCCATAAGGCAGGAAGAGAGCCCTTACCAGACACCAAATCCACCTGTGCCTTGTATTCCCTAGTCTCTAGTCCTGAGAGAATTAAATTCTGTGGCTTATAAAGCACCTGTGTGTGATTTTATTATGACAGCTCCATAGAATAAGTACCAGTCAAGAGGCATCAAATCTTTAGGGGGTGGGGGGTTGGTGAGACTCACATTGTCGTAGTTTTCACTTCTGATTTCAAGCACCAACATTCTGTGCCTTGAACTCTTGTGTTTGCAGCCCATCTCTCAAGAAGAGCTTTCGATTCCCTTTAATCTTCCTCAAGCTCAGACTCTCAGAAATGCCTCCCATCCCAACACGAGGTCTAGCTCCGTCTGCTGTTTCTTGGATGCACTTTTTAGTACAGCTGCCAAAGGCCTCTCCCAAAGTTATGGGGGCCTTAATCATTTATGGTTGGGGATCTTGATGAAGCCAGGCTTCCTGTCAGAAGAAAAAGATGAAAGTAAAGTTGCCATCTCACTCAGTCTTTGCCAAGATCTTAAGTCTTCTTTTGTGTTTCCTTTTATTTAACCCTTAGGGACACTTCTTTTCTCCGGATATCCTGCCTATATGGACAGGCTCTTTTTCCATATAGGGGATCAAAGCCAGAGCCTCACACCTGTCAGGCAGGAGTCTGTCCACCGAGCTACACATCTACCCTGGACTTGCTCTCCTAAACACTCAGACTCATTTTTCTTAAACTCAGATACTGACGCTCCCTCGGTACTCCTGTTGAGTAATCACACCCAGATCACCTTTGACACACACAGCCTCTACCACAGTTAGGCATGCTCCCCGCACCCCTAACCCTTTCACAACTTTTGTCATGAAGATGCTTGATTTTGGTACAGGTCTTTTCTGCATCTTTTGAGATGACTGTGTTATTTCTGTCTTTTAGTTCATTTATGTGCTGAATTACATTCATTGATTTGTGTGTGTTTAACCATCACTCTGTCTTGGCACTGGAATCTGTAATTTTTTAGGAAAAATGATCTTTTGATGTGATCTTGAACTCCTTTTGCAAGTATTTTATTAAGAAAGTTTGCATCTGTGTTAATCATGAAAAGTGATCTATAACGTCCTTTTTTCTGGTGTCTTTATCTGGTTTGAATTTGAAGGTAATACTGGCTTTATAAATGCACGTCAATGCCATTCATTCGCTCATCTTCTGTTCTACAGAACAATTTGAGTAATACTGATGTCAGTTCTTCTTCGAAGGAGGATTGTGCAGTGGTCCTGAACATTTTTTAGTTGGGAGGGATTTTGTTTTGGGGTTTTTTTTTCTTTAAAAGTTTGTTATTTACAGATCAGCATACAATAAAATAATTTTAAAGTCAGTATAAGCCAATGTATAAAGTTAACCTGGGGTCGTATACCTCTTCAGTGGGTGGTAACCTCTTGTTCATGCTATTTTCCAAACGGATGTGATTCATATTCTGTGAAGATTTAATTCCTTATTTGATAAAAGGTGAACAAAACTGACAATCTTTGTTCCAACTATAGTTTTTAAAAAAGATACTAAGTGGCACATAAAAGCACACAGAGAACTATTTGGTCTGAAAAGAGGAGGGTATTGAGGTTGGGAACAGAGGCTGAAGGAGAAGGTAGTAGGGAGGGGAATGTGAGCAAGCTACAGGGATATACAGTATGAAAATACCCTAATATTGCATGTTACATTTTTAAAGTAATAAAAAAAAGAACACTAAGTAGTAAATGTTATATATATATAGCTGGCAAAAAGAGACTGTTATTCGAACTAACATCAGCAAAAAGTTTATACAGAATCTCCTGGGATGCTCTACAGGGTTCATAATGACCCAGTACTTCTACATCAGGTCCTGAAGAGGATCAAGCGGTACATTTTGCCACAGAAAAAGCCAATGAGCACCTTGCAAAGTGCATGCCCATAGATCTAGTTGTTGATGTGTAGATGGTAGGAGGTGAGACCTTCATGAGGAACCAAACAATGGACAGGAGCTCTACCACGGCCAGATTGGTCATGCAAATCAGACGGATCACGCAAATCACGGCAGGGTGGGCAGATGTTGTTCAGAAAAGGGAGATCCAGAGGGCCATGCCATTCCTGGGCAAAACAATCACAAATATGATGGTGTAGTCAACTGGAACAAAGATGGTAGTAAAGACAGAGATAGAAAACTCATCAAAAAGGATACCTCCTGTCATCAGCCATGCTCTGACTTCCCGTCGTTGCAGCATCCCCAACACACTGGACCAGCTTATAACCTACCATTGCTGATTCACAACTTGGAAAGGAGAGAGTACCATATCCTCAGCTCCTAGCAGGGGCCTCAGTGTGCTTGCAGGCAGGATAGGTTTTAGTTGGAGGGGTTGTTGTTGTTGTTGTTGTTGTTGTTGTTGTTGTTGTTGTTAATTGCCTCAACCTCTTTCTACCTACAGATCTGTTCATCTGTCTCATCTTGATTTAATTGTGTCTGTTTCTTTTAGATTGTCTACTTTAGCAAAGATCAGTTTCAAGGTTATTTCCATACGATTTTCTAGTTTATTGTTATCATTTTTAATGTCTCCATGTCCATAGCTATGTTTATTAATGTGGGCTTTCTCTTTCTTTTGATTAGTTTGGTTAGGGATGTATCGATCTTATTTAACTTCTCAAAGAATTCTTTCTGATTCTTTGTGACATTTTTTTCATCTTTATTTCATCAATATATGCCCTGATCCTAATATTTTTCCCCCACTTACTGCCTTAGGTTTGGTTTTGTCTTGTCTTCCCAAGGCATTAGCATATACCACTAAGCTATTTGTTTGGGCTTCTCTGACTTTTTTTTTAAAAATGTAGATACTTAGAACTGTCCACTTTCCTCTTAGGACTGCGTAGATTTTGGTGTGTTTTGCTTTTGATTTTCACTCAGTCCTAGGAATTTTTAAATTTTACCTCTCAGTTTCTTCATCTGCACATTCATCATCACGCATGTTACTCTGCATGCATTTGTGTTTTCTGTGGTTTCTCATGAAGTTAATTTCCAGCTTCATCCCACTCTGGTCGCACAGATGTCCTTTCAAATTTTTCTATATTTGTAGAGACTTATTTTGTGCCCTAAGGTATCTACATTGGAGAAAGTTCATGGCTGCTGCAAATGTGCATTCTTAATGTTTGGGCAGAATCTTACGCAAATGTCTATTAGATACACTTATTATTCAATTCCAGAGTTTCTCAGTTAACTTTTTGTTTAGATGATCAAGATACGGGCTATTGAAACCTCCCACCCTGCTGTGCTAGGTTTAACCTATTAGTATTTCTTTTATAAAATTGGTTGAAACTATGTTTGGTGCACATATGCTTAGAAAGGTAATGCTCTTTGTGAATTATTTTTTAAAGAGTATGAAATGGCGTTCTTCAACCTTCTCTGGTCACTTTTTGTCCATTTTGTAACATATTAGAATAGTTGTGCCTGTTTGTTTCCTAGTTGTTATTTGCCTGGAATACTTTTTTTTTTAATCCTTTTACCCAAAGGTGAAATCTGTATTTGATGATGAGGTGTGTTTCTCAGAGGCAACAAAAGATGGATTTTGTTGTCTAATCAAATCCATTTATCTGTATGTTTTCATTGGATAAAGATCAATAATAATCAAGTTACCGAAAGATATGTATTTATCCCTGTCACTTTCCTCCTTTTGTGGCATTTTCTTAAGATTTCTTTCTATTAGCTGTCCTGATTTTGTTGTTTGTTTGTTTTTCTCTGAATCTTTTTGAGTGTGTTTATTATTCTCCTCCCTCTACAACATTCCTTCCAGTGCTGTCTGTAGAGATGGCTTAGTTGTTATAAATTCCTTTCATCTGTTTTATTGTGGGAAAATGTATTTCTCCTCCAATCATAATAGACAATTTGGTTGGGTATAACATCCTGTTTGCCATTTGTGTTCATTTAGAACTTGGAAACCATTGTTTCCAAGCTTTCTAGCATTAAAAGTTTCCATTGGATAACTAGCCTTTTTAAATATTTACTTATTTATTTATTTACTTATTTATTTATTTAATGCATATGAGTGCTCTATCTACATGCACACCTGCATTCCAGAAGAGGGCATCAGATCCCATTATAGATGGCCATCTCACCAACCCCAATTAGCTTTTATTTGTATTGTCCTGCTTTTATATATGACTTGGCCCTTCTCTCTTTTAGCTTTCAATGTGCTTTCTTTATTCAATATTTTTAGTGTTTTAACTAACATGGTCTGAAGAGTTTCTTTTCTGGTCTTGCCTATCTCATATTTTATTTGTGTCCTGTACTTGGATGGGAATTCCTTCCTCTAGACTTGGGAAGTCTATGATGAAGTTGTTCTTTTCACAGAATCCCAAAAGTCATATCTCACTCATTTTAAAAAGAATTTCTCACTGACCATGACCAAATGATCCAATTCCTTGACCTTGTCTTTAAGCCCTGATGCTCTGCTTTCCATGTGGTTCATTCTGTGGCCGAGGCTTCCCACTGAACTCTTTTCCAAAGATTTTGTGTATTTCATTTGTAGTATAATCTCACTTTGACTTTCCTTCTACAGTTCTGTGTGTTGACTTCCTCTTTCATGTCTTGACTTGGCTTCTTTATCTCACTTAGTGATTTGTTTTTGTTTTCTTGGAGTACATGAATTCATGTCCACTATGACTTGTTTGAACATGTTTATAAGTGTTATTTTGAATTCTTTTTCTTGACGTTCTTCTGAGTGGTCCTCATTAGAGGCCATTGCTGTGGCACTGGTAATTTTGGGGGAAGACTTGTTGTTTTGGATTGTATTGTTTATATTTTTGAACCAAGAATTAACATGTATTTTTCCTTTTCTCTTTTTTTTTTTCTTCTTTTAATTTTTTGAAAATTTTACAAATGCATTGCCTTACTACTCTTCTATTGCTGCGAAGAGACACCAAGACAACTGTTATAAAAGGAAACATTTAACTGAGGCTGGCTTAACAGTTTTGGAGAGTCAGTCCATTGTCATCATGGCATGGAGCATAGCAGCATGCAGGCAGGCCTGGTGCTGAAGGAGCGCTACATCCCAATCCACAGACAGCAGACAGAGAGAGAGGGGCACTGGGCCCGGAATGGACTCTCAAAACCTCAATGCCCACCCCCACCAACACCTACACAGCCACGCCCCCTAATCCTTCCAAACAGATCGTCAACTATATGAGCCTATTAGGGGCATTTTTACTCAAACCACCATGTGCATATACCATATCTTGCCAAACACACCCCAACTTCTCCTTCTAGCACCCCCCCCTTGGCAGGATCCTTCCATCATATCTCCCTCATTGAACTTTTTTTTTTTTTGTAAATGAAGTAAGGCATGAAAAGCCTTGTTTCTGTACCACTGCATAGAGATGCAAGCAAACACAGTAGCCACTTTGAACCTGTGCAAACTTAGGCAGGGCTGGAGGGCAGGAGCAGGATGGAAGTGACTGAGTTATTGTAGTACGGCTGGACTAGGGACATGGAGAGAAACAGTTTTAGTATCTTACCTGGTTGTAGTTCCCTCTTAAGCCTTCTCTTTGAGAAGGAGTGTCCCAGATTCCTGGATGAGGGTCAAGCCCTAGCCCTGGATTGAAGATCATTTGTATATTCTTTATGAAAAAGAATAGTGCAAAAATCCCAGAAAGTTCTAAGACTATGGTACAATGACCAGCACATTACAAAATCAACATTAAAAACTCAGTAGATTTTGTGTATATCAATAATTAACCTGCCAAGAAATCTTTAAAATCATAACAGCCTAAAAATTTTCAGATACACGGGAGTAAGCCTAACCAAAACAAAGACTTTCACAGCGAAAACTAAACTGCAGAAGAAATTAAATAAGACACAAGGCATGGAAAATCCCCACACTCATGAATATGTAGAGTTAATATTGTGAAATGGATGTACCCCAAAACCAGCCTACTGATTCAATGCAACCATAATCAAAATGCTAATAATAATTCTTTACAAGAATAGGGAAAGAGTCTTATAACTCATACAGAAGCGCAAAGGTCCCAAACAGCCAAAGCAATCCTGACAGGAACAGCTGTGCTAGAAGCATCATAAGACGTGATTTTAAATTATGCCACACAGTCCTGGTAACAAAAACCGCACAGTGCCAGCGGGAACAGCCACAGGGATCCAGGCAGGAGAGCCAGCGTCCCCTCCCCACCCCCACCCCCGCGCGGCAGGAGCCTTGCAGCTGAAGCCACCTGACGTTTGGCAAAGGCACCAAAGCACTTAGTGAAAAGATGACCTTTTCAGTAAGTGGTGCTCAGAACACAGAACACCCTCAGGTAAATGAGCGACGTTAGACCCCTATCTCCCATCCTATACTACAGTCAATTAAAAACGGACCCAAGGCTCCAGTACAAGACCTGAAACTTTAAACAACTAGACAGAAATGCCTCGGTACACGAGCACAAACTTCCTGAATAGAACACAAATATCCCTGGAAATTAAAGCAAGAAATTAAGGCAAGGAATTAAAGCAAGAAATCTCAGGATAAGCCTGAGATTTTAAAAGATTGCAAACATAGCAAAACATAGCAAAACATAGCATTAAAACATAGCAAAAAAAAAAAAAAAAAACCTGAACAGAATGAACAGATAACTGCAGAATGGGAGAAAGTTTTCGTTAAAATATTAATCATCGAAAACAAAAATTAAATTATCCAAATCAAGCAGTAGGCAAGTGAATTGAGCAGCCGGCTTTCAAAGAAGTACAGTGCCTAACAAATCATAGAGAATATTAAACATTAAGATTCTGTCCTGTACCAATCAATGACCATCATAGCAGCACAAACACTGACGATGGTGAGGCAGGAAGGGGGCGGGGAACCGTATATACTGCTGTTGAGGTTGCAAATTAGTGAAGCCACGTGGAAACTGATATGGGGGTTCTTCAAACACTAAAACAGAACCACATGAGCCAGCTATGCCTCCTGAGTCTATATCTAAGAGACTCTAAGCCGGTATTTCAGAGGGATTCCCTCAAACCTGTGCCGCAGCCCAAGTCACAATAGACGAGTCATCCAATATACAGAGTTTTATTCATCCACAAAGAACAAAAGTACGTCTTTTCCAAGAAAGTGGGTAGGACTGAGGCTCATTATATCAAGCAAAATGAGCCAGACCTGGGCAAATATTGCATGTTTTCTCTTATAAGTAGAATATTGATTTATTAACTAAAAAGTATGAGGATGCAATCGTGGCCCTCAAGACTGTGGGTACAGAGGTGCTAGGTCATCTTGGGCAACGTCACTAGATGGCGCTGTAGTGCTGAGCTTAGATTGGGTTTGGGTTGACTCTTGATTCTGTCGCTGTGTACACTTTAGTTTCCTCGTGCAGAGTGAGAGACAGGAGACAGTACTGGCTACCAGGAACTGGGTTTGCCTCAATGAAAAGTTCTATCTTACATAACCCTTACCTTAGAAGGATTCACTGAAGGATTCACTGAAGATCTTTGGGCTCAGGCTATCTCATCCTCTGCCTTAGCTGGACCAGCCTCAAACTCAGGGTCCCAAACTCATAGGGGCGCTTTACCCATGTGGTAAGAGAGATGCTGAGCGGTGGCCTCATGCAGCCAATTCTGTGCCAAGAGTAGAAAACAGTCTCAGCACATGCAGTCCCAGAAGTTTCCACCTGGGGTCGCTGTTGTACCATCTCCCTGCCGGGCTCTTTTCTTTGTTATTTCAGGCTGTTGTGGTGGTCCTCACTGGGCTCAAGCACACTTCTCAAGAAAGCCAGTCCATCGTCCCAGCCTTTAATGTAAATGCCTCTGCTCCCCGCTTTCTGGATCCAGTACTGAGAAACCAACAAAGGTTTTCTCTTACAAACTTAAATTACAGTACATACGTTTTAGAAATTTTTCATTGTAGAAACTAGAGAATTAAATGGGAAAGCAGATGGTACCTTTATGTACAGGAGATTCATCGTCGTTATTATGTTGTAGTAGTCTTCTTGTGCATCGCTTTTACAGGAGAGTACATATTTTAAAAACAAAAGCGCTAGTATTACTTCATGCTGTTATAAATGCACTTTTTTTTTTTTTTTGTCTGCAAGTATAGATTTATTCTACCACGCCGTGCATTCCAATTACACGGGTACGTTTCACAGTCACTCCTGTTTTGTTAGCAATTTAGGACGTTACTCCCTCCCTTTCTGCTCTTGACGGTTCTGTGGTAAATATGAACGGATCTCTGCTGGGGGTTATTTTCTCCCTTCCCCTGTGGAAGAGCGCTGGATTGCCGGCAGAGGATTCGTGGCCATGGCTCCTGGCCTCCATCGCCTCTGTAGCTTCCTTCTCAGAGTATGCTGAAAGCAGCTCAAACTTGGCTGGTAGGAGCCCCACTCCTCATGCCCGACCTCCATCCCAGCCGGCTCCCATACTTTGACACTTCGGATGGGTCCTCATCTTCTTGGAACGCCCCCTTTCTCTTGGCTCCAGTGTAGGGCCACTCCTATTCCAGGGTACTTCGTCGCCCTTGGAGGAGAACATGCGCAGAATCATGGGTGCCGGGGGTGACCTGGGCCCCTGGGTTTTCTGTTTACAGGGCATTTCAGCAGGCAGGCTTTGGGGAATGCGAATTCGCAAGCGTGAGTCTGTATTGATATTTCTGAGTCAAATCCAAGGATTAGTTTGACCTTATTTTGCCTTTGTCCCGGTGCAGCTGCGTGTAGAGGGTTGATGTACACCTACTGATGAGGAACAAGCTGAGGACAGTCTGTTGCCAGGGAACCACACGGCTTCTCACGGCACTACCACCACTATGGTTTGCTCTGTCCCACTACACTTGAAAGTTTCAAAGTCAGTATTTCTAACAAAAAAAAAAAAAATCTGTCCTCTGGAACTCGTTTACTTTTTCTTTTTTGGTCTTATGAAGTCATAAAGCTATTTGAAACCAGGCTGTTCCCAGTAAACTTATGTTGTTAATCTGACACATGCCTGAGCATTTCCAGGATGGGGTGGGGGTGGGGGCAGACTTATTTTAAACTTCAGAGATTTTATTTAATTCCTGTAGACTATTTCTGCTTTTCAAACATGTAAACAGAAGGTTTACATAGGTT
This sequence comes from Acomys minous, assembly GCF_964271855.1. Classification (NCBI taxonomy): domain Eukaryota; kingdom Metazoa; phylum Chordata; class Mammalia; order Rodentia; family Muridae; genus Acomys; species Acomys minous. Next base: position 24,028,881 of record NC_140500.1, read on the forward strand.
TCAAAGGTTAAAAAGAAAAAAAAAAAGAAAGCCATACTGGGAAGATATCTTCAGAGAAGTCTCATGGTGTAGTCCCTCAACAACTTGACTCTGGGCTAGCTCTGGGCTAGCCTCCAACTTCCAAGCACCTGTGCATGCACTTACACACACATGAAAAAGACCCCTCAAGGCTCTCATCTATGAAGCTACCAGAAACCCAAAAGTTTGGCCCCTCTGGAGACCCTGCCATTCTTAGACTTTGCTTGTGGAATACTGAGCAACACCTCTGGCTCAAGGGCAGAATTTGACGGCCTTTAATGAGTTAGACAAAGCTTTACTCTTGACCCCAGCAACGCTGAATCTAAAGTTTACCCGGAAGTTTCAATCCATAAACATCACTCAGCAGGCACAGGGTTTCTTCTTGGGAAGGTACTTGCAACAGGCAGGCTGTCCGTCAGAGTTTGCGGGAGGCCTGAGTCCAGCTCTGTCCATCCAAATGCAATCCAGGTACAGCTAGGTATCCTGGCCAGAGGGACAGTCAGGACATGCAGGCAACCAACTGGTCAATGGCACAGGGGTGCCTTGGGTGTCTGTGGAAGTTATTTCTACAAAACTTGTTTGTTTCTCTTAACCCAGCTATCACACGTATAATTGATATTGTGTTATATTTGTTTTTAAAATTGTACTACACAATCTTAAGCAATTTAAGTCTTCTTAACTCTCTATGTTATTCTGACTCCATCTTTGCCAAAACCCACCAAGTTCCTTGCTTTTTGGTTCTTTCTCTGCTCCAGCTGAATCTTCTTCTTCTCTCCTACACCTCTGCCTGTGGCTGAATCCCCTGCTGAATCCTCTACTTCCTCTTCTAACTCCTCCTCCCCTGGCTAGCAGGAAGTCCAGCCCTATTCTCTCCCCTGCTCAGCGATTGGCTGTAAGCTGCTTTATTGGCATACAAGGGGACAATTGGGGAGCAGAGTTTGTACAACATTGAGACAGGAGATTCTCAGAACAAGGCTTGCAACCAGATATGAGAAGTGGGAATACAGAAATCAGCATTTGGATTACACAATAATCTTGTGCCTACAGGGGTCATAAAAAGGCTAAACAAAAACACTAGGGAAACAGAGCAATGGCTGTTTGGGCCCCAGGGACAAGCTGTTGAGGGACAGTGACATCTATGAAACTCATTACTTTGCCTTTTGGCGGGGGGGGGGGGGTCTTAAGAAGTCATAAAGCTACTCATGTCATTCTTGGCAATACCGTTCACCTTAGAGACATTGTCCCGTATTGGCTCGGAGCTCACCACTCAGGTAAGGCTCTCTGGCCACCTATAGCACAGAGGATCCCTGTCTCCATCTCCTGCCTCTGTGATTACAAAAGCCTGTACCACAACACCCAGTATTTTCACATGGGCTCTGGGATCAAACTCAGGTCCTAGTGTTTGCAAGGCACATGCTTTCCTGGCTGAGGTATCTCCACAGCCCCCTGGAGAGTCTTATTTGGAGGTTTGGGCTAGGGGATGGCCATGTAGATCTTTTAAAACTCTTACTGGTGACTTTCACACATAACCAGAATTGAGCAACTTTGAGTCAAATGTGCCAAATTTCTTCGCTGTTTAATCAAGAGTGCCAGCCCTGCGTGTCATTAACAGTCTGGTAGGTTGATTGATTTGTTGGCTGGCTTGGGAATGGGGGAGTGTTTTTGCATTTTGTTTTTATTTTTAAAGCGTGATCTATATAGCTCATCTGGCCTGGTGCTTCATACATAGATTAGACTAGCCTGGATCTCCCCATCATCCTGCCTCTACATCCCAAGTACAGCTCTAGGCATGTGCCACTACATCCAGCTAAAAAGCAGTTTTCTGCCTGCTAATTTGCTATCAGTCTTTTCCTTCAGCTCTTTTCCTGTTATATTCACTTGCTGCCTCCTAGCCTGGCCTACTCTTCCTCCCTCTTCTGTGACATCACAAACTCATGGCTTACCTGGCTTTGGGGAGCAGTTGGAAGCACATGCTGGTTTAGAAGCTGGGTGAATGGTAAGGTTTCTTATGAAGACCTGTGTCAAAGATGAAATGGGCCATGTAGCCCCAACTCTGGCCTTAGTGGTCTAGAGTGGTACCAGCATGCACTTCCAACTGCTCCCCAAAGCCAGATAGGTCAAGACTCTGTGGCATTTCAGAGTCCACTCAGATGTAAAGTCACTGCTGATACTGCTCATTTTGTCAGTGGGCATCCCAGGATCCACACAGCTATCTAACTAGGAAGGTCCAGGCTACTCCCACTCTCATTACTTAGGCTGTTAAGTAAGTTTTCTGTAGAGCTCCAGGCATTTCCTTAGGACACAGCTTGGGAGAACACACTGCTCACTTCTTTGAAGTTGATTATGTCAGCCACAGCAAGGGTACAGATATTAGGGTACACATCCAAAGACATTTCCAGGGTGTCCATTACTTAAGTCATCCAAGATGGTGCCCATTGAGACACTGGGAGCTGGGATGAAGGGCTCTCGCTGCCATACCAATAATACACTCTACCTCTAGGATGTCTGCACTGGGATGTGTGTGATAAAGGCAGGCAGGAGAAGCACCAGGTGGTTGTGTTTGGTGGATCCGTGGCACATTCCACCCTGTGGAAGGGGAGCCACTTAGCTGTTACCTTCCTTTTGGAGACAGGCTGCATGGGAATCTTCATTCAGTTTTGAGCCCCAGTAAAGCTGTGTGTGTGTGTGTGTGTGTGTGTGTGTGTGTGTGTGTGTGTGTGTGTGTCTGTCTGTCTGTCTGTCTGTCTGTCTGTCTGTCTATGGCTGTAGCACTTTCCCCAGGGCTTCCTTGTATGCCTCCCATAGATGGAAATGAAGGTCATTCTCTGTAACATGGACCCTGGAGAAGGGATGTGTTTCTTTCTCTAAGAGCCAGGACCACGTCTGTCTGCTGAGACAGGGGTAGCCTTCTGCAGGCCACCATGAAAAGTGTTGGGTAGCCCTGTGGCCTCCATCCTAGATCTCGCGAGTATACTGTTCCCTGAAGTTCTTCTTGGGAGTCCCTGTACTCCTCGAGTCAAGAGTTGGCTTCTTCCAGCTCCTTATTTTACCACATCCAGCCTAGAGCCAGGCCCACAAGGTTTCCATAAAACTTGACCCTGTAAGACCGTGTCACCAGAACATAAAACTAGAGGCCTAGAGCAGACTGCAGAGCCCACATTCCACAGCCCTTTCCTGGAAGAGTTTTTTTCTCTCTCTCTAGATAGTCCAGGAGCCAGAGATAGTAAGCTGGATGGAGCAGATGATGAGACTTTCCCAAGCACAGCACAGTGAAAGAGTGGGTCTGAGGCTGAGTCCCAAGACCATGTGGGCCCAGAAGCTGGGATTAGTTTGAGGCCTCCAAAGCTTTGGCTCAACAGCTCTGAGCTGATCTTGCTCATAATGCTGGCACAGTGACAGAGCCCTGTTTCTGCCATTGGAGAAAATATGAACAAAGCAACGAACTTTTCTGGCAACCTGGGCCAGGATACAGTGTCTTCTCTATTGAAACCGAGACCCTCTACAGTGTGCACTGCTTGCTCAGGGCCAGTGAGCATCTCTGGATTTGGCTCTGTGGAGCACCAGGGATTAAGAAGGTATCATTGGTCCAGGTCATTGGCCTGAGGTGTAATAATACCCTTTCCTGGTCAGCAGAGGTGAGAAGTGGATAGAAAGTAAATGAGCCACAGGCACAGTGGGAAGAGGGGGGCTGCAGTAGAATGGATAAAACGCAGCAGGTGATGGTGTGTGATGAGAATCCCGAGGGCCTGACCCCACATGCCCATTGTCTCATGTGTCCCATGCCAATTATATGATGATGACAGACATTCTCAGCTTTGTATCTAGTCTATGGAGCTACAAGAGGAGATGGGATCCTTGTGAGTGTGTTCAGTGTGCCATAGGCCAAGAGGAAGAACTATGTTTCTCTGAGAGAAAGGATAGCAAAGCTCTATGCCAATTCTTCTCAACCTGTGGGTCTCAACCCCTTTGGGGCCAAAATGACCCTTTCACAGGGGTTGCCTAAGACCGTCAGAAAACACAGATGTTTGTATTACAGTTCACAACAATAGTAAAATTATAGTTATGAAGTATCCACAAAAATAATGTTAATGGTTGGGGGTGACCACAACATGAAGAACTAGATTAAATGATCACAGCATTAGGAGGGTTGGGAACCACTGCTCAATGCTGACTTTCCACTATGCACATGTTTTCTGGCCATTCTGAAAGTTCCGGGGTGTACTCCTTGCCTCTTGATGTCCTACGTGTCATTGTCTATTGAGCTAGCTACTGGCTGGGCCCATGAAGTGTCCTGGCCTTTCTCCAAATCCTGGGACACTAGGCAGGTAAAAATCAATTTGATTAGCTACCACCTTTGTCCTTTCCACTTAGGACCAACTTGTACCTCCCCTGCCCTCCTCCCCATCAAAGGTGTTGATGGAGGAACTATGCGAAAGCTGGTAACCAATCCACAGGTGAGCCTGGACTCTCTCTTCACCACTGAGGTGAATAGCTGGAGACAGGTGAGTGGCTGGAGGGCGAGAGATCTGTGCCATAACTGACATCTAAGGACCTGGGAACAGACACACACTGTGGGGAGCAAGGTTACCTCAGAGCCCACCGTCTATGGTCACCCATGCAAGGTCACCAGGCAGAAGAAGGTCTTTGCTGGAGTCACTCTCCTAGGATGCTGGTATGCTCGCCCTCATCCTCTCATGGTCTGGATCAAGACCATGTGGCCAAAGCCACCTTTGACCCTACTTCTGCTGCCTTTCTCTCCCCGTGAACTGTGCTGTCTCAAAACATGACTTCTCACAGCCTTCCTGAGGGGCGGTCATCCTCCTGCCTACTGAAGACTCTTCTTTCGCCTTTTATGCTTGCTGGGACCTTTACCTTGATCCTGGGAAAGTAAAGGTATTTGCTGAGCTCACATTAGCCTGCTAGAGACAGCGGCCACCAGAGCACAGACTTACACAGATATGACAGTGGGAGCAAACCCAGCTCGTCTTGCAAGAACAGCAGGGCCTGGCATTGTTTGCCCAGGCCAGTCCAGGGGCAGTCCAGCTGTCCTTGGGATAGACTCTCCCCATTCATCATGGCCCAAGGTCAGCTTCCTGCTAGGGCCTTCACAGGAGGCAGTGGGAAGAGCAGCCGCCCACCTTCTCAGAAGTCCCCTCACCCTGCCTCCATCCTTTCCAGCTAAAACCAGCCGTTCCAGACACTTCACATCTTAACTAAGCTACAGATGGCCCATTTCTATGTCCCTGGCATCCATAGGGTACCATGCACTCCACCTTCGCTGCCTAACCTGAGCCCTGGCCCTCATCTGTCTGCAGGAGTTTGGGCTCCCTGGCTTGACTCCAGTTCCTGCACAGAGCCAGTGGCACCTCTCCCACCCTCAACCTCTTGAGCAAATGCCAAAGCACCTACTCTGGCATCAGCAATGACACCAAGGGCCATTAGGCTCTCGGTATGACTATTTTTAGAGACCCTGTGTCTACCACTGAAACTTTTTCCCCTGTGGAAAAATATCCCTTCTTCTCTCCACCTGCAATTGCTGCCCTGCCTCCGCTCTTTCACCTCTAACCAGGAAAGGGCCTTGGTCCCATCAGATGTTTTGCCCATTGCCTAAAGACTACTTGGGCAGGAAAGGCCAGGTCCCACTGTATTCTACAAAGCCACACTTGCTTGATTTTAAGCATTAGATTTGCTTGGGCTCAGCTTTTATATTAGCCTTTTTTTATTATTATTATTCATTCATGTTGCTCTTCCCTCCCAAAATTTCACTAAAAGAAATACACCCTGACTGAGGCGAATGCAGGCCAATCACAGCAGAACCAAGCAGATGGTACACAAAGCCTGTCCCATGAAGAGGGACCAGGCACAGAGACAGACAGTTGCCTAGCACCTAGGTTAGCATGAGCAGTAGGAGACAGAAGGCCTGTCAAGAGAAGGGGCCCTCCCAGCTCTTTTCACAGGGTCAAGAGGAAAGAGGGGTAGGGCCCCCTCCACCTTGTGCAGCTTGCCTTTGTCAATGGCCCTGGTTTGGCAGCAAGGCCAGTGCTCCAGGCCCCCAGACCTTAGCACAACTGCTGCCATGACAGAAGTACCCCTCAGGCCTCAGAACGCAGCACGTAGGCAGCAACACCTGCTAAAAATGAGAACAAAGACCTACTCCATCAAACTTTGCAGTTCTAGGAAAGTCTGTAAACGTACTAACTTTGCTTTTTGGCTTCTGTAGTTCTACTTGTGGCTAACTTGTCTTGCTAACTGAAGTATGTCAACCTAGAATGTGGTTTCTGTGCTTAAAAGCTCATCTTGAAAAAAAAGGGGGGCTCAGGACTGCTTTGGGGCCCGAACACCCAGTGCAGTCACCAACTAGCTATAAACGCCTTCTATTGGCTCGAACCCATGTCCTAGTAACCTTCTTTCGTGGAGACCTCACAATACTAGAGCAGAGAGGCCTGGCCACAGATGGGGTCAACTACACCCCTGGCAACTCCCTAGACTTCAGTCCGGTAGGAAGAATGAGAGCAAGCTACAGTGGGGTGCCACAGGCCTGGGTGGGGACAGCAGTGCCCAGCCTAATGCTGGGGATGACTCTGGAACCCAGTTGGGGGGGGGGGGAACACTTCTTCTTCAAAGAGGAAGCCAGGGTCTTCTCTGGCCACCAAGCTCAGGGGCCTTGTGCGCAGGTACGCTCAGTCTCTCTCAAGTCCCTCCCTGCATTTACTGTCATTCTGAAAAGGCGGTCCCCAGGAGCCACCATGCCATTAGAGTCCAAACATGAGACACAAGCTGGCAAAAAAAAGTTTATGCCCCTTTGTAGAGAGAGAAGATAGGCCGAGTTCTGGGATTCCAGCCTTTGTGAACCCCTCTTTCCTATATCTTCATTGCATGTGGAGGACACTGTGTTCCCTTTTCCAGGCTCTCTGTGCCCTGGAAATCAGAACTCACAGCTGTGCACACAGTGTGAACCGTTCCTGCTTCATGGGATGTTAGAGGTGTTAACGGCTCTAAAGCCCCTACTTTGGCCTACAGAAAGCCTTCCAGGGGTCCTGACATGGGCCAGTCTGGGGTGTCTTCAGGAGAGCCAGTCTCACCAGCCAACTGAACAATGAGCCTACCTGAAGGGGTATCCAGGCAAGCCAAAGCCATGGCAGAGGGCAGGCAGTGTCCTGAGAGCTTCGGGGAGTTCTAGAGCTTGTAGAGGAGAGTTAGCCCAAACTCTAAGCCTGGAACATAACATAGTTGGAGCGTGTGAGGTTGGAGATAGACTAGCGATGCCTTGGCCCAGCTTCCATCCTAGACCCAGCTCACGTGGGTTGAAAGGCTCATCCACTTCTGTGGAAGGTGATCAGTTACAGAAAGGTGCCAGGGCTAGAGTCGGCCATGGGAGACGCAGGTCGGCACTTGCTGTGACGTCAGGCAGGTAGGGTCTCAGGCAGTGCGCCCAGATCTGATGTATTGAATCAGTTCTCTACAACCTGCAAGTCTAGGTAGGGGGACATGAGTGGGGGCAGCCCTTCCTACAAGACCTGTGTGAACCCGCAGCTCTGCAAGTGAGGGGCTGGCAGAACACTGCTCTAGAGCAGCACTCTGACAGTGCCCACCAAGCCTGTCCACCTGATGCTCCAGGAAGGTGCTTTAACTTACGCATCTCTGTCCTCAGCATCATGCTGGGTCTCCGTTTGAGCACAGGCCAAGGAGGCCAGAAACACTGGCACCTAGTCTAGGTCGCAGCTTCCGGCCGCCTCAAGAGGGAGCACTGCACTTTGACAAGCAAGCCTAACCAAAGCCATCAGCTCTGAATGACTGCCGGGCTCCAGGAAGCTTTAAGCCATGCCTCCCTCCTTCCTTCCTTCCTCAGTCCCCATCTTCCTTCTGACTGCCTCCCAACTGTTAGGCTCTCAGTGGTCTGAAGCACATGCTGAGAAGACCACCAAGCTCCTACTCAGCTCCCCCTTAGCGTTGGCTTGTACGCACGCACGCGGAAGCCCTTCAGGTTCTCCTAGGGAAGGGTCACAGAAGGATGGATTATGGGTTTCAGTATAAGACCAAACAGTCATCCCTCTCAGGGTCCTCCTGGGAGGTCAGTAGCCTACACTAGACACTCAGGGCCCTCCCCTGTATCCATGGCCTCCAGATGTGTGGGCATGTGAGGCAGTCGGACTTCCATGCCCTTTCCATTTAGGGAGTGCTGTTTGATCTGAATCCTGCAGGACCACTGTCTCTACGGGACAGGACCTAGTGTGCCCGTGAAGATGGAGCTGTATTCCTGGAGATGCTCTGCACCTGGGTGCTTAGCAGTGGAAAGCAGTGGACACAGGATGATCTGAGCCCAGGGAGACTTCAAATAGCCTAGAACTGGTGAGTGAGTATGGAAAGGTACCAGATTGGGGGGGAGGGTGGCAGAAGCATAGAAAAGTGGAACGACCCTGAACCAGCCACAGAACACAGGGTCACATGGGCTCAAGAAGCCCCTCTCCCCAAAGGCCTGTGAGTGACTGCAGCGCAGCGTCACCCATTGGGGGCAACCCCTGCCACAAGAAAGATGCGGGAATGGGGAGGGGCTGCCCCCTTCCTTACAGCTGCAACAATTCCTGTTTTAACAGCAGATTTGAGGCGCACCAGTGCTCTCTGCTCAGCTCTCACGCATCATTATCTGCCTTTCAGGGCCAATCCTGGTGTTATCTAGGTTACCTGTCCAATAACCATCCAACCTGCAGCATCTAGGAAGTGCCCGCGTGGAGCCCTGAGCAGTGAGTGCCTACCTGGGCTCCAAGCTGGCATCTGTGCAGACCATCTGGGAAGACATGGCTCCTGCCTCCAGGATTTACAGCCATAGGCAGAGCACACAGATAGTCCTGCACAGAGGCTGTTTGCCGTTGGCCAAGTGTTTGTGACCCTCCCCCTTTACAGTCACGTGATGTCTGGCCTCTTTGCAGAGGAGAAACTAGAGTTCAGTGAGGTCAAGAAAGTGGCCGGGAAAGGACTCCCAAGCACCACAATCTAAATTCCACCCCATGCCCACTGAGGAATCACCCTACATGTAGCAAATAGCCCACAGGGCTAAATCTGGGGTCCTGACTATGAGTCAAGTGGCTCATAAGGCTGAGTGAACCTGTTCCTTGTCCACCCTGGTCCACTGAAAGAAAGGCTTACTAACACTAGCCACTGTGCTCTGCCCTGACACGCCAGGCGCCTTCTCCTCTCCAATGCATCAAATGGAAAGTTTCTCAGACACAGACTGGCTAACTTCTCCTCTTCACTAGGTCCCTTCCTGACCGTGGAATCCAACAAAGGCTCCCAACACTTCCATGCTTGATCTACTTGCTCCAACATAGATGCATTGTATCAACTGTCTGTGGGAGCTCTGCAGCTTAGGCTATCTGATCTGTGCCATACCTTGGTGCCCAGACAGCCAGATGCCCACTCAGCCTCATAAGTGACTAAGATAGATCATGCGTCTTACTCTTGGTGTATGTAAAGCTCACGCTGTCACACTACTGAGCTGCAGCCAGGCCTCTCCCTGCTAAATGTCCTCTGATCTCATGTGCGGTGATGGCCTCCCCTCAACTCTCCTCCAGCAGCTCACCTCCCAAAGCACCAGTCTCTGCCCATGGCCATCATTGTCCCCCATTCGGCGAAGGCCTCTGAGTGCTAGGTGGTGAAAGCCAGCATAGGTGGAAGCCCGGGCACTAAGGAGGCGGAGACTAAGGTTAACTCATAAGGAAAAGGCTAAATGCGAAGTAGGATGGCAGAGGGGCCCTGGGACCGTGGACCACTGGGGTGTCTCTAAAGACTAAAATGAGCAGTCAGGCATCCATCCGGTCCAAGCCTCCTAGGCCACCCTGCCCCACTCCAAAAACAAACAAACAAATTAAAAACGTCTACAGTACAAGGGATGGGATAACCATTGAGATATAACAAGAATAAATTAATAAAAAAATATATACAGACAAAAAAGAAATGCTAAAAAAAAAAAAGTCTACAGTGCCTGTGCTTACCAATGTCAGTCCTGTAGTCCTGACTCCTATTTGGCACTGGAGAGGTGGGTCTGAGAAGGATGGCAATGCCAAAATGGAATAGAATTAGGCCTCTTCCCAGTGGGAGAAGTAGAAACTGCCTACTGAGGCTCCACTGTCTCCAACTTTGAGAGTCCTCATCCCCCGCACTGGGACTCAGACACATTGGCTTGGCCTTCCCCCATATCCCAGAATGCCACACTCTGCCAAAGCACTCTCAGTGGTATACAGGCACCCCACTCTGGAGTCCACGGACAGGGTAAGACGACATGGGTCATGGACAGTGCCCATTCTGTGCCTTTGAGGAGAGTACAGAAGGGCTGGCTGCTCCATGCAGGCCTTGGCCATTTCTGGGATGTTCTATTAAATGGGGGATGGTCCATAACCATTGAGGAAAAAGAAAAGGTGAGTCTGGGGGACCAGCACCACCATAACTCAGTTGTACCTCCCTTTGGTGGGGTCATTGGACTGGAGGACCAGAAAGACACCCCCACAGCCAGGATTTTGATAGCTTGTAACAAAGTCCAGTGAACAAAATGCAGCCACAAGGACTGGACCACAGGAAGAGGGTAAACCCCAAGCCCCCTGGGACAGTAGCACCCCAAACGTGTTGCGGTGGCGCTGACTCCCGCCTGGCGCACAAGGCCTGGCCCTGTCGCCTCGCTCCTTCAGCATGTAATAGAAAACCGAAGATTTCCAGGGGGAGAAGGCGAAGGGCACCGTGGAATCAGGATTCAGTCTTAAAAGGTCAAAGGATGGTTTAGAGTTGACAAGTTTCCATTTCCAGATATAGATGAAAGCCTGGCATTTAGGTCTAAAACTTGAAGTGCACAAACACACCAGGTAGAGGAAATGCGGTTTTCCCAGCAGTTCAGGAAGGAAAGACTGGGGAAGCTTAGCTCACTGGACCCTCAGGAGGTGCCAGATGTATCCTTATGAGCCACTTAAAGGGGGTGGGATCTTGGGGTGCACTCCTTCGGAAGGGACGCCGCAAGCACTCCCCTCTTGGAGGCAGGAGAGAGCTCAACTCTAGCTCAACGACAGTGGCTCCAAGTCAGGGCCTAGTCTCACTCACAGATGAGGCCCTCTGGCCCCCAAAACGGGAGCCAGTTCTCTTTCGGGCTGTAGATATGGTGTTCGCAGCTTATCTCTGATGTCTAGCGTGTAGCCAGCATGAGGGGCCAGGATCATGACAAACAGTTGAGCAGGCAATGGGGTGGGGACAAGCGTGTATCACTTAGGGGCACTAAGACATTCTGGCTGGAGGTGAGGGGCACTGAGTCCATTGCAATTCTTCTACATACAGAGCCATAAAAAGGGCTGTGAGGTAAGAAAACAAGTGAGACAACCTGTATCCAAGGGGTGCTACTAGGTCCACATGCAGGGAATCTCCCATGTGTCTACATGTGTCTACATGGGAGAATGTTCCGGTGGACATCTGCATAGCTCTCAGGCTACACATCCTGCAAGGGATGTGCAATATCCAAGGTCTTGCCTACCATGGAGACGGAGGTACAGTGTCTACACATCTCCCCTTTTCTGAGAGCTTAGAAGTGAAGCCCCCAGGTAATCTAGTCTCTCAAGCCCCACAGCAGCCACCAGGAGAAGACAGACCCAGAATTTAGAAAGTGCACAGTCCCTCGGCTTCTTGGTGACTGGCAGTGGCTAATAGGAGGCTGTGTTAGGAAGGCATCCTAGGTACACTAAGTTGTGATGCCGCCTAATGAAATGTACCATAAGCCGGGCGTGGTGGCGCACACCTTTAATCCCAGCACTCGGGAGGCCGAGGCAGGCAAATCTCTGTGAGTTTGAGACCAGCCTGGTCTACAAAGTGAGTCCAGGACAGCCAAGGCTACACAGAGAAACCCTGTCTCAGAAAAAAAAAAAATGAAATGTACCATAAGGCAAAAGTGGATAGGTAGTGCATGGGCAATGTGTGTGCCTGCGGGTCCACTTAGAGGCAGGCTCACTTTTACACTTATAGCTGAAGCTATATTCCTGGAGCACACTTGTCCAGACACTGGTGGGGGAGCCTGTGCCTGTGGGGACTGAGACTAGGCCAGCAACTGTTGTTGCATCCTCTTCTACAGTCTCTGGAGGTGGCTTTCCCCAGCATCCCTTGCATGCCCCTCTCCACTCACATTGCTCAACAAGGAGCTTGAGTGTATTTTAAAACACACTTACAGGGATGGGGTGGGGGAGCAGGGGTGGGCAAATAACACTCATCTGCCTCACAGCAATTCAGGTCAATCCAGGAGGAAAAAAGAGAAGAGGACACCAGTGACCACAGCTTCCCCTGCACATGGGTTGTACATCTTTTTTGACAAGGTGTGACCTTGGGAAATCATCACGGTCAGCGCTTCAAGGTACAGAATGTGAAAGCAAGCCTCACGTGAAGCAATGGCCACAGAGGCTGTAGTCTTCATGGATACCTAGTGTTCCTTTGTCATCTGGCAGGCCTGACTTCTCCATGCGCGCAGGCTGGGAGGCTAAGGCCCTCAGAGGAAATAGCATACTCCCACAAAGGTGGGCAGGCCGCACAAGCCAATCTCTTAGAAGAGTCCAGAACACAAAGAGACGTGGGGCAAGAGAACAACATGGAAGCCAGGGTGTCAGAGGGACTCACAACGGCATGGCAGGGAAGAGGGGGAGGGGACCAGGATGGGCTGAACCGCTCAACACCCACAAACAGAACTTGCATGTCTTCCCTAGGGGAACAGTTCTATGATGCCAGACGGCCCTAATCCCTGCAATCCTGCCCTGGTCCAGGCACATGCACTCAGCGCCCCTGGCCTCAGAAACAACTGGACAGGGACAACTGTCTCCCTGCTCTCTGCCCCCTGCTAGTCTTACTGCCCCATCACCACCCACCAACCCCCAACCCTCTACCCCCCATCCCCACCCGATCCCCAGTCTCCATCCCCCGCAGAAGCAGCTTAGCTCTTGGCTCCTTCTCTCAATGATTCCTCCACTCTGGAAATTCAGAACCATTTGATGATTCTTCAGGCAGCGGACTGTTGTTGCAACCTTGAGGCCTGGAGTGTCAGTCAGCGGTGAGAAAGACAGAGCGGGGCCAAGTCAGGAGGAAGTGAAGACAAGAGGAAAAAAATAGAAAGGTGAAAAGGCTGGGGTGGGGGCAGGGAGAGAGAAAGGTGGGGGCGGAGCTAGAAAGGTGGAGGCGGAGCTAGAAAGGTGGGGGCGGGGAAAGGGAACAAGAAGCCTATGGGCGCTCTCCCAGGAGGAAGGAGTGGGCATGGTCTACTGCTCCCAGGGCGATGTTGCCAGATCAGGACTGGGACAAAGGCCTATGACAAACATGTACACATGCTTATACAGTCTCTGCCATCCCTTCTTGATCTACATCCTAACTCCCACATGTCATCTGAGTCATGATAAGCAGGTGACACCTCCAGGTAGATGGATCTCTTGGGTCACCTTCAAAAAGGCACAGTCAAGAGTTCTGCAAGAAACTGCTGGGGGAAGCCCACAGGAGCTGGTCTTTCACCCCAGCCTGTATATTTCTTGCTGAGACAGAAAGGAGCTGCCTACACTGCACCCACGGTCCTCTGAAGAGACCAGGGACAGTGACATAGAAAGATAGTAATGTCTCCTCCACCGACCTGAGGCTCCCAAGCAAGTGAAACATGGGTAGGACCCCCACCCCACAAGCCCACCTGGGAGAAATGAAACCCATTGGAGTGTGGGCTGACGCAGAGGTGGTGGCGTGGCAGGTGGAGGATGGCTCCATACTCCCCAGCCTCTCCCACACACACCCTCCATTTCCTGTTCTGACATTCCCAGCCCATCACAGCTTGTCATTGTAACCTTGGAAACATCTCTCCAGATCCCCCTGGCTCCTAGGGCTGGGACCATAGCCTCTCCTGTCAAGTATGACTCAAGTGTACAGGGTGTCCCTAGGACTCAACTTTGATCCCCATTTTGCCTTTTCAAAGCTTTCTGACCCATTATGTCACCTACTAAAGGACATTGTGGAAATTCCTGGGTCAAGCTTTAGGTCCAGTCCCACTACATGGACCCCCAAGTTCCTGATCCCAGATTTCGGCTCACAGCCCTGGCCGCTCCCATACCTGCTGTGCTAGAGCACTCCCACAGCAGATAGAGTACATAGAGAAATGTGAGGCAGCCTAACCACGTAGACGCTCTGCACTCATGCTTAGAAAAGTCCTACTCCACGGCCCATCAAGGCCCCCCATCGTCTCCTCGGTTCCTCTGTAAGGTGCCAAGTACCTGAATGGGAATGGTTAATGTGCCAAGATCCAACACTCCCCATCCCTCACCCCACCCCACCCCCAGGCAAGGGTTAGCATGAGGACACAGTCTTGATGAGGAAATACAAGAGTTTCTCAGGGATTTATTTTTCCATTCAGTACAAGCACAGCTATCATCCGGGGCTGATGGCTCTTGGCGGCCTATCATCTCTTGCTGATGTGCCACTTGGGGCACGTTAAGTACAAAATAACCACAAAGGAGGCATCTAACTTTCCTGTGATTAATGGCAGGCTGATGTACGGCCACCATAAGGTGCAGTGAGCAGAAATGATCTCAAAAGATAAGAGCCAACATTTGCTGAACACTTAGTGTGTGCATGACACTATTTAGCTCTTCTGGAGGCTCTAATTCATCTGAACTTTTCAGTGGTCCCACTAGGAGGTGAGACTGTTATCATAATTGCACAGATGAAAACAGAGGCTTAAAGGAGTTGAGCAATGTGCCCAAGGTCACTGTGCAATGCAATGGGGGGCCAGAGTTGAGGCAAGGCATTGTGCTACAGATGTGACTGTAGGCATTTTTTTTTAAATCTATTTTATTGGGGCCTTAGACTTCTACCTCCCTTCCAACATTTATTCCACCCTAATCCCGTCCAACTCCCCAACCCTAGGTAGGAGATAAAAAGAGATTAGACTGCTTCCTGCTGATTACAGCCATAGGGTTCCTTGGGGCAAGCCCAATCTTTGTCTCATCAGGATATCTCCAATGTCTTATTGCCTCTTTGCTCACAGCCAGGTGACAGACTGTAACAATGGCAACCAGGATCAGCAGGGGGAGCAGCAGCCACTTTCTCCTTTGGAGTGCCCCGTCCCTCTCTGGGCTCTGACATTTATACCCTCTCCAGAGTTCCCAGAATTCCAAATGTAAACTCTCTAGAGCTGGCAAAGATCATGCCCCTGCTAGTGCACATAATCACCTGCAGTGAAGCAGCCTCTTATCCCACACCTGGGATTAAAACAAAAACATATTCACATAACATAACTGGCTTTTTAAAGAAATCAAAACTCACTACGTTCCCCCTTTAAGTCCAAAAATGGTTTTAAGAACAATTGTGAGAACTATGAAGTAAGAATTATATTTGCAATCCCCATATATATATATTTGTCAACCTTGGAGAAAGTACTCTATTATCTATCCTATCCTGGTGAGTCCAAAATTTTGTACCTAAGTCACTTTCTTATCATAACTTGCATTTATCATCTTTTAGACCCTAAAATATTTTCTTAGATCCTAAATAACTTAAGCTTTTATGTCTTTAATCTATAATAAGGAAAACTGTAAGACTATTTGACTCCCTAGTCTTCAGTCCCATCAGAAATAATGTGGAGGTGTCACCTGGATCTGAAGTGTCTTGCTGTCATAGAAAGGGTTTTGTTAGTAAAACATCTTAAATGCCATATTCTGTAGATCTATGAAGTGTTTGAAGACCATCTATCTATCTAAAGTATATCTGAATAGGCAAATGTTGCTTGTTTCTAGCTATTTATTATATACTTAACTTTGAAAATGTCTATAAGAGGCTAAATAAGATTAATTTCTGTAAATAACTAAACTAGATCCTAGCAAGACTACAAGTAAGATTATTTATAGGTGATTAATTTGTAAAGCTTGTATTTCCAATTATCCTAAACAGTTTGCAATAGTACCTTTCATAAGATTAAAACTTTGCATTAAATTTTAAATGATTTGCATATACACAATATAGTAAGCAAAAGTTGAACAAAATAATCTTAAATTTCTATCAATATTCAATAAACCATACCAATGTAAAATATTTTAGACTAGTAAATTTAATAATCTACCTTTTATTCTATCATCTTCTATTCCTCCCCCCCCTCCTTTTTAACTTTTATCATCCATTCCCCCTCATCCCCCCTAATCGTAGATAGGGGAGAAAGATAGGAGAGAAAGAAGCTCAGAGGGGAGAAAGAGAAAGACATTCCTGATTCTAAACTCCTTTACTAATTTCCTCCCTGATAGTGACCAATAACAACTTGTAACAAGCCCCTCTAAATGACAACAAGCATCCACAATCCATAGAACAATCAAAAACCACCCACCCCACCTTTTGGGAATGGGGACATCATGATCTTAAAACTGATTCCTGATGCCTGGGGGCAAAGATATCTTTTGGGGACCTTAAAAATTGATATATTGGCCAAGTCTTGGGTGAACTCGCTATATCTTTTGTTGTCCAGTCTCTGTGTGATAGGGAAGTGCAGGGCTTAACCGAAGTCCTTGCTGGAACAGTCTGTGAGGCTGGACCATCTTAGATAGCTGTTTTGAAATTGTTCTGGACAAAGGTGTGTGTGTGTGTGTGTGTGTGTGTGTGTGTGTGTGTGTGTGTTTTGAGGGAACAGCTATTGAGGCAGTCTGTGATGCTGGATCACCTAGGATACTTGTCTTATCTTCATGCATGCCTGGTCCTTTTGTTCTGAAAACATACAAACTTTTAAAGATAATATACATTTCTGTGTTAACACATGTATGGAATGTGTGGTGTGCACAGATCAGCTAAGGATGGTTCTCTGTTCTTTGTCTAAGCAGGAAAAAGGCATCAAACTGTATAGGTCCATTTGAC
Organism: Acomys minous; assembly: GCF_964271855.1. Taxonomy (NCBI): domain Eukaryota; kingdom Metazoa; phylum Chordata; class Mammalia; order Rodentia; family Muridae; genus Acomys; species Acomys minous. The sequence continues at coordinate 24,045,777 of NC_140500.1, forward strand.
TGTATAACCAAACTGTAAGGTAAATTTCCATCCATGACATATGAAAGGATGGCATGTAATAATAAGTCATGAGGACTCTGTAGCCAACATGACTTATGGGCTGTGCCAAGACACTCATGTCTAGGTCAGTCTCAGAACCATTCCCATGCAGAGGGACCAGCATTTATCGTCACCTGTTTTGCTCTTCTTGTAGCCAAAATTTTGAGGAGGCCTCCCTTGGTCAAATCTAATCTTTATTAATTTTGAAGGAATCCACAGCTTTTCATTTCCTGTTGAAACAAAGGCATAACTCTCTCCCAATGCACCACATTTTCTGCCTTCATTTCTGAAGTCAATACATCCTTAAACTATATGGTCTGGTTTAATTCAGCAGTCCTTCCTAAAATCCAGTATTTTTTTTCAGCACCTGTGTTACTTGTCTTATTGACATCTAAAAATTTAAAGTCAATAAAGTATTACTTTATCTATCTCTGGGAAATCTCATATCCCCTTCTGTTTAGTGAGCATTTCTTTGAAATTCCTGTTAGAGCTCTCCACAACTGCTTGTCCTGTAGGATCATAAGGTATATCAGCAATATGTTTTATCTTATAATATTTAAACAATTATTGCATTTTGCTGAATACATATGCTGAAGCATTATCAGTTTTAATTTGTAAAGGTATTACTAATATAGTCATTATTTCCTATAAATATGGAATTACAGAATCAGCCTTTGCATAACTCAAAGCAGAAGCCCACTGGAATCCTGAATGGATCTCAATCATATAATACACATTCTTTAGTTTTCCAAACTCTGTAAAAGGAAGCATCTCTATCTGTAAAATTCCTTTTTCTTATTCTGTTGTTGTTACCTTTAAGATTACTTCAAGCAGATAACAGAGTTTGATTACATAAAGAACAAGTAGGACTTTTTTTTTATAATGTCCTTGGCTTGTTGTCAAGCTATAAGAATTTTTTTCTTTAAACTTCTACTATGTATATGATGTCTTTTATGAAAATTTGAATCCTTCAATATATTTCCTACTAATAATTGATTTATCTCCTCATTTATAATGTCAATGGTCATGGCAAACTTGTATGAGATTGAATATGAGTTATATATGTTGGATGATATCTGTTTCAAATTGCTTGCTGCAGTTGTATGAAAAACAAAGTTAATTCTGAATCATCTGGAATAAGTTCAGCAATTTCCATATACAAAATAACTCTCTCTTTCTTTGCATATTGAGAGTCAGTAAGTATATTAGGAGGTTCTTGGAAATCTAATAGAGCCATTAGTCTAGTATATAGTTCTGATGTCTGAACTGAAGCATAGAGACTTTATATTATTTTACTTATGCTTTCTGACCTATAACCTGCCATTCCTGATTTATTGGCATCGGTATAAAAGGTAGGAACTTTAGAACTGGTGTTCTGCTCACTATACAAAGAAGAATCCAGTTGAAGTCACTTGATTTGAGGTTTTTTGTTTTTAATTTCTCCCCCTGCCCCCTGCCAAAAAAAAAAATCACTGCAAGATTTTTGCCAGGCCTCACTGATAATGAGGTAATTTCAGGCACTACAATCTCTGCTGGGTCTATTACTGTTAACTGATGAAGTCTTATTCCTTTCACAATCAAATCCGAAACTTTTTCTATGTTTTTTACTGTTCTTCTGTTTGTGTGATAAAAACATCCACTCTAAGATATTATCTTCTCTCTATATAAGAATTCCTGTGTGGGAATGAATAGAAAGCAAAAAAAAAAAATCATCTTTGGGTCCAAATGGTCCACATTTACATCCTATAATCTCTTTTCTACCAGTGTCAATTTTTTTTCAGCTTCAGCTAATTTTCTTGGACTATTTTAAGTCTGAATCACCTTATAAGCTTTGAAATAAATTACTTAGCTTGTGAGTAGTCAATCCAATTATGGACCTTAGCCAGTTAATATCTCCCAATAATTTTTTTAAATCATTAAGAGTTTGCAATTGGTTTCTTCTGATCTTTACCTTCTGTGGCTGGGTTTTTTGTAGACCTATCTTGCATCCTAGATAATTAATAGAATCTCTTCTATATATTTTCTCAGGAATAATTTGTGCTCCCCAACAAGGCAAAATTCTCTTCATCAAATATTTTTTCTAAAGTTATCTACATATGAATCATCCAGTAAGATATTATCCATATAATAAGTTATAGATTGAAGAAACTGTTCATGAACCATGTCTAATTGGTCATGGTGTCTTTTTACACCCAAAGAAGAATAACTAAGACACCTTAGTCTGAAATCAGCTTGATACATATACATATCAATCAATAAGGCCTCTGTCTAATGCTCAGCATCAGTGTGATACTCAGAGGCAGTCAGAGCCATGGTCTCCATAGAAACCTGCAATCCAAGTTGCTGTGCTCAACTTGCTAGGGCACATCTCTGCTTCCAGCTAAAAGCTTGAAGCTTCCCTCAGCCTCCTTGCATAAAATAAAAATGTTCTCCCTATCTCAACAGAAAAGGATTGAAGAAGGGAAGGAGGCAAGAAAAGAAGAAAAGATGGGAGAAGGGGGAAAGGAGGAGGGAAGTACAAATCAGGAAGGGAGAAAGAAGAGAGTTCTGTATGGCATCATGCTGAAGAATACCCACTTTGCTAGATCGAAGCCCCCTTTGGCCCATCAAACGAAGTGGGAATTTATGTTTAGATGAAAACAAAGCCGGATTTAACAGTGTGGGGACTGACACAGCCTGGGATAGTGCAGTAGAAGCTTTTGAGGTCAAGGGAAACCTAAAGTGAGCCTTCCAAGAGAAAAGCATTGATCTTAAGGATGACCAGACCTGCAGAGCACAGGGGGCGCTGCAGATGGGAAGCAGGAGTGATGAGAGAAAGAGGTCAGGACTGATCAAGCAAATGTGTCCCTTAGGTCTTTTGCATCTTTACCTAATCAATGATACTGCAATATTTAGATCTATAAAGGTGGGTCATTTTAAGTCATTGTTAGGATACAGTTTAAGCTTTACAAGGAGGACTCATGAAAATGAGTGGAATGTGTCAAAGTCCAGGTTTAACACATCAGGGTCCAGGAGGAGGAGGCAGGGAGTCAGCAGAACACACAGACAGAGAAATAATATTCTTTTTACATCAAACAGGTTCTCTTATTTGGTGGGGGGCGGGGAACACACATACACACACATATACACATACATACATATGCATACACAAACATGCATATATACACATGCATACACACATGCATACACACACATACACATACACACATGCATATACACATACATACACATATATACACACACATACACATACTTATACACATACACACATGCATATACACTACATACACACTCATACATGCATATACATACACATATACACACACATACACACATACACACACACCTGGTGGATGAAGCAAAGTTGCAAAACTTTATATGTATACATACATATACACACATTTGGGGGATGGGGCAAATTTCAAGCCAACTCCACATATATACATATATACATTCATGCACACATTTGGCGGATGAAGCAAAGTTCTAATAACTTTATTTTTCTCCTATGACTAATACTCCCCAGCAAAAGCTTTCAAGCAGTAAAAAAAAAATTACAATGTGATTATATTCTATTTCTTCTTCTAGTGAATGATAACAATGAGTATAAGTTAAAAAAATATGTTCCCCAATACCCTCACATGATCAAATGTTTTGTGTTATGAATTTAAAAAAAAAAAAATTATTCCCAAAACGGAAACGCATTGATAACTAAGTACTTGTTATGGATGAACAAAGTGTAAGCAAGCAAAGTAATTTTGTCAGCCAGTTTCTCTTACTGGCAGGCTGCAATTTGCTGTTACAAAGAAAGGATCAATTAGTTTATTACTTATCTTAAAAAGTAATAAAAATCTTAAAAGAGTCACAAATCTAAACATTTATATAAAAAACAATCGCTTAGGGCCTGGCGAGATAGCTCAGAGGTTAAGAGCACTGAGTGCTCTTCTGGAGCTCATGAGTTCAATTCCCAGCAACCACATGGTGGCTCACAGCCATCTATAATGGTGCCTTCTACTGGCCTGCAGGTGTACATGCAGACAGAACATTGTATATGTAATAACAAATAAATCTTTAAAAAAACAAAAAAATAGTCATTTATACTTTAAATCCTCAGGGTGCACATCTATTCATTAATAATTTTTTTATTAAATCCCAACTAGAAGCTGAGGGCAAAAAAAATGACAAAAAAAATCACTATTATTGTAAGTGCCAATGACACTGCCCAGTGAGGGGCTGGAAGACCCCTTGGAGTCTTCAGGCAACTCATAGATGATGAGGGATGTGGTGACCGTGAAGGCAACGAGCTGAGGGGTGCTCAGAGGCTCACCCACCGTGCTTGTGCTAACCAAGAGGCTGCATCCCATGAGCTCTAGAGATTCAGTCCCGCCTTGGAGGAGCCGCTTCTGCGACGGGAAGAGGAACTGGGTCAACTAAGACTTTCTCACTACACGCCTTTGTCTTCAGGGTTTTCTCCTTTCTAATTATGCTGTTCTTGGAGGGGTATTTCCTGCTCCATTCCTCCTTTAAGGTGAGGGAGAGATGGAGCAGGCAGCCTTTGAAAACCAAACGTCGCTCTGCTTGCTCCATACATTAAGTGTGTTTCCCACTACTTATTGTGTGTAAGCAAGCCAAAACTTCCTTTGCACCATTAGTTTCTTTTTTAAGGTGTGAGGCTTCAAAGAGCACTTTCTCCAAGTTTGGCCACTTCTTTCTAATTGAAAGGCAGAAAAAAATAAAAAGAAAGAAAGGCAGGCATTCAATGAGTAAGGGATTATCCGCGAGCCCTCTAGCCTGTGTACGCCACAGGAAAAACTTATAAAGCTGTTTTATGTTCTTACCTCATTATAGGCTCCAGGTGACCTTGTGGAAGGAGTAGGCAGTGGCATTGCCCTCGTGGATGCATAAAGATGAAAGTGTGAATTATGTGTGTCCTGAGTGCACGCCCCTCCCCTTCTCATCAGCAACAAAGCCAGAAGTTACCCAGGTCTTCAGCAAGGCATCTAGCGAGGGCTCCGCCGTGTCTGTCAGTTAAAGAAGACCAGAGCGCTCTCATCAAGCTAACCTGACGCTGGCACGTGATTTGGGATGTAGATAAGTGAAAGCTGATCTAGAAAAGCCTTTTCTATACAGTGGGCAGGGTTACAAGACCAAAGGCCAGAGACCACACGGAACAGACTGAGATTGACAGCAGCAAAGTTCTTCAAGCAACCCAATCTGGCCGAAGACAAACTTCTAAAAAGAAGACACTGGACAAAGAGAAAAAAGTTGTGCAGGCCATGGTGGGTGTCCACATCAGGGAAAGTGACTGGATCAGCTCCAACCCAGGGGATGATACAGATTTCCCAGTCTCACCTACGATCAGACAGCCAGTTACAAGAGGTGCTGATGGGTCAGTGAAAATGGTTCTGAGTGACCAATGGAAACAGCGCCTCCAAAAATACAAAGAAGAAAAGCAGCTCTGAAAATTGAAAGAACAAAGAAAAGCTAACCACTCACTTTTCACACAATCCCTTGGCAAACAGCAACCAGGAGCAGCAGCAGCAGGAGGAGGAGGAGGAGGAGGAGGAGGAGGAGGAGGAGGAGGAGCAGCAGCAGCCACAGCCTTTTTCTTCTTCAGAGTGCTCCTGTCCCTTTCTGGGCCCTGGCATTTATAACCTCTGCAGAGTCCCAGAATTCCAAATGTAAACTATCTGCAGCTGGCAAAGATCACACCCCTTCTAGTGCAAGAGGCAAACCATATTCACCTGCCATGAAGCAGCCTCTTATCCCACACCTGGAATTAAAACAAAAACATGTTCACATAACGCAACGGGGTTTTTTTTAAAGAAACCAATACTCTCGCTAAAGGTGACATCCTTCATAGCATCAGTAACACCACCCTTTGCTACAGCCCCATGTGGGGCAGGCAGGGAGTCAGTCTGGGGTTGACATCAGGTCCAGATGGAGACAGTGACTTCATTTCCTCCCCTGTGAGGAGGGCTTTCAGGAGGAGGTAGACTTTCACATGGTGAAGGAGAAGGAGATGGCGTGGAGAAGCAACAGGGACTCTAGGTCTGATGTACAACCAAAGATGACATGGGCAGGCAATGACCTGAACCCTGAGAGGGACCTGAGTCCCTTGGCAGATTGCTGTCAAGTACATCACAGAGTTTAAGGAACGTCCTCCTGTGTGAGATGTGGTGTGAGTATCCAGACAGCAGACTAGGGCCTCAGCTCATGTGACCTCCAACAAGAGATAGGTCCTGTTCCCGGCAGAACTGAGGCCTCTGCAAGGGAACACCAATCACCACACAGTTCGCCATGGTAAGTGGACAAGGACTGTGCTGGGTACATGTTGGTTGCCAAGGAACCAGCAGTTTTGCAGCTCTGCTGTGGTCTGACCTCAGCAGCACAAGGCCTGTTGTACTGAAGGCTGGCTCACCACCTGTGGCTCCATTGGGGTGGAAACCGCTGAAAGGTGAAACCCAGGGGGACGTGACCTGTGAGAGGACAGTGGGATCCCTGCCCCTGCCACCCTCTCTGTCTCTCTCCTCCCTGACTACAGTGAAGTGAGCAAGCTTTTACTGCCAATCAGCTCTCACCAGGATGTACTGTGCCCAAAGCCAGTGGCCAAGTGACCATGAGCTCAGTCATCTGAAATGTAGCTGAGAAAAACCTCCTGTGTTTTCCTTTAGATTGGTTGCCTCGGGTATTTCGTCACATCGAGAGAAAGTGAGTAACTCAAATAAAAACCCTCTAATGACAGCAGCTGCCATGATCACCTCAGGCGACTTTCCTTGCCCCAGCCATATTGGTCCCTCTCACCTCAGAGTTTCTGTTCATGCCCTTCTACCTCTCTAGAATATTTTTTTCTTTTTCTTTTTTTTTGGGGGGGGGGTGGGGTGGGGGTGGGGGTTGAGACAAGGTTTCTCTGTGTAGCCATGCCTGTCCTAGACTCACTTTGTAGACTGGCCTTGAACTCACAGTGATCCACTTGCCTCTGCCTCTGCTGGGATTAAAGGAGTGTGCCACCATGCCCAGCTGGAATATTATTTCTCGCTCCCATATTTTAAAACAGAAGGACGTTTCTTTTTTTTTTTTAAGACTAATTTATTTATTTATTTATTTATTTATTTATTTATTTATTTATTATGTATACAAGAGGAGCTGGGGGCTGTTCACACCTGTTAGGATGTCTTTGAAGATCTGAGGGTTCTACAGGCTGTCCCCAAGTGCTAGATGAGTGTGCCTCTCACCACAGGTCTGCGGATCTGATTGAATGTGAGCACTGTGGAGGGCTAGGAGTGCTGGGTCCTCATAGGAACTGGGGTGCCTGTGAGAGCAAAGCAAAGCCTCAGGACAGTGGCATGGTGGTGCTGAGGAGCAGGGACCTGGTGTCTGCACATTTGCAGCCTGTGACGGGAAGCCAGAGGCTCGTGGGAGAGGCAGCTCTGCTGAGGCCTGCTGAGTGGGAAGTGAGAAGGCACTGGTGGGGATAACAGTTCAGAAGGTAGGTCATATCCTGCTAAGCTCCCTGTACACATTAGCTCAGCTCAACCTGCCCTGCTTGGATAAACACAAAAGATGCTGGAAGCAGAGGGATGGCTGGGAGGAGGGAACCACCAGTGTTGACTACCGACTACCAACTCCCGGAAAAATAGAGGCCACGAGCACTACCCAAGGACCCAGAGCAGGCCTGGGACAGGCAAGGCAATGGCCAATGCCTCTAAGAAGAGGGGTGTCCATGCTGTGCTCCCCCAGGTCAGTGTGAAGAGGCCAGAAGGAAGGAGGCACATATGGGGGTGGAGGACAGGAAGGAAAAAAGCATGCCTCTGAATTGCAAGGCGCGGGCAGAGTCTATTTATATTGGGTTTAATTAACTCCGCTCCCTGGTGCCACTAAAGCAGCAATCACACTGCAGACGGCACTGATTTGATTGGCAAGAGATGCGCCAGGCAGAATATTAAGACACCAGGCCCCTATAAATAGGTCTAATCACAGCCCCTCACTGGAAGACGGTGAGGAAGACATTAATCAGACCTGGCACCCACCCCAGACTTGCTCTTAGGTGCCACATCAGGCCCCTTGGTTGCAAAAGAGGTGTTAGTGGGGCTGGGCTAAGTGTGGCAGGAAGGGTTAGGAGGCTTCGTTTGGGCTTCAAGTGCTGTGCGACCTTGATTAATTGCTTGCCTTCCCTCAGCCTCTGATTCTTTCCACCTCCCATTCTGCACACCAAGAACTGGCATTGCTCTCTGAGAAGCTGTTAGCCCCCGTAATACACATGTATGTATTATACAGAGCATCTCACTGCAACGCCTTTAACAAGTAGGAGCCTGTTCTTGGCTCCTCCTGAAGCTTTCCCAAGCTCTGCCTTCTGTGCCTCTGGCTCCTTCCTACACTCCTTAGGCCAGCATTATCCCAGCCGGAGTTGATGAGTCTGGCCTTCAACTCTGCCTCAGGGGTGAGTGAACTCCTCAACCTCAAACTCACATTTCCAGAACCTACTTGGCTTCCCAGTGCTGTGAGCACCCATCCTTTCCTTCTTTTCTGCTCACCAAGGTGGAGCCACCTGCTCCCCAGTCACCCAAGGAGTCTAACTCCCTGCGACTAGAGACCTGGTCAAGAACAGCCAGCCTTGCTGTTGTCCATCATTGTGCCGAGCCTGCTGCAAACCTGCCAGGCTGTCTCAGTTCATATCTTATGTCTCAAAGCTGTAGGATCTGGGAGGGGAAAGAGAAGAGCTTTCCGGGCATGGTATGGCATGGGGTGAACTCATTAGCTACCTCATCTGGATGTGTGTGGCCACCCAGGCTCACGCACCAACGGGGAGTGCAGACGCTCAGCCCCCAGGTCAGGAAGCAGCAAGGCCCTTGGAGAATTAATAGAGATACAGCTAGCCCATTGTTTCAGTGTTCTGCCTGTGAACGTCTACTGCTCAGCACGATCTCCACAGGCTGAAAAGTCAAGATGCTAACGCAGGCAGGGTGACTTGCAAACAATCTAGTCCCCCTCAATGAGTATTCTAAATCCAGCTCTGAGTGCAGTGCTGAGGGGCAAGAAGCCCTCCTTGGGGGAGGGGTGTCTAGAAAAACCTCTTACCACAATCATTACCTCTCCCCAAGGCCTGAAGAGAAGGTACAGAGAGCATTCTGGGTAGAAGGACCTAAAGTACTCCCGCGTGCACGGCAATGGCACGTAATCTTCCGCGGTCTGCACTTCAGCATCTTTGGAGAAGGCGGGGTAAAACACAGCGAACACCAACACCAAGATGGTGCATTTCAGCCCCTCACAAGGTCTGCGGTGCCCAGTACAGTGGCCAGAGCTGCATGTTTCAGTGGACCTTGGGAAGCGCGGAAGGTGCCTTGGTTCCTTGTCCCACTGTTGTGATAAAACGCTCTGACGATGGGGGACTTCTGGGAGAAAGGGCTTATTATGTTAGCTCACAGTTCAAAACACAGTCTGTGGTCAAGGCAGCAGGAGCTTGAAGCAGTGGGTCCATATGGCACCCACAAACAGGAAATAGGGAGCAGTGATTGGCAAGGCTCTCTATTTCAGACAGTCTAGGATCCCCACCCAGAGAATAGCGCCACCTACGGTGAAAATGGGTTTCCCCACATCAGTTAATTCAGTCAAGACAATCCTCCTCGTCCTCCTCCTCCTCCTCCTCCTCCTCCTCCTCCTCCTCCTCTTCCTCCTCCTCCTCCTCCGAGACCCATCTCCTGGGTGATCTAGCTTCTGCCTAGATGACAAGAAACAGACTATCACAGAGATCTGTAAGTGTAAAAATGAACACTTAAACCCAAAGCCCTCACTGGAAAGAAGGGTGGCCGTTACCTCCTGAGATTCCTACTGGCACTTCAGGTAGTTAAGCAAAGAACAACGCTACTGATTTCACCTCTGCCTTTTCACCTTGCAATCACTTAAGTGATTTGACAACCTACCTTTCTTCTTTCCCTCAACATCTCTCTGATTATAAAGGAGGGCATCCCGGTCTTTGCAGACAAGAGACATCCTAAGACTCAAAATAGATCATGGAGTTTTCATTTGCTTGTTCCTTGTTTTGTTTTGATGGGGCGTCACTTTGCAGATCAGTTTCTGTGGACTTTATCGAATGAGAGAGATGCTACAGCTGAAATTCATGCACACAGCAGCTCCTCCTAACCTCCCACAACTCTGCGCATCCCCCCAAGTGTGGCCTGCCCTCTGTCTTGTGATTTGAATTAGAAGCCAGGAAACTGCATATAAAGAAATTCCCCAAACCGTAAAATAATTCTCCAAAAAGAGATGCCCCAGCCCCACCCCACCCGACACGATCAGGGCTACTATCCTAGCTACTGCACACAGTTGTAGTGTGCTCAATAAAGAATATCTATATTTCTTTAAAATATAATTTCACTTGTTGGCTGCCAATCCCTATTATCAGGTACCCAGTCTACTACGTAAACCAAATTTGTATTTTTTATTTTATGGGGGGAAAAAAAAGAAATTTACTCTAAGCCCCTCTGTTAGGTAAGCATTTTCTAGTTACTTTCAATGGTCTATCTACACACACACACACACACACACACACACACACACACATACACACACACATACACACACACATACACACACACACACACACACACAAGACCTCTGGAGTGCTATATATATATATATATATATATATATATATATATATATATATATTACTGTTTATTTCTCCCAGGGGAAACTGAGGCACGAGGTTGGAGTATGGGGTGAGAAAGACTCATCTAGGGCTAATGGAAATTCTGTTCCCTCTTGAGAAGAAACAACAAACAACAAATGTAATGAAAACTAAGAGTTAAACGCGTATGAAGAGGCCGCTTCTACGGCGGCGCTGGGGGCTGTAAGAAGCCCTGCCGCCTCTGTTCTGAGACAGCTGTGGTTCGTTGTAGGCCTTTGATATTTCCTGCTTACTCATTTTTACTTTTTCATGCACTCCATGAACAAATGTTCTTGAGTTATGCTGCTTCTCACATTCTCACGAGAGCCATTTCCTCCCACGGCCCCCAGCCTTGTGCTGCTGTACTTAGAACAAGCTTCCGGCTCCTGAAGACCACTTTCCTGTCCAGCAGGAATCTTTACCAAGATGCCTTGCTTCTTAGGAAGGAGGGCTGGCAAGATGGCTTAATGGGTAAAGGTGCGGAGAGTCCCATGGTACAGCACTGACAACCTGCGTTACATCTCTGAGAGCCACAAGGTAAAACTTGAGAACCAAGTCCCTGAAAGTGGTTCTCTGGTCTCCATGTGTGCTGTGGTACTCTTATGCATTTACAACACACACACACACACACACACACACACACACACACACACACTTAGTTAATTATAAAAGCAAAATTTTAAAACTTGTGACTTGGATGCTTCATTAATGAGAAATAAATGACTATTTTAAGTAAGCCCTTATCTATCTAATGTACCTATCCACTTGTGTATCTTGATTAAAATGTGATCCCAATCTACTCCCTCCCTCCATCCCAGCACAAGTCACATTCCAATAGTCTGTATTTGAAGGAACAGGACAAGCCGTGAGTGTGTGTTAGGAGAACAGTGGCCAGGAAAACCAATTTGGCCCAAAGTTACAGGGATTATCTTAGAGCAAAAACCAGAACATCAGCAACGGAGAGAAGCTGGGTTCCACTTCCTGTCTCACGGCGCCAGTTACCGAGATGAGCAATGGCGCAGAAGCAGAGAAAGGAGATTTCTATAATGCGGCCACACTAGGAAAAGGGGCAAACAAAGGGATCCAGTAACCCCTGTGTCCACCTTCCCAGCATTGAGATGAGGTTTAAACAGAAGGCGAGAGGTATGCATAGTTAAGCAATCGTCTCCAGGTGTGGCCCAGCCGTCACAGACCCATCCATGTTCTGAAAGGTCATGTGATAAATTGTTTCTACTTGAGAGACAGCCTCAACCTCATGGAGAATCGTCTTCTTCTGGGATATCGGGCCTGTCCTGTGAGGTTTTGCTCTTCCTGGAATTCAAAGTGACAAAGGTTAAGAATGACAACTTACCTTCGTGCCTTTGGCCAAAATGAAGATGCAAAGTGAAGGCAGAGACAGCAGGCTTCCCTCTTGTCATAGTTACCCCGTGAGCCCAGTGGAGGAGTCGATGTTTTTTAGCAAAAGCAACTTCTAAGTATCTGTGTCAGTTCTCTTCTTCTGACTAAACATCCCTCAGTCTGGAGGGAATTGGGGTGATGGACAGTCTGGCCTTGAAAGTCCCCTGGCCCAGTGGTAAGCTCTTAGAAGAGAAGATGACAGGCTGAATTGGCTAAAATACACCAGCGTAAAACAAAGATCATGTATGTGTATATAGCACCTCTACAAAGCAGATTATGTAAAGGAAAGCCAAGAGGCACATAGTAAATAAACTTTGTGGAGGGTCATCTTCCCTGTTAAACAGCTCTGTGTGTGCACACTAGTAGGCTGTCTCGGATGTACTTCCAAGCAGCCATGCGTAAGAGCCATTTACCCATAACCTCTTGGCTTTAGGTACTTTTGGAAGGGCTGACACAAGTGACTCCATGTTTGTTGTTGGCAATGAGACAATGTTTCCTTATGAAGCCCAGGTATACAATAAAGAAAGACTAGTTTGAAAATGGAGTATATGTTAGTGCCCTGTTTTAGAATCTGCTTGTACATTCCCTAAAGAAGGATCATAAGAGATTAACAAAAGACTTTGAAAAGCCATGGTTTGGATTTTGCAGAAAGCTTAGCAGTGAACAAAAACAGTGTAGTTATTTTTTCTTTAATATGATGGTCGTTGGTACAGTTAGGAGCACATAGGCACAAGGGGAGGAGAGGTCAGGACCACTAGCGGATTTTAGTTTGGACAGCGCCAGTTTGGTAAAGTGTTATGTGACACTATTGTCAACCTGGCAGGATCTAGAATCGCGTAGAAAACAAATCTGTGAGGGTGGTTTGTAGATTGGGTTAACTGAGGTAAGATGTGCCCTCTCACAGGCAGCGCCGTTCCGAGGCTCGCAGCAGCCTTCGACTGAGTGAAGAAAAGGAGAAGACGAGCTAACTGCCAGCACCCATCTCCCTCTGCTTCAGGGTGGCTGATGTGTGGCCTCTGCTTCGGGCTCCCGCTCCCTTGTTTCCCCTTCATGACTGACCACCAAACTGCGAGCCAAGACAAACCTTTCCTTCCTTAGGTGGGTTTTGTCACACAAAAGGGAAAAATAATTAATTAATTAAAGTGTTTTTTCTTAACTTTTCTAATTTTAAAGGTTTATATACTCAAGGCACATGATGGATAGTTTCAATATATCAATGAGGCCACAACATTAGCAGTGCAGCTACACAAACACACCTCTCTCTCCCTCTCTCTCCCTCCCTCTCTCTCTCTCTCTCTCTCTCTCTCTCTCTCTCTCTCTCTCTCTCTCTCTTTCTCTCTCTCTTGAATCAATATTTAGAATCCTTCAGACAATAGGTCTATACCACTGACAAATATTGGGCTTTCTAACTTTTACAGATGTACAAAACAGCACTGACCACAGACAGACTTGCTCGCTGATGTATCAGTGTGTCCCAAATACACAATAACAGGGTTCCCAGTTGGGCAAAGCAAAACGGATATGTGCCAGGCTTGAACAGGACTGCCCAAATGGCCAGTTTTCCATTTGAATGGTGCTGACTACAAATACTGGAAGCATCCTAAACTTCACCGGCCATCTTCTAACTTGCATGTCCAGATGCCGAACACATCACATCAGGAAGCCCTTGTTGGTCCTGTGGTATTTATTATACTTACGTGTCTTTTACTTGACCGACTTTCACATACTGTTTAGATAAAATGTGGACAACATAGTTTTACATGATTAAGTCACACACACAAGCAGTCTCTTAAATTAGCCTTGGCTCTGCTAAGCCTCAGTATCTTAAGTAGTCAAATGTCTGACCTAGTCAGAAGAAAATGTACAAACTTCTGTGTCTTAGTAAAACACAGAAGTTTATCCCCTAAGCCAATTTTCTTTTGTAAATGCTATTAAGATGTGAAAACATGTAAAAGGAAGCTTTTAGACGCAGAGATTTTTGACTCTAGCTTTGCTTCAGCACACTAAGTTTAAAACATACAAAAGCCCTTAAATAAATATAGATTTTGAAGTATTTCCAATGTCTTTATAAATAGTACCAATGGCCATAAAGAGATATCGCCTAGACCGTAATAAGTGTGTCTCACACAGGTGACAGCCTTCTTTGACTAACACTATAATGTACTCATTAAAACATCTCAACCTTAAGGGCTGACAAGATGACTCAGCAGGTAAGGGCATTTGCCCTGAGTTCAATCCTCAGAACCCACGTGGTAGAAGGAGACAATTGACTCCAAGTTGTTCTCTGACCTCTGACCTCGGTCATAGCCATAGAATGCAAATGTGCCCTTTTTGTAAACTTACTGGGTCAAAGCTGTTAGTAAATCTAATTGCTCTAAATGTAGAACTTCTAAAAATCATTTTATTAACCTTTTGGTTACAGTCAACTAAATCATACAAAAAGCCTTCTTTTTTTTAAAGATTAAATTTTCATGAGCTTCAGTTTCTATAGTCAACACTTGGAAAGCACTGCGTTCTAACTATTCAAGCTAGAAGTGAAAAATGAACATTTATATTTCAGTAGGTCCAGGCTGAGAAATGTCCTTGCATAACTAGTTTTTCAGGGCACAGGAAAAAAATGCAGACAGGAAACAAACCCTGGCCCAAGTCCAAAAAGATCACATTTTAAATTAGGCATGTCAAGAATAATAATTTTTGGCATAAATGGGTCTTCAGAAATGCAAAAATTTTGAAGTAGCTTCTGGTACATTAATCCATAACTTTTTAGGAATTCTGAGGGCAGACTGATGAGTTTTGGGTCCTGGGCTCATCTTGTTGATTGAAGCAAGAATGAATGCTAGGGAAACGTGTTCTGGGCCAATAACATATGCTGCTTAGTGGGAATTCCTTCCCACAGCATCACCAGTGAGCCAGTGAGCTTACTTGTTTGGGAGTCCCACCATGGAGGGGTGTGGGTGGTTCCTGAGTACCTTCTGGGTGATAATTGGAGTTTCTTCCAACCCAGGAGTGAGGTAAGCTCTTCCTCCATGCTTGCCTATGACCCTGCTCCTTCCGGTAATGAACGCCTTGGTTATCTACAGCCAAGCAGAGTGGACCAGAGAGAACATTTTCTCTTCTTTTCAGGATCCAAGTGGGCCTCTGTGTAGATAGCACTTGATTCATACCTTTCTAGTGGGACCACTGCTCCAGTCATAGGATTTTGCAGTCTCTACCAACCCAGTCCTTATAAATGCAGACACATAAAACAATTAAACTAATGCAGAGTGCATCTTAGATAAATCATCACACATCTGTAAAGCCCAGCCAGCCAGAGTTCTTCCTAGCAGGCACTGAAATAAGCAGAGTTAATTTTTTTCATGGTTATGTTAATGGACTCTCTCTCTCTCTCTCTCTCTCTCTCTCTCTCTCTCTCTCTCTCTCTATCTCTCTCTCTCTCTTTCTCTCCCATCAAAAGAATTCAGATATGAAATAACAGTGCAGCGTCAAAGATAGGTCAATGTAATTTTTAATCTGTCCCTTCCCGGCTAGTTGCCCACACAAAATTACAGAATTCAATTTATGGTTTATTATAGAGTAGAGTCAAGTATCCCCAAGGGGTAAAAGTGGACAAAGAGACCATCGTGATGAAAAACACTTTGAGTCAGTTTTATATAGTTTCTAAAGCCTCTAGGAAGATAGCCCTTCCTGCGGGGAAATGCCCTACCCAAATGGCTGCCAGATCCATTGTGATTGACTTTTATGAGACGGGAAAGTGTGGTGTCCTGGCTCCATCCCACAGAGCCTCCGGCATAGGTTACAGGGTTAGATGGTTGTGATGGTTGGTCTTCGCTGTCGGTTCAATTGTCTAGGTTCAGTTGCCCTGTGGCTGAGTCTGTCTTAAAGACCTAATGACGAGGTGGTTGGCACTGTTCCCTGGAGGTGGGCCCCAGACTATTTAAAAAGAAGGACCTGAGCTGAATATTAAGCACCCATGTACTCGGTCTCTCTGTGGTCTTCACTGTGGATGTGGCCAGTTGCCTCAGATTCCTGCCTTCACCTCCCCCCAGTGAAGGGCTCTTAACCTGAAATTGTGGGTAACACACACACACACACTCAAGTTGCTTTTGACAGGGTGTTTTATCAGGGCATGAAACTAGCCCAGAAGTTATCTTATATCAATGACCTTCTAGGCAGTTTGAGATGTCACTCCCTACCTAGGACCTGGGACGGGAGTCAAATTCCATTCTTCTGAATAATTCAAGTCCTGTCATTTCAGTTGCTGGTTTTACCAACTGTCAATCATAAAAGAAGGGTCCATCCCCAGTGACCTTCAAGCCTGCTATTCTGTTTCCAAGGGTTCCATAAATCCTTCTTTTGTGTGCTTTACGTACTTTCCCCACTAGTTACCCACACAAAATTGCAGAAGTCGGGGTATCCTGTTGTACTGGAAATGTCTCAAGTATTTCAATAGAACATCACATTTGTTCAAAGGAAGGAAGTTCTAAAGACAAAGCCTGTCACTCAAAGTAAGGCAGTTGCCCAGATGACTCACCAGAACTCTAATAGCTCAGCAGAGCCCCCAAAGGCAAGGAACCTAGATTTCCCATCAGTCAGGTTTTAGAAACCCAGATTAAAGAGAACACAGCAGCTCAAAAGGCCCCTCCCCAACTGACTAAGAACAACTCCCAACTGACAAAAAAAAAAAAAAAAAAAGGAAAGGAAAGGAACACCTGGGATCCACTTAGCTCTCTGCTTTATCCAGTGCTGGTCGAAAGAAGCCAATACTGCCCAAAGTAAGAAGATAAGAAAATGACCCTGGAATAAAAGTGACCCCAGCAGTTATGTGAAACTATCCACTCTTTCCTCTCCACCTAAATTTGACTTCTTGTAAGTAGTTGACACTGAGAGACCCCTTTTCTCCTGGCTACATTCAGCAAAGTTGTTACTGGAACTTTTTAATCATAAAACCGTGGGCTCCAGAGCCCCAGCTGGCTAAGTTTGACTCCCATTCCAGTAAAGCCAGCTAGAGAAATGAGTAATGTAAAAGGGCACAGAAAAATTATGTGATGTGTTCATATTGGGGCAGGAACTAAGTAAGAAATTCCACTGGTCCCCAATTCCATTTCTTTAGTATTGATACAAGATTTAGGTTTAGGGACTAGGGAAATGGTTCAGCAGAAACAGTCTTGTGGAGGATCTAAGTTCAGTTCCCAGCACTCACCGGGGTGGCTTAGAACTGCCCGAAATTCCAGCTCCGGGGGACGGCAATGCCTTCTTCTGGCCTGCACAAGTATCTGCACTCACATGTACAAACCCCCACACAGTTATGTATATACCGCACGCATATACACAGGTGAAAAATGAAATAAGCCTTGAAAGAGAGAGATTTAAGTTTAAATAAAGAGCAAGACGTACGTATAACCGATCGGTCCTGATCAAAGTCCTGCCTACCACTGACCCATTGGCTCCAGTCCTGCAAGGTCATCCACCCTACAAGGTGGGCTGCTAAGTTGTCAACCTGTTCATGACCGAGGCGGCCTCAGCATTCATGGATAATTGTCTTTATCTGTGAGTGGCAGCGGTTTGTCCTGTAAGGTTTCAAACTCAAAAGGAAAGAGCAAGGACTCACATGCGCCCACTTCATCCAAAGTGTGGACACAAAATGAAGGCCGAGATGTTAGGCATTCATCCTGCTTTTAGTTACCTCGAGTGCCCGAGTGACGAGTCAGTGAGTCGGGGTGTTCTTTTGTTTTGTTTTAAGTCTTTAAGAATTGTGTACAATGAGTCTGGGTCATATTCCCCTTCCTTCCTCTAACTCTTCCCAGAATCCACCCCTGCTCTTCCCTTCACACCCAATTTTGTCTCTTTTTCCCTCTGTCAAGGGCGACTTGTGCTCCCCAGATCCTCTGTGATGTGTGACTTTCCAAAGGAGCATGGTTTTTTAAACAAAAGCAGCTTCTCAGGTGCCTTTCCACAGAAATTGCTGTCTGCCTAGAAACAGAACCCACAACGAGAAGGGCCAATGGGGAGTCTATGGAAGACAGCCTAGAGAAGCCCCGGCTACCTTTCTAGTCCCTTTTCATTGGCTATGGCTTGTTTAATGGCTACTTCCCATTCCAAAGGATCCTGGGAACTGTAGTCTGGCCACCTAAAAAGAGCTAGCCATGTTCTGCCACAATCATGACCTGATGAGGTGGTGAGAAAATGTGAAAGGTGGGTGTAAGTGGGAGGAGGCAAAACTGTACTCAGTTTGGTGATAGCCGAAGGCAGAGAGGGGTGGGGATGAAATGGCAGACATGGGTGGGCACCAGGCTGCAGTACTAGATTAACTGCTGGCGGACCTTACTCTTTCCCAGGCTGTGCGCTGGGTGGATTTACATATAATACAATTGCAATGAAATTAGGATGTCTGCATTCCGGGAGAAAAGGCAGGATATTTTTACTAATAACCCCATTTTCTAACAGACTTGATGTGACAGTGTCTCGGGGCTCCGAAAGAACAGACCCAGGGGTGAGAAGGGCGCCAGGAGAGTCTGCAAAGAGAGAATGGGATGTTAGGATGTCACCTGGCAGCAGAGTGGGAGGAATTGTCTGGCAGCAAGAGGAAGAGTCACACCGCGCTGACTCACAGCTACACTGCACCTATTTCCTGGCTTCTGCTTCCTCTTTTGTATAAAGCTGTAACATTCATGCAGGAAAAGGCAGAGAGAGAGAGAGAGAGAGAGAGAGAGAGAGAGAGAGAGAGAGAGAGAGAGACAGAGACAGAGACAGAGACAGAGACAGAGACAGAGACAGAGACAGAGACAGAGACAGAGACAGACAGAGAATTTTCTTTTCCCCCAGTTCCGTCTCTTGCTTTTCCCTTGATACAACAGCAGGCTACAGGTCTCCCCATCCCCCAGAGTCCCAAGCATGTAGAGCCTCTTGTGTGTAAACGAATGTAACCCGTGCTTTCAAGAATTTGGTAAGGAAAACATTATCTTCATTCTCCTTTCAGTTGGAGAAAAATATGGCTTTGCGATGTAAACAACTGCCCAAAGTCAGCACACACACACCTCTCTCTCCCTCCCTCCCTCCCTCCCTCCCTCCCTCTCTCTCTCTCTCTCTCTCTCTCTCTCTCTCTCTCTCTCTCTCTCTCTGACAAGGTCTCACTGCTCAGCCCTGGAGGCCCTGGAACTCACTATATAGACCAGCGTGTCTCAAACTGAGAGGATCTGCTTGCCTCTGATTCCTGGGTGCTGGGATCAAAGGCAAACACCAGCAAGCCCAGTCCTTTGTTCTTCTATTCTAAAAGAGAAACTATGTTACCCACACTGGCTTCGCAGTCCTCACATCCATCCGTCCTCCCACCTCAGCCCTACCTCTTAATAAATACTCTTGTCAACTACACTGTGCCAGCTCTTTTTTTTTTTCATATTTATTTTTCTCATTCATTAATTAATTAACCCAATCACAGCTTCCCCTCCTTCCTCTCTCCCTAGTCCCTCCCTCCCTCTTCCCCTCCCCTCATACCCCTCCATCACTTTCTCAGAGAATGGGAGCTCTCCCATGGCTATCAACCAGCCTTGGCATATCAACTTGCAGTAGGGCTAGGTACATCTTCTCCTACTGAGGCTAGACAAGACAGCCCAGTTAGGGGAAAGGGATCCAAAGGCAGGCAGCACCCAAGCTACACACCTGTTACATGTGTATCCATATGTGTACGTGCCAGTTCTTAATGAGCTCTCCTGTGCTCTCAAAGGGAGTCTGCACTTGATCTTGGTAGAAGCTGTGGTTTTGGAAGAAGCCATTCCTCAGATGTGTTCAGACTTTCTGGCATGTGGCAAGAAAGGAGGGACTAAGAAGGACCTCACAAAGCCATAATGCAACCTTCTGGACAGCATCTGGCTTTCCCAGGTACCTCCTTTCAGATAGGTATCAGGGAGCTTTGGTAGCCCTCTCTGAGCCCAGGATGACCCAGTTGAAGACCTTAGGGCTCTCCTACCAGCTCCATTCCCACCTTCTGTACACAAGCTGTGGAGTTAAGCAGGGGCCATGGGCCAAACTGACTTCTCCAATAGGCACGGTGCCTGAGGCCTGCAGCAAGATTTTAATTAAAATCAGAAATAAAAAGCAAGCTATTGGATGCAGAAAGATGGTTCATTATATAATGTTACTTACTATACACATACACTGTCATAAAGCGTAATTTTGATGGAGTTAAATCATAAATGCCCATTCTGAAAGGTCAGGATGAGGTTGGTGAATCAGAGTTAAGGGTGCAAAAAAAAAAAAAAAGGAATACATAAGTATGTGTCTGTGCGTAGATGCATGAACATGAATGTCCAGGAATAGACTGGGAACCCAAGACTTTGCTCTCAGCTCTCTGACTCTTAGACTTAAGGTCACACCTTGAGGGGCTGGTTGACAGCATCCATCTTGCTGTCTCCATGAAGCCAGGAATCCAAAACCTGCTCCCAGGAGCTGAGCACCCTGCCTGGATTTACACTACAGATGTTGTGTCCTTCCCTTGCTGGTTGTGCCTACAGTTTTGAAATCCTACATAGACCTGAGCTGGGCACAGGCAGGGCAGTAGGACTAATCCTTCAAACAGCTCAGGGGGGATTAGCTGAGCATCAGGGAGCATCAGGGAGCATGGCAGCAGTAGCGGTGGCAGCATCGGCATGGCTGAGCCCCTTCCCAGTGAGAGAGAGAGCTGGGTGGCTGCCCGGAGTTGGCAGGGGGACCACTGATGCCCAACAAGGACTGCCTGGCAGCCAATCATAAGGTAGCAGCCCTACGGGGGGAGGTGGGGGTGGGACTAAATGTCAGAGGTGGGATTATGTAAATGAAGCCAATTTCATCCAGAGATCTGAAGCTTGAAAGAAAAATATCAACCTGAAGGAAAGAATTTAAATTATGAAAATTTTAAAGCGTGAAATGTGAATTGATCCTTAAGGCTCTTATTTAACAACCAGATCAGTCCAACAGAGCAAACCACATGTGTAAAAGTTGGTCCCCCACGGCACCCACACTGTCTAGCTCATTTATGGGAGGTTTCATTGTACTTCTCAGCGGTCAATCTGGTCCACACCTTGTACATTCAGGGCACCTTGAGAATTCTGCTACTCTCAACTGATGGAAATCCATAACGTGAGATCCTGAGGTACCACTAGGAATTGTCTCTGCTCCTGAAAGTTTGGCTTTCTTGAGCATGAAGAGTCAGTAGGAAATGTGCTTTCCTTGTGTGCACACAGAGATGTCAGGACATAGGAGGATTGCAAGGTGGGTGGCAGAGCTGGGACCAGGCAACAGGAAGGGGAGAGGCTATTCTGGATGGCCACTTGTCACATGACCACTTAAAATAACGACCTTGGTGACTAAGCCCCTGAACTGTCCTGTTAACATCAATAATTCTAAAATAAAAATTAAAAAGATACTCTACTGAGTTATTGGAAAGCTGTTAAGTAATGTATGAAACAATTTAGACTTGCTAATCTACATTTCTAATGTAAATCATTTGCAGTCTAAATACAGAACACATATTTCCAATAAAAACTTAACATATAAATTGAGATGTGCTATAATTCTAAAATAGACAAAACTTCTAGGGTCTAATATGTAAAAAGATATTTTTCCAATACTTTATTACTAATTTTCATATGCTCACATGTTGGAATGATGATGTCTGAGCTGTATTAGGTTAAATTATTAAACTTAATTTCACTTAAAAATTTTAACTACCAAATGGTTTTTTTGGTGGGTTTTTTGTTTGTTTGTTTGGTTGGTTGGTTGGTTGGTTGGTTGGTTTGGTTTGGTTTGGTTTTTGGTTTTTGGTTTTTCAAGACAAGGTCTCTCTGTGTTAGCCTTGGCTGTCCTGGACTCCCTTTGTAGACCAGGCTGGCCTCGAACTCACAGTGATCCACCTGCCTCTGCCTCCCGAGTGCTGGGATTACAGGCGTGCGCCACCACACCCGGCCCAAATGTTTTAATTAAGCCTGTTGCCATCTTTATATTGGGCAGCACTTCTCTAGCCATAAAGACTGGACAGAAGGACACAAATCTAGCCAGGAATGAGGACAAGAACCGGCAAAGCGGAGAAAGACAGGGTCTCTGGGTGGCTTGGCAGGGTGAGGGTGTGGTTCAGGACAAGGTTAAAACTGTTGCATGGAGCAAGCCACCGACCTATTAACCTGTGTGGATGACCCTAAGGCCTGTTTGCATAAAACTAACTGCTCATGGGAGGTGTTTTCCTCAGATCCCCAGGATTAGCGCCATACTCTATTCCCAGCCAGCTCAATAAAGATTTTGTCAGAGTATTAGTTACTTTTGTTTGTTCATTTGTTTGCTTGCTTGCTTGTTTTATGTTTTATCAAGATAGGGTTTCTCTGTGTAGCCTTGACTGTCCCCTGGCTGGCCTCTGCTCCACAACCCCGCACCCTCCTCCCCCAAGTGCTGGGATTACAGGCTTGCACCACCACTCCGGTTTAGTTACTTTCTTTCTTTTTTCTTTTGCTTTTAAATTATTTATTTACTATATATAGTGTTTTGCCTGTATATACAACTGTACTCCAGAAGAGGGCACCAGATCTCATTGTAGATGGTTGTGAGCCACCACGTGGTTGCTGGGAATTTAACTCAGGACCTTTGGAAGAGCAGCCAGTGCTCTAAACCTCTGAGCCACCTCTTACTGTGACAAACTGCCTGACGTAAGCAACTTAAGGGAAGGACTTTTATTTTGGTTTATAGTTCAGGGCGTACCATAGCCGTCATGGCAGGGTGGGCCTGGTGGCAGGAGCATGAGGCAGCTGGTCACACCATCCCTACAGCCAGAAAGCAGAGGGGAATGAATGCTGGGATGGAGGTAAGTTTCTCTTTTTTCCTCATTTTATTCAGTCACTTTGTTGATAGTTTATTCACTCCAGCATATGAGATGGTGCCACACACATTCAGGGTGAACTTCCCTCACAGACATACCCAGAGGCTTCCCCTTTAATGATTAAATATATGTCCTGTTAAGTTGATAATCAGAATAACCGTCTCAGCTTAGAAGTACGCCCTTGCCCAAGTAGGCCCCAGATTAGGGTCTATCTCCAAAGCATTGGCAGCCTCAGTGTGTTCAGAAGGTTGAGCGACTCTCACCACTATGTGGATTGAAAGCCTGGTTTGGTTTTTGACACAGTCTCTTGCCATATAGTCAGGGTTGGCCTGGAACTTACAATGTGACCTGGGCTGATCTCAAAGTTATAAAACTCCCTCCTCAGCCTCTGGAGGGCTGAGGTCACAGGTATATGCCACCACACCCAGGCCCCAAACCTTGTCATCACAGATCTTTTCCCCTACCAGCTCCCGGAAACCACAAAATCTACTTTCTTTTCTATGGACATCTTTATTTACGCCGTCACAAGAATCTGATGTGTTTCCTGACCTATACTGAAACTGTGAGAAAATAAATAAATGTGACTTTTAGCCTCTATTTTTGCGATAAAATCAATGCAAGGCAACAGACACAGAATCTAGATTTAGTCTTTCTGCCCTGACAATATAGCACTAGCCTTAGAGCTATACAGAGGGTAGAGGCTGTAAAAATTACTATGTATTTATAGGCTTTTGGAGACAGGGTCTCATGTATATAGTTCAGTCAGCCTTGACCTCATGATAAACCCAGTGGCCACAAAGTAACACATCTTTCTTCACCATATGATGGTAAATTAGCTCGTTCTTCATTGCTGTGACCAAGTATCTAGCAAGGAGTCATTGGAGGGCAAATAAGTTTGTATTAGCTGATAGTCCCATGTTAAGGGGGGGCAGGGGCTGGCTCTGTGTTGGTACAGAGGAATTGGCAGCCTGTCACATAGTCACAGTAGGTGAGAAGTAGAAAGCGATTCCTACCCAGAACCAGGGCCAGCTATAACTGATGTCTGCCCAGTGACCCACTTCAGTTAGCCAGGCCTCTTAAAGGTTCCATGGTCTCCCTCAAACAGTGCCACAGGTAGGGACCAAGTATTTAAACACAAGGGCCTGTGGAGGACATCCCGTGTTAAAACCATCTCAGTGGCTTACAGGTGTGTGCATTGTGCAAGGCTGTAGGAAGGGACTGGCAATTTTAATAGGAGCAGGATGAGGGGATTCCTGTTAGGTAGAAGCAGAATGCTTAGAAAAACATGTGGTGAGGAGCTGGCCCTTTAAGGGATAAATTAGTTGTAAAGCTGAAGAGACTTTAAGCAAAGTGTTGAAGGTGCTACCTGATTCTTGGGTTTGTTAATTATAATGTGAGAGGATAGAGGTAAATTAAGGAGGGGGACTGACTTTTCAGATTTTTAAAAAGAGAAATCAGGACATAATGATTTTGAAAATCCTCTGGCTTCCCACTTGACAAAAGGTGCTTAAATTAAGAAACACTTGGAGAAAAGCCCTGGTCTCAGCAACAGTAGAATCTGGTAAGCCACCCAGAGAGCCCAGGGCCAGAAGGATACTGAGCCGCACAACAGTCTGCTTCGGGAGAGTAAGGCTGCGCCACTTCGTCATTCTGCATAAAAAAAATGTGCAAATTCAGACCAAGCCGCCTATTTCCACTAAACTCCCAGTCTGAGAACTACAAAAGGAGCAGTGGGCTGTTCTGAGAAGCGACCCTAGGAACCGTTATTGTTAATCAAGCTCAAGTTGTCAACTTGAATATGGGCCTCTCGCCATGCCTACGGAGGGCTGTCTTGATGAGATTGCTTGAAATGGGAAGATTTGTCCACCGTGGGTGGCACCATGCTCTGAGCTGGGACCCCGGACTCGAACCCTGGAGAATGGGAGCTGAGCACAAGCATTCAGTGTTCACTGTTTCGTGGCTGCGGGTGCAATGTGACCAGCTGCCTCAAGTTCCTGCTGTGCTGTCATTTCCACATCGTGATGAATGGTCACCTTGAAATGTGGACCCGAATAAACCCTATCTCCCTCAAGCTGCTTCAGCCAAGGTGTTTTATCACCACAGTGTTAAGATAGGATCTGTCAGCCCTTTAGAGTGGGAGACAGGAGAGGTGCTCCTACATGCCACCACCCGCTGCCCTGCCCCTCGGCTGGCCTTCTTCATGGCAACTAACATTTCCGAGCTGGCCAGAGAGAGGTGGTAAGTGAGCTGCCATCCTCCTGAGGATGCCAGAGGCCCCAGCTGATACACAGAAGGAAGGTGGGAAATGCTGGCCCTAGGAGGAGCAGGGCCCTTGGGAGGCGCTAGGCAAAGCAAAAAAAAAAAAAAAAAAAAAAAAAAGCAAAAACAAAAAACAAAACCCACAGTGACCTCACTCAGCTTTTCTCTGTGTAGCCTTGGTGTGTGCCACCTCCTGTCTGTTGATCCTCCTTCAGCCTGGCTTCCTCCTCTGCTCTCTGCCCTGCTTCCCAGGCTCCCGTCTCTTTCTTCCTCATCAACCTGTATTCTTCAGTGCCTTTGCTGTGAGTCTCTACCTGGGCTTCTCTATTTTTCACTCCCCTTTCATTCTCTAGGCTCCTCTTCCTCCTTCTCAGCCTCTCCTCAAACCCCTGGGGAGGCTGGGGAGGACCTTCCGCCAACTCTGTGAGAATATCCCGGTGGGATGGAGCATTTCAGGTCTCTGGCTAGGCTAGTACCTGGGAAGCCTGCATCAGGACGTAATCGAGAGTGCATTCTGAGGTCAGGTCTCCTTCATGGGAAAATCAATTGGCCTTCGGTTTCCCACAGCCTACTTGTAAATTAGCTGTGTGGCACTGGGCAAGTTGCCCAACCTCTCAGAGCCTCACTTGCCTTATGTGCAAAGCTGGAATAATAATACGTACCTCGTGGCACTATTTAAAGATTCGGCTGAAATGAAGAACCACGTCCTCGGGGATTCCAGTGTGCCAGGCACCGAGCAGCACGCAGAGAAAAGCAAAGATGAGTTAGATATGCTCCCAGCACCGAAGACAGCTGGGAGAAAGTGACATTTGAATTAACCTTTATTCAAGCAGAATGAAATCTGCTAAGAGTGGTGTATGCAAATGCACTGCGCGAACAGAGGAATTGGTGATAAGCTCTGATTGGGGAGAAGCTGGAGGCTTTCAAACAGGTGTTTGTCAGACAGATTCGCAATGGGAAAAGAAGGTTCTAGGACGACAAAGGCTGAGAAAGGGGCCTGTGTGGGGGTAGCAAGGAATTTGTAGGGATGCTGCCAGGCAATCAGGACGAAGGATGTGGGTTACAGCCAGAAGCAGGA
The DNA here is from genome assembly GCF_964271855.1 of Acomys minous. Classification (NCBI taxonomy): domain Eukaryota; kingdom Metazoa; phylum Chordata; class Mammalia; order Rodentia; family Muridae; genus Acomys; species Acomys minous. Next base: position 24,072,054 of record NC_140500.1, read on the forward strand.
AAAGTGCCTGGTGTCTGTCAGCAATATTCTGTGGACTTCCAGTCCTTTCTGTAATCCACACAGCAAGAAACGCCTGTTGCGTTCCTGTCAGCAGTGAACATATGGAAACCTGAGGATCTAGCAGCTGCAGAACGTGTAAGGATGTCACCCCTCCTCATCATGGGGACTTCATGAGGGACACACTCTGTGCCTCGCTTTGTTCTCTTCTTCTACTTCAGAATTTTAACCGCTCCCTTCTGCAGTTTTTACTTTTGCATCCACTACTGCCAAATAGTGCGAAGCACCACACAGGGCATAGGAAACTGGCAGGCTCCTGAAGAGGTGCTCAGCATGGCTCCCTGGTCTTGGGGCAACGAGGGATAAACCCTGCCTGGCAGGAGGAGGAAGCCTATGAGGCTGAGGAACCAGCTCTGGGGAAGAATCAGGCCGTTATGCTGGGACCGATTAAAGGAGGCAGGGCTGGAGACAGGAAAGTGGTTCGGTGTAGTTGACCTCAGAGCTTCCACAGTTCCAAAGCATCTGGGGCCATGTCAAAGTCACGAACAGCTTGGAACCGGGCAGGATTTCCCCCTTGGAATAGGTCTATCTGACTTTGGCTCTCTGGGCATCTGGTAGGGTCAGAGCAAACCCCCCAATCAAAGCCAAACTTCCTTTTGCTGGTGATCCCTTTGGATATGGGTGTGGACAACAAAACAAAAGAGTGTGGCTTGCTCAGAACAAAACCATTGGCACCGTGGTCCTCACACTCTGCCATCAGAGCACCTGTGTGTCTGAGAGGGCAGGTGAGCCTTGTCTTCGTACACAGAACTCAGCACAGAGTTGGTCAGACCGAGGCCCAACCTACAAAGTCGCCTGGTTGGGTACCGTGCCCAGCCACAGGTTAGGCCTGATTGATAGGAGGGACTTCAAAATAGTATCGCCTCATGAGCAGAAGGTTTTGAGTTCCAACCTCAGCTGCGCTTGGTGTCTCTGACACCCTGAGGAAGACATTTCCTGTCTCTGGCCCCTGTTCTTCTCACAGGTGGCATATATCAGATAATAACAGTATCTTGCGTCTGCTGGTAAGATTAACAGCCTCAAATTCTCTTTCCCCGCCATTTAACAAATCTCCTAAAAATATTTTCTTAAGATATAATTTACCACTGAGGAAGTCCACACATTTTCATGTGCAGTTCTGCTGAGTTTTGACAAGTACTTCTAGCCTTGTCTGTGTCCCACCAAGGTACAGGGCAGCCCCAATTACTTCTCAGGATTCAAACCCATACAGTCTCTTGAAATCGCCCCACCCCCATCTCTGCCCCAGCAATCTCTATCTCTGGGTATTAGCTTTGCCCGTCCTAGAACATGATCCAACCTCAGTCACAGTCAGACCAGCCCAGGCGTAGAACATAAGAACCAGAGGCTGAGGGTGGATCAAAGGAAAAGCAGACAGATGGAGGTACACACCCAAGACAGGAGGAAGTTCATGCTCTGAACTGGACCACAGTGGGCTGGGGTCTACAAGAGGGTACCTGGCCATTCTCCAAATCATAAGCATTCATGACATCAGCTAAGAAATGGGCCACCATCAGTCACTGGCAAACTGCACCCAGATGATGACCTTAACTGTATTTGTCCTATGGAGTTTGGATATGTGCCAGGGTCACCAGAAGGGCAAAATGGCAGTCACAGGCAGGATTGCTAGAGTCACGATGTCAAGCTGGTACTCTACAACCTGACCTTTTTTTAACCCACAAGCACACTAATGGTATTCTTGTGACCAGCGCCTGCTTCTTTTAACTGTAGAATGGTATTTTGCTGCATGGACATGCCAGAATTAGTGATCCGATCCACAATTGAGTCACTTTCCTCTTGTTCCCATTTGGAAGTTATGATAAGGACATTTGCAGTGTATATTATGCCACGGGTCTTTTATGGGGTGGGTGCTTTTGTTTTTCTTGGGTGAGTATCTAAGAGTGCATCACTAGGCTGTGTGGCAAGGATGTTTAACTTCTGCCAAACCTGTCTGCCTGTTTTCCAAAATGGTTGTACAGCCTTACGTGCCCATCAGGAACCAGTAAGGGCTGTGTGAGTCCTGCATGCCAGCCAACATTTAGTGACAGTCCCTCTCAAATGGTATCCGTTCTAGTGTGAAATGGAATCTCATTGTGGTTTTAATTTGCATTCCTCTACTGGCAAATGAAGTTGAGCACTTACATGCTTATTGGCCATTTTGATGGTCTATTCTGTGAAGAGCCCATTTAATCCATTTGCATGGCTATGGTTTTTATTAGCAACTTTATTTCCTCTGTCCAATCCTTGATTCTGCGTTCTGGACAAACACATCAATGGCGTTCTTACTACCTCTACTTAAATGTCTCAAAGGGACCCCACCTGAAGAGGAAGGTAAGCTCATAGTCTCCCCCTCAATCTCTGGGCTGTCATGGGAACTTAGCTTCCATCACCGACACACACAAAGTGACGACCCCTGTCTCCACACAGAGCCACAGACCAGGCACCCAAGTATGCTTTCTGATCCTTCCCCGGCCTCCCTGCCCTGTCCAATCCATTTCTCTCCCCGTGTGACTCCCTGTTCCTGCCATCACCAAAGCCACCATCACACCTGGAATGAATTGCCACAGGCACCTCCACTCTGACTCATCTTCTCCTCGTCAGTGTGCTGTACATGAGAGAGAGTCAGAGCTCCTCCAAGCACAGGACTGGTCGCATTACTCTTCTGTTTAAGATTGCCCTGGCTTCCGGTAACTTTCAGGGTAAGGATTAATTCCTAATGTTTATAAGACTGGTGCCTGCTCCAGCGAGATGACTTCCTCTTAGCTGTAATTCCAGGCTTGTGCTTGCCCCAGTGCATTGGCACATGCCACACCCTCTGCCTGGAACACTCGTTCCCTTCTCCTAACCTCAGTATCCCCATGTTACCCTTCACGTCTCACTTGAGACGGTGCTTCTTCAGGGAAGTCCTCCCTGATCCTGACAGTAGATTAGGTTTCGCCATTAGAGAGCCCTGTTCTTGTATAATTTTTATCATATTATATGCACTGGGAGTACTCAATTATATTCCTGACACTATGCCAAGCTCCAGGAGGAAAGGGGCTGATTTTTGTACCACATGACCGGAATACCTAACACCCCAGATAGATATCTAGCCTGTGGGGCACAGTGAAGATGAAATAAATCTATTGTCTGAAGACTGAGGGAAAGGGGCGTCAATGGGTCTAAAATGTTCAGTCTTCTCTTCTGCGCTCCATCTTTTCCTCTCTCCCGCCCTCCCTTCTTCTCTCTCCCTGCCTTTTCTCCATTCTTGTGATAGTATTTTTATTTTCCTGGTCATTTTAATGATATGTATTACAAGTTGTTATTAGAAACAGAAGCCTCTGACTCATGTGGAACCACCTAAAACACAGAACTCACATTCCATAGCTAGCACATGTGCACGCATCTCATTCTTCCAGAACAGTGGAGACACCGCCCAAAGCTAAACTGGCTGTGTTTGTTTCATTCCCAGATGCTCACGCATTCCACCCACACTTTCACCTCTGGGTTACCAAGGAGGAAGGAAGGGATAACAGGCAAGAAACCGTAGGCCTCCTCTTGCTGCTCCACCGATGGTCTCCTCATTTTAGCAAAGACGCGCCTGGAGACATGGCAGGCTCACTTCCAGAGCACGGCAGCAAGGCAACTACAACAATACAGCAAGCCCCACGAAATCTCTGGTTCCCCACAGCACGTGGAGGCCATGTCTACACTCCCCCAGAGTCTAAGTGTGCATCTGTGCTAGTGTGGATCTAAACTCCCAAGGGCCCATGTGTCGAAGCCTTGATCTCCAGCTTGTGGTGCTCCTGGGACTAAGGTCTTAACCACTAAGCCACCCTTCCTGCCCCCAAATCTCAGACATTTTGAAACAGCAGCAGGAGATTAACCAAACTAGAATTATATTTTATAATGTGTGTATATTAATTTTAAATTGTTACTAAAACACAAATGATCAGTTGTACATCTGGGAAAACTGTGCCCATGCACTTAGCGCAAAGAAGCTGCAGTCTTCAAATTGTAAAACACTCTTAATGAAGCATAAGAAGCCAGGGTGTAGCTGGGTGTGGTGGCATCACAGTGCTTAGGAGGCAAAAGCAGGATTGTGAGTTCAAAGCCAGCCTGCACCACATTGCAAGTTCCAGGCCAGCCTGAGCTACAAATGCAATGGAGGCTAACTGGTGTTACATGACAAGAAGTGCTTCTGTGAAGATGGTTGGTTAATGAAGGAAAAAAAGGATAGTAATTCTATCAAAGAGTGTTTTCTCTTGTTCCATCTCAGGTGAAATGGTTGCTTAATAAAGGAAGTGTCTCAAGTACATACATACATATATGTGTGTGTATGTATATATATATATATGCATCACATTTCTTCAAAGGCCACTGTCTTCTTTTTAAGTGAAAATCATTTTGCTTTGTGTGGAACATGTGGCCTCAGAGTTGTCAGAGTTCCCCACTCAATTAGCCATAGGCCTAGTGATCTTACTTTGCACTTGAAATGAGTCTTCTCAAACTCCTTTCTTTGTGAGCACCCCCGAATCCTGTCCTCGTGATGCACTGAGAAGGCTGTGTGTGAGTGGTAAGGAAGGTGCTCGCTCACGTTATCTGGGTTTCCTCTATCCGAGGGCACAATCCACTGTCCCACCATTATTCACTTACAAAATACAAATGTACAGATAGGAGGATCAGTTTTTCCAAGGTGGTGACAGCAGGGTACGCATCAAGGTCAGAGAGCCTCTGAGTGCAGGACTCTGTAGAACCACATGGACTACCCGACGACAGTGGCTGTGACATACAGTAGATACTCAACAAGCATGTGCTACACGAATGAAAGGTTGCAGTGCGATGTAAAATAGAGGTTCTGGCTTTGTTTTGCTCATTTGGTTTTTTGAGCCACGGTCTCACTATGTAGCCCAGGCTGGTTTCAAACTCACTACTCTCTTGAGTGCTGGGATCACAGGCGTGTGGCACTAAACCCCAACAAGCTCACTTAGTTTTGATACACACTAAAGGCCTCCTGCTCTGTCACCTTGGAGATGCTACATACACTTCGCAGAGTACCCTTGCCTGAATTGTGTATCCTGGGGTGAGACACTTCCTCAAATATTCCAGAGTAGGAGTGAGAGCGTGAGGGGGTGGAGAAACTAGTGAGTCAATCTATCACCACACTTCACCTCGAATAATCAGTGTAGCCTGAGTGTCTAAAAAATTTTTTTTTATCAATTCTTTGAGAATTCCATAGTGTTTTGATCATACTCATCCCTACTCCTCAAGGATAACTCATCCCAGATCCCGGCTTTGTATTCTCCCCTCCCTCCATTTTTATAAGTAATTCGTTGAGTTCAGTGTATGTTATCCACATTCCCCTGTGATCATCACTGGGGTATGGCAGACCTAGCAAAGGACCACACTTGTAAGGATAATTGACTCTCCTCTCCCCAGAAGCCATCAACTGTCAACAGGTCCTTGGGGGCGGAGGATGTGAACTCCTGCCTCTTCCTGTTAGAATGCTTACCAGCTCAGTGCTGTTCAGTTCTTAGGCAGGCAACCATAGCTGTTATGACTTCATGACCGCAGAGGTCCTACCTTGTCCAGAATGCATATTTTCACACAGATCTTCCATGGCTTCTGGATCTTACAGTCTTCCCTCCTTCTGTGACGAGCCTGAGCCTTCATGGGAGATGTGATATAGATGTTCCATTTGTCCCTGAACATCCTGCTGACACTGTCTGCATTTTGACTAGTTAGGAGTTTCTTCCTTAGTCACCATCCACCACACAAAGAGACCTCCCTCATAGGGTTTGAGAGATGCATTAATCTAAGGGTATAGACAGTCACTTTTAGAGAGAATTTGATACTGTATCTATTGAGCAGAATAATAAGTAGGTTCACCCCCTGAAACTTGTAAGCTTCCCATCATGGGTTTAGGGCCAGATTTATCATTTCAGGCATATGTTTCCTCCTTTCAAGGAGACCTTAGTTTCAGTTGGAAAGTAGTAGTTGCCCCCATAACACTTGTGCCACTATTGCACCCATAGGCATTTGTTGTCACTATTGTAGTTCACAGGGCTTACAGCAGAGTAAGATGTTGATGACTTTCCCCTCCAGTAGCCTACATAGCGTCTCTGGAACTATGAAAGTTAGCCAGCAAAAGAAGGCATCAGGTCAATACCAACTTGATTTTTCCATATCCTATAATGAAGATGTATGGTGTCTTCAGCAGTAGGGTCTTACCAGCAATTTCTGGCTGATGACTAGCAGCAATGGCAATACATTGTATTGTTTGAGGGGTGTTCTGGTTACTTTTTGGTCAACTTTACACAAGCTGGGGTCATCTGGGAATAGGGAACCTCAACTGAGAAAGCGCCTCCGTCATATTGCCTGTAGGCGTTTCTGTGTGGCATTTTCTTGATGAGTGATTGATGTGCGAGGGTCCAGCTTATTGCATGGATCCCAGCCTTGGGCAAGTGGTCCCAAGTCATATAAAGAAACAAGCAGAGTGAGCTGTGAGGAGCAAGCCAGTGAGCAGCATTCTTCCACGGCCTCCGCTTCAGTTCCTGCCTTGAATTCCTGCTCTGACTTCCCTTCATGAAGGACTGCAAGCTGTGAAATAGAGCAAACCCTTTCCTCCCCATGCTGATTTTGCTCAAGGTTTTTACCACAATGCCTGATAAACAATTTGAGGAGAGGTATCCTACACCCAGCACTGGGGTTTTTGTTTTGGCAATATGAGAAGAGCACTGTTTCCTGTGTGTGTGGTAACTCCAATTAAACTATGTTATATAAAGATGATGATGATAGATAGATAGATAGATAGATAGATAGATAGATAGATAGATAGATAGATAGATAGAAAATAGATAAATGAGAGAGAGACAGAGAGACACAGAGAGAGAGAGAGAGAGAGAGAGAGAAAGCTTATAAAGATTCCATATAGCTTTCCCAAACATCTTTAGTGTGACTTGTTCCATCTCCTCCCCTTCTGCCCTACTTCCCCATCCCTTTCCCTACTTATGTTTCCCTTCCCACTATTCCCCTCTTCCCTTCATATCATGACATAAGTGTGAATGAAGCATCTCAGCTCACTTCTTGGGTCCACTTTCACCCTTCTCCTGAAGAGAGCTGGTCTCCCACCTCATCAGCATACAACTTTTGGGATCCATTCTGGTGAAGACAGAGCACAGCATTTCAGTTCTGCAGGCTACTGGGCATGCTCCAATTCCTTGTACCTGGCCGTGATGCCCAGCCCATAGCTCTGTAGGTGCAGAAAGACTTCTGTGAGTCACAAGGGCTATTAGTCAGAAGGCCTCTCTTTTCAAGGTAGGCTTTGCAATGCCATGCCTCTCTGTGACCTTAGTCAAGTCATGTCTAGTCTCTGGGCCTCATATTCTGCTTTGTCAAATGAAAAAAATGGACTAGGTAAGTATCCTAAAATGTGGTTCCTCAAAACTGCCAGAATCTCAGGACCTGAACTAATTGGGGCAGGGTAAAATCTCCTCAACTTCAGTCATCAGTAGAAAGAATTTATTAGCAAGTAGCGACATAGGGCACACATACAGAGCATTCACTGCTGTAGGGATAACCTTCGCCCTTTGTGTGTATCAGCCCAAACAGCAGTCACAATGTTCTTGCAGAATGGTGTTTAACTGCATGTTTTCAGATAAGGAAACAGGTTAAGTGACTTATTCTGGGTCAAACATTTATTAAGTGGCCCAGAAGAGATCTGAGCCTTTGTAGTCTGTACACTTACTTAACTATATACCATTTTGTTCACGCACTGTTTATGTATCCATCCACCCTCCCAGATGAGTTCCATGCAAGTCTGTCTAGCGGATTATTAACCTTAAAAGAAGGTAGTCAGCCACTAGATTTTACTATTGAAAGTGGAGAAGTCCCTGGGGGTGGGGATGTGGGGTGTGTGTGCTAGGGCTGCTTCCCACTTCCTAGGTCACCCTCAGGGTAGCTTCTGTGGGTGAGGTGAAGAAGTGTAGGCAGCACTCCGAACAAGAGAATATTTTAGAAGAACTTGTCAAACACAGCAGCCCACAGATTCTGTGCAGACAGATGCGACATGAGAGGCTCCTCAGGCGGCTGGAATCAGGCTTCCTTCTCCCTGCCCTGCTCCTTCATGCCTCTTTTCCTCTCAGAAGGCAGAGCTAGAGAGGTGGTCTGATGGCACCTCAGAGGAATGAACTGGGTCCGGAAGAGAACAGAAACGGGAAGGTGACCACAGCTCAGTGTGCTTAAAAAAAAAAAAGTCAGTGTAAGGCAAACATTTATTTTTGCCCTAAGAGGTTGTGAACAGTGTCTGCTAACCAGGGAAACAGGAAAGCTGAGTGGTTGCTTGCATCTGGGAGGGTATACAAAGGGAAGTGGTTTCTTGGTACCCAGCATGGCTGGATAATGCTGCTCCCAGAAGTGATGTTTTGTTTATCTCAGTGGCGGGTATGGGAAAATTAACTCCCTTTGAGTTGTGGGCCTGAGTAGTTCCCAAAACAACACACACTACTGACGTTGCTCTTGACTGCCAACCAGAAGTTGAGCTGAGATCCTGCTGCTGAAGATGTCGCCCACTTTGGTCATAGGACACAGGAATCAACCTGGAACTTTCTTTCTTGCTGTTAACATTCTTAGTGCAGGGAGGTTCTACACAGGCTGCTGGAGGAAAGAACACTGAAAAGCCTTACCCCACCACGGACCAAGCATTCTAAAATACTGGCCTGCCAGGCACCCACTGGTACAATAGTAGCATGGCTGTTTGAGGGGTAACCAACCACTCTCTGATTGGATTTGGGGCCTTTTCCATGGGAGCGTGTACATGTCTGATACTTTTAATTTAGACAAAAGCATATGGCCAGAGAAGTCATAGTCACTTGGGGGGAACTTGGTACTGCTGTTTTGCTAAGTAGAAATGATGTCAAACCATTTCCTAAATATTGATGTTTATACCCAGTGACTAGCACTGCTCTCAGCTTGGGGCAGAGAAGCTCGGTTGATAGATAATGCAGAGACTTATATCTAGTCAAAGTAAGGGAGGAAAAAGAGGGGAGGAAGGGGAAGAAGGGGAAAGAGAAGAAGAAGAAGAGGAGGAGGAAGAGGAAGAAGAGGAGGAGGAGGAACATCGAATGCTCAGCACCTCTGAGGCCCAGGGAACATCACAGAACAGAAAAATGCTATAACCACATGATAGAAAGAAATGCTATGAAATCCATCCCACTGGTTATGGCAGGACCGTTGCAATCAAGAACACATAGCAGCACAAGACCTGCAGAAGATTGGGCCCTTCAATATTTCACCACTGTTGTGGGGAGAGGCTTATGAGTCCCACTCCATCCTGGGGAGCTCCTGGCAGGGTGGAGCTGTCATTTTCTTCAGTAGTGTAGCCACTGGTAAGTTAACCATGCTCCAGCCCCTCCCCCAAACTCATATAAACAGCAATTAAACCCAGCCTGTTTTTTAAGAAGACATAGAAATAGCAGGAGAACTAGTTGGGGAGAGGAAGGGGTCTGGGAAGAGAGGAAGGAAGATAAGAAAGGGTAATGGGAGTGGCTAATCACAATACATTGTATATATGAAATGATCAAAAATAAAATAAAGAGGCAGCATCCTGTGCTTTTCCTCCTAGGTTCTGTGGTACACCCACACATTGGACTCCACAGTGGAATTCCTTAAGCCAAGAGAAGGCATGTCTTGATTCCAGCACACATAGTTATGGGGTCCAAAGGTCAGATCTGAGAATTAACTTGAGTTAATTCTGTCCAATTTGTGGCACCAGCTGGGAAGCCTCCCCAAGCATACTTAATGCCACTCCACAGACTCCCCATCCATGCTCAGCATTAGGAAGGACAGAAAAGTCCTCCCATGTTCTTCTTGGAGGCTTCCAGCACTCTGCAAAGTCAGTACAGGCTACCTGCTGGGGCAGAAGGTGTGGACACAGCGGGCAATGGCTACTCCTACCTTTAGCTGGTCTGAAGGTTCTGTTTGGATCTGGATGTATTTCCCAAACCATTTGTTTTCCACGTTCCTGTTCATGTGGAACAGACACAGATGGGAACCAAGGGGATCCCAACATATTTCCAGATGTGTCCAGAGGCTAGGCTGGGTGAACCCCAGATTCCACAACCACAGGGCAAACTCGGACTTCCTATCACAGTAAATCATCCTACTCCTGCAAAGCTGAGTACATTACACACCTGTTTGCATGCTCCCAGCAACCCTCTGACAGGATTCTCAGAGAAGTCACGCTGCTGAGAAGGAGGAGAGTGAGAACTCAAAACCATCTGCTTTTCACAGAACCTGTATCATTTTTCCATGATTCTATTCCACCACCCAATTCAGAAAAAAAAACTCAAAGAAATAAATGACCATTTGCAGGAAAGGTGAGTGTTTTACACAAGCCAGAGGAGCCTGGCTGCCTCGAGATGGCTCTGAAACCAGGCAAGCTTGCATCGACCCATCAATCAGGCAATTAGGGATGAGCAGAGCTTCCTCATAGCCTGGAGACTCCCTCCAAGGCCCATGCTGTGAAATGCATCCTCCAGCTGGCACTGGCTGCATGAGATGCTGAGGAAATTTCTTCCCCTAGGCTGTACCTGAGATAATCCCTACCCAGGAAAGGAGGGTAGAGCAAAGCTATGTTATTCTCTGGCTTCAAGTGAGTCACTATTTTCCTCTACCTCTCTTCCCTTTCCTGTAAAATGGGCTTGATGATGATATTCCATGGACTTTGGGTAAAGAATGAAAGAAGTACATGCCGGGGAGAACACATTGCTGGGAAGGAGGAAAGTGGGAATTCAAACCCACTTTCACAGACCCTGTATCGTTTTCCATCAGGACAGCATTACCGCTTAGCGGTAAAACTGCTCTCCCCCTAGTAAACACTCCATTAGATGTGCTTTCAAGTGCTTTACACTTGTGGCGTTGCTGATCCCACACACAGTTTTAGAGGATTGGCTCTCTTCTCCTGGGATTCTGTTTTAGATTCCCATTGTTATAATAAATACCAAAGGTAATCAGATCATAAAGAAGTTTTATTGGTTTGTTTGTTTGCTTGCTTGCTTGCTTGCTTGCTTTGCATTAGGATCCTCCTACCTCAGGCTCCTGAGTGCTGGGATGACAAATGTGAGCTCCACTCTTACTCTATATTTCGTAAGGTTCAGAAGTTTCTACCCATAATTGGTTGGCTCTGTTGGCTCTGGCCCTGTTTGGCACATCATGGTGGGAACACATGGTCAAAAAGCTTCATACCAATGTAAGAGGGAGGAAGAGGCAGGGAGGGCCAGAGTTCTAGTACCTGTTTCATAGGCAGGCCTCCATCGGCCTAATTCCTTCCCCGAGGCCCCATTTCTAAAAGCTTTCACTACTCCCCAATGGTGCCACAGAGTGGAGACCAAGCTTTGAGCAATAGAGGGGATTTGGGATGGCTCCCAGCTGTAATCCTGTCCACACATGCCATATACGTGTCATAATATGTGGTGTGAGGCAAGAGGAGCAGAGGCTAAGAATAGGAGACTGGGGTTCGGGTGTTTTGTTTTTGTTGCCTCTTTTTGGCGGTGAAACCTAAAGAAAGCCATTAATTGTTTCTGAGCCTCATTTAACACTTCTGAAAAACAGAAGTAGGAACAGACCACAGCTTGCTTACGGCTCATTGAGAAGCAAATGAATATGATGGCATTTGACACCCATGGTTCCTTTATTCTCATGACAAGTTTATGTGACCTCAAGTCATCTGTCCATTTCACCATCAAGGAAATCAAAGTCTATTGACCCTTGAGATGAAATAAAAGTGCTGATTAGAGCCAATGGCCTTATCATTAACTTCCAATGAAGCAAATGCCCACAAAAGCAGGCATCACCACTACCAGGAAAGGCTGCCTGTTTTATTTCCCCAAAGCTTATAGTCTCATTTATTTCAACTCAGCCAACAGAACCCATACAAAGCCGTGTGGTCCAGAAGTTCTGGCTGGGTTTCAGAGAAAGAAGGATTAGCTGATGTTTTCACAGAGGCAGGAGCCTAAGAGAAATGACCCCTGACCACCCATTTGAGATATCTGGAATCATCAGACCTTCTGAGCTGGAGCAGGTGCTGCCACTTTCCCCTCCACAGCTGCACTTTCTGGCCTACAACTGAACAGATCCAGGTGAGAGCCCCAGGACCTTCTTACTACAGGGAGAGAATTTATCTTCAGATGGTGACCTGTGGGTATGCTGGCCACAGAGATATGAAGGGACAAATGCTAGGTACTCACTCTGGACCAGAATGACCAAAGGGTATGTAGTCTTTGGCCACGTAAGTCGTTACCAATACCCTTGTACACCATCAAGTTACTGCAGAATTATTACTTTTAATATGCATATCTCTAACTTTTCAGGTTTTTTGGATAAAATGCCATGACAGAAGCAACTTAAGGAGGAAGAGTTTATTTTGGTTATGTTCAAGGATAGAATTCAGTAGAGCGGGAAGTCACAATGGCAGAACCTGGAGGCAGCTGTCACGGGTCCACATTCAGGAAGCAGAAAGTAATGGATGGCAATGCTCGGCAGTTTTTTCTCTCCTTTCCTTCAGTCCTGGACCCCAGTCTGTGCAGTGGCATTACTCATATCCATGACTGTTCTTCCCGCCTTAGCCAACATAATGCAGATAGCCTCTCACAAACAGCATCTGAAACATCTTACTGTCAGCCACACATGCATGTCTCTTAGCTGATTCTAAATCTGATCAAGGTGACAATTAGCATTAACAGTACAGCGTGTATGTATCACAGCTAAGAAGGACCTTAGAAATGACCTGTTCTACAACCTCAGTTTTTAATTAGTTCTCCTAGCATCGCATACATCTCATATGCACCCCTACCCCAACCCCTCTCGGGTCCACCCCCTCCCCTTCCTAGCCAACATTTTGTATCCCCCTCAGACCTCCCCTCCACCTTTTAATTTGCATCAGATTCAATTTGCAGTGCCCAGACATTCTTGGATGTGTGGCCTCCCACTGCAGCACAGTCAGCTTATAAGAAGCTACGTTCTCAGAGAAAAGTGTTTCTACATCACTCAACAGTTATCGACTGCTCCTCGGCAAGGGAGGAGACTTCATGCCAGTCCCCTGTCTCTGTGCTGGGACTGGTGTGGCTTGAGCGTTCACCCCTGTAAATTCATGTCCAACTGCCCTACCGCATCCACGAGACGCTGTTTCTTTGATTCCTTTGCCACCCCCAGTCTTACTGTCTGCCCTCCTTCTGTAATATTCCTGAGCCGCTGCGGGAGAAAGAAGTGTGATGTAAATGTCCCATTTAGGGCTTGGACTACCACAGTAGAAACATAGAAAGTTAGAGATTTTCTGCGCATTAGCCAGTTGTGGAGTCTCCCAGTTAACCACCATTTACTGCAAACAGAAAGTTCTCTGATAAGGACTGAGAGAAGCAACATTCTACGGGGATAACGTTAAGTCATTAGAATCTGGTTAAACACGATGTCCATTTAGCAGAGTAATAATGGTGGGGTCTTTCCTGGGGTGTATGGCCTATCTAGTCACATAGTTCTTGGTTTTGAAACATTTTACTGTCAATAACATATATACATAGAAAATAAAGTATATATTTCTGTGACTATATTATATGTGATAACTATGCATAGACATTATATATATATATGCACACACAATTTACCAAAATACATTAATCATTTTGTTTTTCTTATTTTATTATTCATTTTGCTATCCTGGAGATCAGGTCTAGGTCCTCTTACATGATACACCAAGTGGTCTAGCATTTAAATACACTGTCCTGTTCCTATAATGCTATTTTAGTAAGTGAGACATCCAGCTCATGGCTTGGAGTGCCATTTTATATAGCTGCATTCTTACCCACAACCAAATCCAATTGTTCATTGTCCTTTGTCTTTTCCATATCACTACCTCATAATTTTATTGAACATTTTGTTTGAATATTTACTGTGCCCAAAGCCTTGGACTTGGGGCAGGATGGATTAATAAGTAGGCACCCAGGTTCATGAAACATTCATAGGAGTTTACAGTCTTACAAGAGAAGACAAGTCCACAGCTAACTATGCAACAGAGAAAGCAGCAACTGCCAGGGAGAGCAAGAGCAAGCTGATATGGAAATTTCCTGGAGGAAGATAAATTGGAAGCTACTCGTGTCAGAGGGGCTTTGGTGCAGAGTCTTGATCTGACAGGATTTGAACACATAGACACTTGAGATGAGAAAGAACACTTTAGACAGAGTAGAAAACACCAGAAAGATAGAAGGTGTGGTTGACTTTGGGAAAGAGTAGATGGTCCAATTTGGTTGAAACCAGTTAGACAATTTGGTTGGAATCATTACAATAAAGGTCAGATGTTTTACAGTGCTAAAAGAGAAGCTGGAAGAAGGGCAGGGAGAGAAAGAAAGAGCCGGAACATCCAGGAGCCAGCATTCACAGCAAGGCCTAGAATGGGGATCCCAAGTTCACGAGGCTGTTCTTACAAAGTTCTCCACTTCTCACAAATGCCTAGAAAAGAGCCTGAATATGTCCTCTGATGTGTGTGACTCAAAATAGAGGATCCTTGAAAACTGGTAGAACCTCGGTGGACCCAGAACAAGGCCGTGGCTGCTCTGCTGTCTTCACAAAAGTCCCTTGGGTGTTGGTGGCCTGGCACCTTCCCACAGTGACAGTGGGATGGTTGGCTACCCCAGAGCTTGTGTTGATTCCCAAGTGGTCCAAAGACTGTATAAAAATGCTGCTTGCTATGCAATATTCTCCATCTGCTGCACAGACTCTCCGGAGTCTGTTTCCCAGGCTCATGGCTCCGCCTCCCTCACCCACGCCCCCGTCCCCCGCCTGCATCCTGATTCCCACAATCGACCACTAGAAAAACACTATATTCTAGTATGCACATATGTTTAAAAATCAGTTTCCAGGCTAGCATCTCGGATCTATATATGGTTTCTGAAAAAGCCAAACAGAGTAGGTGGTCCTCCGACTACCTTGACTGTCTGCTTGGAGCATCACTGAGGCTGTAATGATGAAGGAAGCTAAAGCTGAACATATGAGTTTCTCTTGGCTAAGGGCACAAAGGGCAGCACGGGTAGGTCCAGGGTAGAGAGGCGATATGCTGAACTCACTGCAATATACCGCCGCCAAGCACAAGGGAGGAGAAAACTAGATGTGCAGTCTAGTGTTTTGTCAACTTGACAAAAACCTGGGTTTCTGGGGACCTCGGTTGAGAAAATGCTTCCATTAGATTGGCCTGTACGCAGGCCTGTGAGACATTGTCTGGTTAATCATTGATGAGGAGGACCCAAGCCACTGTGGGGAGTGCTACTCCTAGCCAGGTGGTCCTGGGTTAAATGAGAAAACTGGTAGAGCAAGCTATAGAGAGCAAGCCAGTAAACAGTATTACTGTGTGGCCTTTGTTTCATCCCTGCCTCCAGGTTGCTGCCTTGAGTTTCTGCCCTCACTTCCTTTCATAACGCACTGTAACTGTAAGATAAACTAAACCCTTTTCTCCACAACCCTTTCCTTGTGATCATGTTGTCTATCTCATCAATAGAAAGCAAACTAGGACAGTAGGTAAAGAAGGACCTCCAGAAATCCAAGTGTCCTTTTTGAATCTGCTGACAAATGTCAATAGCAACAGGGACCGAGACACAGCTCCACGATGCCACTCACAGCAGCCACAGGAGGTCACTAGTTGTCATAGAACTCAACCTCAGTAAACTTGGCCTTGGCTTAGATGCAGAAAAGAACTTCAGTATGACACAGAGCTGGAGTTTATGGGGGAAAAAAATCAAGATGCTCAGGGAAAGAATAAGATACACCTGAGAGCATGGGTGTAGACTCCTTAAGTGAAGGTTACAGTTCACTAAAAAGACATTTTCACCACAGGTTCTAAGCACAATGGCTAAGAGAAAGAGGCATTTTCTCTGGAGAAAGAATAAGACACACCCAAGTGTGAGCATGGGCATTTTTAAAAGTCTGTAGTGAACTACAAGTACTTTATTCTAATGTTTACCCTGGATACAATGGCTCTATTGTCGTATCTAGGGTAACCATTAGAATGAAATAGTTGTTTTCCACTACAGAAGTAATAGTTAAGTGTCTCAAAGTTAACCATATATACCATGCTGGTAGCTTTCAAGCTACATCTCAAAGGGCTGCTTGTTTTGATCCATGACGTTATAGGGTGGCTCCAGAAGTATCTTGGATGGGGTTATAATCTGATAAGGGAGAACCCGGAGTCACTGGAATTGCACAAGAGGATTAGACGATATCATTTAACTACAAAGGGGGTCTCTGACAAGATTTCTACAAATTTTCAGAGTTTTATCTGACGAGAGAGAGAGAGAAAGAGAGAGAGAGAGAGAGAGAGAGGCCTTTATGAAATGTTACTCCTTGTGTTGTAATCCTAGGTTGATTCTCAGTTGACAAAAGGTCTCAACAAAGTTCCTAAGTGAGGGGCTCCTTTCTGCTTTCATGTCTCCATAATGTTCCATCTTTCTCATGACTACTAACCTGAGATGCACACAGTGGGACTCCGAAGGACTAAGAGCACAGGGGGGTCACGCTGAGCACTGGTGGGCTGTGAACTGAACACTTGAGGACCACACACACTGCAGGATATGGCACAGTGATAAGCCCTTGGTAGGAGGAGACGAATCAGCTCCAGGGTGGTCATCACCCTAGCCCTGACCTATCAAAGCTCAAAACCAAACTGACCCCTCAAGAAACTTATCCACCTGCTAGAACTACAGCCAATGCCCTCAAAAGGAAAACAACAAAATGTGGACTTAGCGAAATCTCAATCAAAATGTAAAAATTACTACATACATAAAGAGGCAGGAAAGGGAGAACCCGAAAGCAGAGAAAACAAGCACAGCAGAGAAAGACACTGGAAGAACATTTAAAAAAATAGATGAAATTTATACAGCCGAGTCTTCAAACTATAACACCGAAAATTAGAAAGACTGAAAAAAAAAAAGACGCCAGAGACCCAATGACCTATTGAGAACATTAGCCAGTTTAGATACTTTATGTTTGATCTCGCTGATGCTTAAAACTTCTGCAACACGTATCTGCTGGGAATCCCATCCAGTACAAATTTCATTTCCGATATTACATTCCTAGGGGTGAAAACTCCTTAGAAATTCCATTTAGTTATTTTTTTTTAAATCACATTTCTTGCCTCATTGTGTTCACATATGTCTTTAAATCCTTAAACATATTTGGAGCAGCTGTTTCAAAACCGTGCCTGTGAATTCCACTTCCCTGTCACTCACGCTGCGTCTATTTTTTCCCCTTCATTTGAGTCATAATGGGAATAAGAATGGACATAGACTTCTTGTTGGGAAATGCAAGCCAAGGACCCAGGAACTGTATTTGTAAGCACGGAAAGAAAATAAAACCAGCCTGAAACTAAAGCCAGGAAAAAAAATAAAAAAATAAAATAAAATAAAATAAAGAAGTCCCTGAGGCCTCCAAACTGCTGCTGGGAACAATACGGCAGCCACTGAGAAAAGATCATTAGGAAGTTTCTCCCTAAGTTAAATGTGTACTTCAAACAATCCAAGAATTTCAATTCTAGATTTTTACTCTTGGCAGAACATTCAAAATGTCTCCACCTGGCCTTTAATAATGATAACAGCTTATTCTATACAGTCAGAGCAAACAACTGCTGGTAGCAGTGGTCTTACTACTACGCAGCCCGTTTTCCCTGCGCAGTATACTCAATAAACTTTTCCTTCTTAAAATAAAAGTGCTAAACAACCAAAATGTTCATCAACAGATAGACAGAAATAATGCCTATGCTATACATGCTGTTGATATCACTCTGAAATTTAAAAATAAAAATCAATGGTCCTTGTAACTGAGTAGATGGACCCCAAACACATCAGACACAAGCAAGTGTACGTTATGTAACTTCATTAATATTAAATTGCACAACAGGCAAAACTAATCTGCATTGAGAGGAGGCAGATGAGTCCTTAGCTGGGGCTGGGTACGAGAAGTTGAGCAGAGCGGAGGGGTGCTTATTACATATAACTGGTTTGTTTGTGGTGGCGAATGATTGGTGGGCACTGTCAAAATCCACTGAACTGTGCAGTCGGAATGAGTACAGATCGTTGCGTATGAATTATGACTCCAAGCGCCCTGAGACCTCATTTCCAGAGAAAATCCTGCACGAGCAGCCTTTCCGCCTTAATTTTCCTCCTGGGTGACCTAATATGATGCTACATTCAGTGGGTGTTTAATATGCAAGGCCTGTGGAAATGAACAGATAACTCCATGTTGATTCATGTCTCTGAGCTTCCAGGAAAACCCTTCCCTCCTCAATTGTTAATTCTTCCAAGAAGCATCCCCAGACCCCCAGATGGGTGACTCCTACAACACCTCTGGTCACAACTCTGTCTTACTACATATCTCAGAATTAATTTTTTGTCTTTCATCTACTGCTCAAAAGCTACAAGAGGACAACAAAGCCATCTTGGTCGTTATCATACCTAGTCCAGTTCAATAATTGCATGCACCTCCTAGGTGTCAAACAGAACGGCTGTTTCAGAAGGTTCAGGAAGCAGTAGCCTCAGAGGCCTTGTTCTATTTAGTTTCTGTTCCTTTTAGAGTGGCCCAACGAGCCAAGAGATCTAATTTCCAGAGAAAATTCTGCATGAGCAGACTTCCTGCCTTAATTTACCACCCCTCACGCCTCCTCCCCCCCCCCCACCCCGAGCAGAACTAGGCAACAAACACGCGTTTTCTTGAGTCTCTTGATTGTACACGGACTTCTGTTCCAGGAATTGTTGATCATCAAAGAGACAGGTGTGTCTCCTCCTCAAAAGGTCTTTTAAAAACGCCCTCGACTCCCACCCCGGCCTCAGATGGCTAGATACAAGAAAACAACCAACGTGATTGTGACCTTTTAGAGCTGGGTGCTTATACGTCTCTCTTCCTCTGTGCCCGCCTCCCTTTATTCTCCCTCTTTCTCCAGGGGCTTCCTTTTTTGTCTTCTTAGTCCCACAGTACTTTCCCAGAGGTTCTGCTTGGCCTGGCTCTTCCTTCCTCGCCGGTAGGACTGATCTCCATCATGGGTTCTCAGAGAGTAGTATCCTGCTGGACCCAGCCTCTTCTACCTCTGCTACCCCCCATCCTCCCTCGCCTCCCCACGCCCCCGCGGGAAGCAGAGTTCCTCACAGAGCCCAGAGGTGGGAGGTGGGACCTGGCTCTGGACCCGCCCCTCAGTGCGTGTGCGAATGCCTGTGTGGCGGTGACGCGCGGGCGACGGCGGGAAGGGGAGGGAGAGAGAGGGAGGGAGGCCGCCGACCGCCGAGGCCGCTGGGCTCCTGCGCGCTCACGCTCCCCGCCGCCCGCCGAGGCGCTGGCTGGGCGCAGGCGGCGGCGGGCGGCATGGAGAGCCTGCTGGAGAATCCGGTGCGCGCCGTGCTCTACCTCAAGGAGCTCACGGCCATCGTGCAGAACCAGCAAAGCCTCATCCACACCCAGCGCCAGCGCATCGATGAGCTGGAGCGGCGTCTAGACGAGCTGAGCGCCGAGAACCGCAGCCTGTGGGAGCACCAGCAGCTGCTGCAAGCCCAGCCTCCGCCCGGGCTTGTCCCCCCGCCGTCGTCAGCCCCACTGCCTGCTCCGGCAGCCACCGCTCCGGCCACCACTGCGGCCCAGGAGCCGCTTCAGGACCACGGACAGCTCGTACCGGCCACGCCAGAGCCGCCACTTCAGCACCACGGACAGCTCCTGGCGCAGCACCAGCCGGGCCCCAACAGCCGGGTTCAGGCTCCCCCGTCACCCCACCAGCACCGGGCCGAGAAGGAGAAGGAGCGCCCCTCGAGTTGTTGTGCCGCCACCGGAGCCCTGCTTCAGCACACATCCCCCGCTGCCCTCGGCAAGGGCGTCCTGAGCAGGAGACCCGAGTGAGTAAGGACTAGGCGGTGGGAGAAGCAAGTGGGTGTGAGCAGATAGGGGAAACCAGCACGTAAGAGTGAAGACTGGGGTACTGTGAAGTGAGGCGGGCAGAGATGCCTTAGGTAAAAATGTGTCAAGGAGAGTGCAACAAATGAGGGGTTGAGATCCGTGTTTTAGGGTCTGTGACGGTTGGAGCAATAGGAAGTATCTAAATCATCTTTGGGGCAAAGAATGAGGGAATGGGCATTAATTGGTTGGGGATATTGGTAAGTTCCAGAAATTAAGTGAGATAAGATTGGGAGTAAGTTGGGAACAGAAAAAAATAATAATAAGCCAAATCAGGGGACTATTGAAGGATTTAAGCTAGGGAAAACTCGGAAGGGAGTTTGCCATAGTACAACTGCTTAAGTAAAGAGTGAGACACCAAGACATGCTTGATCAGGAGATTTAATGGCTTTATAGGGGCCAGGGGCCAGCATTAAGGATTAGAGCGGGGAGGATAAAGCTGAAGGGCAGGAGGGATGTGAACAGACCAGGGAGCTGGATACAGGAGGATGAAGGGTGGGAAACAGCGCTGCCCAGGGGAAGGAGCTGGCTCTTTATCTGATGCAGTGGGAGTCAGAGCCAGGAGTGGCTCCCTTGGGGAGCGAGCTTTCTCCCTTCCGACCCAAGTGAGCATCTTTATGCTGAGTCCCTGCAGTACCAAACAGACACACAGAAACAACATTCCAGACTCCTGGATGTCTCCGTTAGTGCTTGAGGACTCACCTGGCTTGGAGCTCTCGTCTGACTTGGGAGCCTATCTGGGTGCAGGGTGGTTGGCAGTTATGAGAATGGAACAGTGAGAATGGAGACAGCTGGAAGACAGTTCCTTGAATGCAATGCCTCCATAAATTTCTGTTGTAGCTGCTGTGGCAAGCCCTATTTCCCTTCGGTTATTAGGAAACCTCATCTTGGATTCCAGGAGAAATGGTAATTGTCCCCAGGCAGAGTCTAGGGCCTCAAGGTTTTTCTTCACTCATGAGGTCCGTGGAATAGGAACATGAGAGGAGGACATGAAGGGGGCTGGAATGTTTTCTCCTCTGTATTGGGAGAGCTTGGCAATCCTGTCAGTATTACTTCCCTGATTAGACAGGTGAGGGAAGCACAGCCCTGTAGCAATCAGTGCCTGGTCTGCACTGACTGATGATGTGATGCCAAAGGAGAGGGAGGGGCAAGAGAGGAGAGCCAAGCACCTCATGCTTGCTCCATCTCACAGGTGCTTTGTGTCTGAAAGATGCTTGTGAAGACTGGCTACTTTGTTTAAAAGCTCACCTCTTCTTTGCCCCTTGCCTCAATCTCCTCTCCCATCCATGTAGAGTTAAGAAGGTTGACCAGACATGTTTGAACCCAGGGTAGATTTGGCCAGAAGCACAGGACCTCACTGGTGGAGATCTAGGATGACCTAGCTTGACAAACCTAACACATCTTTTTCAACCTCCCGAAAAAGAAATTTTCCTCCGTGGCCTATTCGTCATTTGGTTCTATGGTTGTCTTTCTTTTCTGGCATGAAAAGCAGAGTCGGGTTTTCCTCAACACCCACACCTCATCTAGAGGCAACGTTCTTCCAAGATATTTTATGGCCTCTTCCCCTAACAGACAGGAACAATTCCAACCCATTCCCTAGGGACAGCCGTAGAGGCCTAGCATTTAGAATTCTTCCCCTGAACTCTCTCCTCATGATATCTGGCATCTAACTTCCCTTCCCCTACATCCTCCGTATCTTCGCATCTCATTGGGAAGCTGTGATCAAGAAAGGTTGATGACCGATCTTGTTCTCAGATAAAGACTTCTCTTTGGTCCCCAAAGGGTCCTAAGAGCCTATGCCTTCTATACAGATGCTCCCCCTAGGACTCCAGAGGTTGGGGAATCACCTGGCGTCCTCTCCAGCCTCACGTGCCAATACCATGTGACACCCTTGTCTGTCTTCCCTGTCTTGCTTCTGCCTCACCAAAGAGCATGGTGGAAGTTAATGGAAGCTGCTGGGAGCCCTTCGCTTGGGAAGTTGTGCCAGGCACTGGCCATTGGCTTCTCACTCTTTCTGGAGTTTCTGGCCTTTCCCCTTCTTCACAGGCCTAGATACCCAGAAACGTCAAGAATGAGAACATATCTACTTCACTTCTCTACAACTTTTGCTCCCTTCTTTGTGAAATAACTCACACATTGGATGGCTGGAGGCCTCTGGACTCCTATTTCTCTCCCATGTCTTTGCCTGGCTTCAATCAACATTTTACCCCCATAGAACTCAGGAATTAATCACTGTTGTTCACTGTGTGTTCAGCCCACTCTGCCCTCTACCCATGGATGTTTCTGTGGATCCCTTATTCCACAGGGCAGGGCTAGATGGAGGCAGCAGGTGGAGAGAGGCTTCCATGTGGAGGGGGCGGAGACTAGGGCCAGTAGCTGTGCCCCTGGGCCCCACCTGGTCTCTCTCCCTGATGCTTTTGCTAGTTCAGTTTTCTGTTGGGCAGAGGCGGGGAGGGGAAGAGGTGGAAGAGAGCTTCGGATCATAATTTTTCTGCAAAGCTTTGCTTGTTCCTCTCTATCTTCATTACAGAAGGAGAATGTGGCTCTAGGTAGGTGGCTACAGATAGACAAAAGGTCCAAAGGACCAGGCACTGTTAGATACCATCTACACACACACACACACACACACACACACACACACACACACACACACACTCAGCAGCCACACAGTCTGCTCTCTCCTGAAGTCCTCATCTTGCCCAACACTGGGAGAATCAGGAGCTCAGGGGCTGGAAACGATGGATCATTTAGTGGCCACCTGACAGGGATTAGTGTGCAGCCTGGCCTCTCTCCTTCATTCAGCTGGAGGACACATAAAGGGGCTGGCCTTGGGATCCAGGCTAAGAAAGCAGCAGTGTGGAGGCGGGTGAGTACAGCCATGTTACAGAAGCCCTAGGGGTTAGCATCCTTTCTCTGCCTGCTTCCCGCTCCTGCTAGCACAAGCCCCCACTGCCAGCGCTACTTAATGAAAGCGGCGAACATAGCTTCTTCCTCTTTGTTTCTTACAATCAAGGCTCACAGCAGCTATAGGACTGATTGATTTTTATCTTTTTCCTGGCTGGAGCCAGGCCCCAGCCTGACCTAAGAAAGACCCCTTACCATGGGAGCACATGGTCTCATGCTGCCTTTGGATGACAGCGTCTATTACAGCACACTTGCCCACCACCTCAGTCACATGTTTAGTTGGGGCCCCAGGGATTGCCTGTGTCTCCAGTCCCAGAGGTGGGTAGTTACTCACATGGAGGTAAGATTTGGGCACTGTGCTTCAAATTCAGATTTTTCTCCAAGCTCCTCAACTCAGTGTGAAAGTCCGGGTGCCATCAGAACTTGCTGTGACTTCATCTCTTCCTCCTTCACCTTCCTGGAGCACCCTTCCCTTTTTCCATTACTTTCCTCCTTTCTTCTCTTCTTTCCCCTCTCTTTTCTTGAATGTTCTCTCTTCTCCCTCCTTTCTTCCTCTGTTTCCTTTTTCCTTCTCCTGATGGAGATTGTACTCATGGCTTTGGACATGCTAAGCACATGTTCTAGCACTGAGTTCCACCCTCTAGAACCACATGAAACAAATCTTGAGTCATTTCTAGAGCTCCTTAGTATGATGCTGGCTAGGGCCTGGGGATGGCCAGGTGATTTATGTATATGCCGTTTAGCCAGAGTTTTCTAGGATGCTGACTAGAGCAGATATCTCTGCTACTGAGTGAGGGTAGTCTGCCTGAAGGTGGCAGTGTCTGTCTGGCTCACCCTGGAAGCTCTACCCCCAACCCCCTCCGAGTGTGAAGGTCTACCAGTGAGTTAAATGCATTATGTGTTCAGTCTGTTTAAAAGCCTGAATTCTGTGCTGCAGAAAGACAGAAAAGAAGCAAGTGGTCCCTATGTGACATATAACGAGACACATCTAGAAATGTTTAAGCAAGTGTGAGTATAACTGTAGCTGCCTAGAGACATCCTCTCTCTGTCTCTCTCTGAATATCATAGAGTAAAAAGAATAGGCATACACGGAAGGTCAGGACCAGGCGAAAGGGTTTCTTGGCTAGAGGTGAGAGTTTGCATGAGAAAACAATTAAGAGCCGAAAGTAGCCAGAAAGGAAACCGTCTACAGAGTCAATCCTGGGAGACATCTGTGTTGCAGTCCTTCCACCGACAGAGAGTCCCTGCCTGAGCTATATCAGCAGGCAGGGACGGTCTCATCATGCCCTGAGCCTAGAATGCCTGCATGCCAAGGCTCACACATCTGTCTGTCCACGTCCTGCACATTGTCCGCCATCAACAGGCAGAGGATTCCAAATGTAGTAGTTTGAAAGTGGGGTCTGAGGAAGGTTCACTTGAGGAGGGGGTGAAACCTTTGCAAAGGCCTAGACTGATCCTCTTTCTGCCCTTTAATCCCGGGGTGGGAAACCCATAGTTTTAGAGACTCAAGCCATTCCATAGCCTCTGGCTGGGGGGCCCCTTCCTGCCCATGCATCACATCGCCTTTTGTTCCTCCCAGCCTTTCCCAAATCATGTGACCCTCTCAGAGGCATCCTGGCACAGGTTCTTCTTGGCCCCAACCCAAGCAAGAGGCATAGCAGTTAGTACTGCTGATTCAGCAAGTATCTGCAGCCTGAGTTCCAAAGGATATTTCCTGGGGAAGAGAGGGAGACAAATTGGGTTAGGGCTGAGTAGGGAGGGAAAGAGAAGGGTTGTGATGTTAAAAAGAAGAGCGAACTAGGGCCCACAGTTGGGGCCAAGGTCTAAAAGGGGGGACCCAACTCTTGAAGTTAAATTCCATGTAAAGAGATCTACACTAACTTCCCTTATTGGGAAGCCAGAACATTTCTTCCAAAGGGGTCGACACATTAACTCTGTGGTCCAGGACACAGGATGGCAGCAGCTTCCTAAGAGGCCCTGGGGACACTGGGGACACTGGCAGGTTCTCAACCAGGAGAATTCTGGCAGGCTTCCAAGCTCAGGACACTGCAGTAACTCTGCTTCACGCTGGAAAAGCACCAAGATCAGGCCTCTACAGAGGCTGCAAAGGACTCCTCTGTACAGGAAGGGAACAGCTGGGCTTTGTGTCGGGTTCTGAAGGCCATCGCGGAAAGGAAAAGGTAGGAGTGAGGCGAGGAGACAAGCTGGAGCTCTCCGCTGGAAAGAGCTCTGGGAAACGAATGAAGCACAGCATGTTTAGAGTCTAAGCATCTGAGAGCCTGGGATTTCACAGGCACACCCAGGCAGGAGTCCCGTCTTAGCACTGACTAGCTGGGGTAACTCACCTCATCCCACTTTCTTCTTTCAGCCAGTTTTTTTGCACATAGAAAAGGGCGGTGCTTTAAGGACTTACTATGAAGATTAAAAACTATGAACCATCACTTAATTTAGCACTACTCCGGGCTCCTATTAAGCACTTAATACAACACAGTATTTCAACCAAGGCCAAGGAAAGATGAGTGGGTCATGTACTCTCAGATAACAGCCGCAGAGCAGAATCCACGCTCGGGTTCCTTCTGGCCTGTTAGGTCACCTTTGGACACATGTCCCTTGCTCTTTTATTCTTTGACTACCAGACAACATGCCCCCAAACTATTCCAGAGCTGTGATTGCTGCCTCGACCTTGTCAAGCAGCCAGGGAGGACAAAGCCAGCATGGCCTGTGATCTCTATGCAATGTGACAACTTCACAGCTGGAAAATGCATCTTAGGCCAACTGCAAGCTCTCCTACAGCACTTTTAAGATTGTCTGCCTTTCTCTTAGGGTATCAAAGTCATGTGAGTTATCACCATGCCCTCTGGTGAGAAGGAACTCTGCCATTTTTCCTCAAATGTAAAGCCACAGTGTCCTCAAGGAAAAGGCAAAGTGACCTGCCAGGGACAACAGTGACCAGTGAGTGAGGAGGATAGAACCTGGTAAACACCTTCCATGTCCAGTGAATCCCTTCTGTGGGCTGCTTCTACTGGGGACAGAGGGTGTACCCTCACTATGCAGTCCCCACAGAGGTGGAGAGAAAGCGGGGAGAGACCCAAAAGAGAAGAGGCTCACATGACACTAAATGATGTGAGGACCCTGTTCTCTATGATCAGACCTAAAGGATATGAGTCTTCTCTCAGATATTTTTTTCTTAAGCGAGACACTTCTAGAAAAAAAGAAAGCATGTGGAAAAGCTAGACACTTCTAGAAAAAAAAAAGAAAGCATGTGGAAAGGAAAAAGAGTTTCTGATTCTCTCACCGGCTCTTGTGGCTACAAAGCCAATACTGCCATATATGTGAGTGTGTGTGTGTGTGTGTGTGTGTGTGTGTGTGTGTGTGTGTGTGCATGTGTGTGCTTGGCGTTCCGGGTGCTCTGGGCACAGGCTGTTTTGCTGTTGTTCTTTGCTAGAATCAGGAGAGTTATGTAACTAAGGCCAGTGCTGCACTGCATGGTACCTAGCCCTCCCCATCCCCACCTCGTGGCAGGCTACTGTGGATAGAGGGTATGCAGGCATCCTTCCCAAGTCCTTTCCCAGAGAAGGCCCCTGAGTTCTGTGCTACCATGAGGTTATTTCATCTTGTCCAGAGCTGCAGGGACTAAAGGACTTCATGAGTCCCTCTGGGGAGTCAAGCAAATGTCATCACCGGAAGGATGTTTTAAGGCCACCTGGTCCAGGCTTCTTCCACCAACGAGAAAATGAAAATCGGGGGCGGTGGGGGGGGGGACTGGTGCTTCCAAAGTAGTCAGTCGGAAGACAAGGTTTATAGCTCACAATCTCTTTTAACTCCATCCTGTTCTCGGGCTCTCCCTGGTGACAGATTAGAGAACCCATTGGGATGGTTCCAGGGTGCTCAGGAGCAAATTTGTAGCTACTTACTGGGGTTCAAAGGAGTGGGGAAGCCCCACTGTTGCTCTACAGCTTCCCCGTGCTACAGTTCCGCGTCTAAAACAGGATGAAAACCATCCATGCAGCTTCATCAGTCTTTCCCACATCCACATAGAAGCATGCTTGTGGACAATTCCCAGGGCAGCATACTTGCCACAAGAGGACATGATGGCACAGCTTAACTGAAGGCCAGGGCAAGAGGCTCAGGAGCACGAAGAGCCCAATAGAGAGATTGCTGAGGATCTCAATGTATCCTAATTTCCACTAATTTTTTTTGTAAGAACTGAAACCCCTGAGGGCAAGGGGGGGACACAAAGTTCACCTACAGGGAAGCTAGTAGTTGCTGTTATTTGGGATGTAGGAGACAGCCTCCTCTTTGAGCTTCATCTTCAATGCAGAAGCCACAAAGGAAGGAGTAAAGAAGTGTCAGGGTGCTGGGTGCGCTCTCTTCAAGGACCTCGGGATAACGTTTGGGATGGTAAAGTGTCCCATCACTATGTTACTCATGGCTCTAAAGCCGGAAGTATGGACTACCACCAAGCCGGAGATGATGGCTCATGAAACCTAAGGTGTGGGAGATGAGGACAGAGCTCAGCACCCAGTCTCTTCCTGATGAAGGGAAGCTGGCTGGGAAAATACAAAGCCGGCATCCACAGAGCCAAGAGGGTCTTGGATTCTGGAGTAGACGGTGTCAGGGCTGAAGAAGAGCAGTCTAAAAGACAACTCCCTCTCCCTGTAGTTCACGATTAGCCCCACAGCACTGAGCTTACTTTCCCTCCTCTGAGCATGCGCAATGAGCAGATCTCAGGGCTCAATATTTCAAGCGGGTATCAAAGTGAGAATAGTGGAGAATGCACCCATGAGTAATGAAACCCACGTTCCTACCTATGAGGAAGGGGAGTTCGCCTCTAACTCCATTCCCAGCCTCTTGACTAGTCCCCTGGCCTAGGAAATGCACCGATAACAAAGCTTGAGAAGATGTTCCAATCCATGGCTTAGTCACACACATACCCTGGGCAGGTTGAAAGAGCAACAGAAAATGTGTCTACAGGAGGAGTCCTGAATCATGGCCAGGGACGGGACGTGACTCGTGCTAGAGAGCACACAGGAAGCTCCAGAATCCATCCTTCACCCCCAGGAAGACAGAGGAAGGTAGAGGAAAAACAGAGGTGGGAGATGGGTCTCCCTGGGACACAATAGGAACCTGTGCTCAAGCTGCCCCCTCTCTAGTCCTGCTCCTCAGCCAGGTTTTTCGTGAAACATTTCCTGGGCCACAGTGTCGAGATCCCGATGGGTGTAGGGGGGCATGCACACAGTGTGGGTGTGTTTGTGAGGCTAAGTGAGTGTGTTACTGAAATGGTCTTGGAGGTGCATCCAGGGCTGTGCAGGTCGAACAGAGAGGCAGCTCACCCACCCCCCAATCCCCAAGTGAGGTCCCTTCAGTCAGCTCTATCAGAAAGCCAGTTTCTTGTTTTGTTTTGTTTTCCTTCTCTTCATGGCAAGCCTCGTCTCTCTTGGCTAGCTGGTTCTTTCCTGGCTCACTTCTGCAATCCTCTGCAGAACCGGACTTCCACACCCACCCTGCTGTCACTGGTGTCCTATCTGGGAAAAGCAGGACTGCTAGGCTTACCAGAAAAGTGAACCCCTGAAAGGCCCCCTAGAAAATGGGCTGCCCTACAGCTGAGCTGCACCCCGGGAGTTCTCTGTAGAGATACAGAGCTTGATGTTACAGCGTAGTGAAATAACAACAGAAAAAAATCTGCAATGGCTTTCTCTGCAGACTCTCCGGGCTTGCTGTCCTGTGGCCAGGGCCTGGCACTAGCTGCCTCTTTGAGTTTGCCAGGTCAAGCCAGCCTCCTGCTTCCAGTGGTGAGGAATGCACTCCCATCCCTGGCACAGGCGGGGAACTCCGCAATCTCTTCCTCGATGAATGGTTCCAGCCTACCATAATTTTCAATCAGTTCTAAAATTTAACACAATGATTATTTAAAAACAACAGAAACAAAAACTCGGCGAAGCATTTGGGAATTGTTTGATTGGGTCTCGAGCATCAGGATTTTCCTTGCAGAGCCTCTGCGTACAAGAGCACTGCAGTTTTGACTATTTCATGCTACTCAGTAACACACACACACCCGCCCCCTAAACTCCGACACCCAGGACTTCTGGAGGCAGGTACAGCAGTGGGTTGACAGCACTGTCCTTTTAAGCAACTGGATTCTGATCCTACAGCCCCAGGTACAGCCTTGCAGCAAGCCCTCTCCTTGTGTGGACCTTGATTTCTCTTCTACTCCAATCATTTCCTCCCTTGGTTTGTACCCACAGCTCAACAAGAATTAGTGAAACAGAGCCCTGAGTGGGTTAATGGAAAAACATCTCAAGGCAAGACCCGGGGAAGGGAGCCTGAGAGAGAGAGAAAGGGGGGGGGGGGCAGAGAGAGAGAGGTATAGACAGAGAGAGACAGAGACAGAGACAGATTGAGAGAAACTGACTCACTTTCTGAGTAGGGGACCTGGCCATAGTGGGATGAAGGGGAATCCCAGAGGCTTCCAGAGCTAAGAACCCTGGAAATTTCCATTGGGTACCCTGTGGCCATCAAGGCTTAAATCTAAGGAGAAGCAAGAGGGAGGCTCTGCAGCCAGGCAGCCGGCCTCCTTCCAGAGCTTAGGGGCGACCCTCACACTTTCACCATTCCCCCTTCTGCTGTCTGGTGCCCAGCCACAGGCAGAACTGGAAAAAGTCCTTCCTCCTCCTCCTCCTCCTCCTCCTCCTCCTCCTCCTCCTCCTCCTCCTCCTCCTCCTCCTCCCCCTCCTTCTCCGCCCAACTCCTGGGACTCCCGGCTGGGGGCGAGAACCGAGGCCGGCCTGGGAGTGTGGGCGGCTGGCGAGTTGCAGACGACAAACAGCACAGGATCTCCCAGCCCACGCGCCCCCTCTGCGCACCGGCGTCACGCTCCCTGGCGGGGGCGGGCACCCCAGGCTCGGGAAAGCCGTGCGCCGCCGCACCCCCCCCGCCCCCCCCTCGCCCCGCCGCCCTGCCTGCACTCGCTGCTGAGTCACACGCGCGCATGGGGGGAAGAGCTGTCCTCACCTCTGGGCCCGCTCCCACCCACCTACCCCAACCCAGCCCATAGGGCCTCAACTGCCCTGTGATTGATCCATACTTTACAGCCCTGTCAGGGCTTCCACCTAGCTTAATCCCCTTCCCCCACCAACCTCGACAGCCCAACCGCCCCACATTTACTCTCCACCCCTTCATAACCCACCCCCTCCACCATAGTATGGTGGCCTGCACCTCCTCAGGATTGGCAGTAAGTGTGGGGGCAGGGCTGGTCGCCTGGTGTTGAGGGTGTCCTTGCCTGGCCTCCTGAGGTCTGGCCCAGGTCAGCTTAGGGATTCTCTTTGGAGAAGGGGAAGTAGAGGCAGGAATGCCGGAATCTTGCATGAGGATGGCTTTGCCAAAGTCATTTCTGGGTAGCATTCACACACACACACATACACACATGCACGCGCGCGTGCACACACGCATTCGCATCTTGTACCCAACATGCCTGCAGGAGAATCCCAGTCTTCTTTCTTCTTTCTTTTCTTTCTTTCTTCTTCTTCTTCTTCTTCTTCTTTTTTTTTTTTTTTTTTTTTTTTTTTTTTTTTTTTTTTTTGGTTTTTCGAGACAGGGTTTCTCTGTGTAGCCTTGGCTGTCCTGGACTTACTTTTTAGACCAGGTTGGCCTCCAATGCACAGTGATCCACCTGCCTCTGCCTCCCTAGTGCTGGGATTTTTATACTGCATTGGACCACAATAGCTCTCTGTGTGTGAGGACTGTTCTGAGAATACCAGGAAGCGTAAGCAGCGTCCCTGAGTTCTCCCCACTAGATGCCACTAGCAAACCTAACCCAGTCCTGACAGTCAAAACATACCCTAGTAGCACTGGCAACCGTCTAAGGCCCCCAGGGGTACAACCACAGAGATTTCACCTGCCTCTGCCTCCCAAGTGCTGGGATTAAAGGTGTGTGCCACCACCACCCAGCTTCCTTCTATATGGTAGAATTGGAGTCCAAAGGGCCTCCTGGCTGGGCCTGAAATATTAGGTGACCAGGGTGCAGGGCTGAATCCTGATTCGGTGATTTACTGATTGTGGGCACAGACCTGGTATTTCACTCTGAGAGGGAAATGGCGATAAAGTCGCAGGCAGGCCATGGACCTAGCGAGGCCTCCACCAAATGTGGTACTGATACTTACTATTATTTGGGGACCTTGCTAGTGGCAAGAATTTAACGAAGGAAGTGTTTAGGATGCTTTTGTTCTTTGGGGCTCTCTGCTATCAAGGTTGGGGAAGTCCCCCTCCCAAAATAAAATGATGAAAATTCCCAGTGTGTCCGGTGGTTAGCTGCTCTAGAGAAAAGGCAAGTAGAGAAGAGGGTCTGGGAGTAAGAAATATGGGATAGGGGGCTGGAGAGATGGCTCAGAGGTTAAGAGCACTGTCTGGTCTCCCAAAGGTCCTGAGTTCAATTCCCAGCAACCACATGGTGCTCACAACCATCTATAATGTGGTCTGATGCCCTCTTCTGGCTTGCAGGTGTACATGCAGGCAGAGCACTGTATACATAATTTTAAAAATCTTTTTTTAAAAAAGTCAGAAATGTTAAAAAAAAAAAAAGGAAGGAAGGAAGGAAGAAAGAAAGAAAGAAAGAAAAAAAGAAAGAGAAATATGGGATATGACTGGTGCTGGGAAGTCCTCATAAGCAAGGCACGTAAGTCAGTCAGGTACTTACTGTGTGGCTGAGGCATTGGGTCTCAGAAACCTTCAGAAAGCAAACCTCACTTGGTGTGGAAGGACTGAAAGCTCTTCAGAACCTCACAAGCGCTGCCTGTCTATGATATTAACAACTCCCTATTCTCCTACCCCAAAAAGCAGCTTGGTACCCTTCTTAAACCTAACCTTACAACACACGCCTGAGAGAGAGCTAGAGGTTGGGGATAAGTTCAAGGCTTGAGCTAAAGTCATCAGAAGGGCAGGTGTTGAAATTCAGACAGCTGAAGGTTCGGAGGCCCAGCAGCCCCTTGCAGGGGGATGTTGAGTGGACTTCTGGGTGGGCCAGAAACAGAAACTTGAGATGGCTTTTTAAGTCTTTGAGACTGATCAACACTGGTAAATAATGAGAAAGAGGGTGGCGCTAAAGAGGATGGGGGCGGAGCTAACGAGGATGGGGGCAGCGCTAAAGAGGATGGGGGCGGAGCCCCAGCACACACCAGAGCTGGGAAGTAGGTATAAGAGATGAGTTGCAGTGACCTAAGGCGGCTAAGAAGAGCTTGGCAAATCCCAGGAACTGCAGAAGAGGCTGTCACTGCTGACATTGCCCACACCCAGCAGCAGGAGGAGGAGGAACTGCCCAATGCCTTCAGCAATATTGAAGCAAGTGCAACCTTGAAAAGGGGAGAGCAATAGGAAGCATGATTAGGGTGGGCTCAAGGGAGAAGGGAAAGGGGCTCAAGAGAAAAGCAAACCCAATGCCATGGATGGGCCTGATCTCGTCCCGATTTAAATGAAGCAACTGGAAAAATACATTTTTTAAGGCAACCGGGGAAATTTACATGCAGACAAGGTATTAGCAGAGATTAGAGAATTACCGTTAATTTAAGTAGGTGTGATAATGATACCGTTATTATGTCTTTTAAAAGTTCCTACCTGTTAGAAATACATGCTGAATAAAAATGATATTATTTCGGGGGGTTGTTTTTTTTTTTTTTAATACGCCACAAAAATATAGTGACGTAGATTAGCCAGTGGTGTTTGACGTGCAAAGGAAGATAGAGTGTAGAGGGTTGTATAAAGTGTGTGAAGAAATCTCTTTGGTGAATTTTACCTTGAAGAGTGGTGAAAACTGTGGTGATGGGGGGGCGGGGGGGAGGGAGCCTGCAGCTAGCTCCGTGTACTGGCCACCCGCTGCATGAAAACTCCCAACCTAAGCACTGCAAAGCAATCAGCAAAGACTCCCGGAGGAAAATAATTGTTTAATCACTGTAAGTGCACAGGAAACATGAGCATGCACTTACCACAGGGTGGGCACCGGGCAAATGCCCTACAGACTTTCTCTCAATATGTCCTAGTAAAGCATGATGAGAAGGCTCCATTCCACAAGCCAAGCCACAGGGGGTTGCTCTTCAGATTGAAACCCACCCACGCAGCAGCTCTGGTGTTCACAGCCTCCCTTCTCCCCTGCCCCCTGTGGATGACTGCAGTCGCATGCTTCCAAGTTTCCCAGAGAAGCTTTTACAAAACGCACCTGTCCAGGTATCTGCCTTGGGCTTGGTCACAGGGGAGTGCCTTTCATGCTTCAAATTAAGCCCTGGGGTTCTAATGCCCCTCCCTGCTTACAAGCTATTAGGCCTGCTCAGCCCAGTGCATTCATTCGCTGGCGCACACTCCTGCACTTCATGTACGTGCTGCGTAGAACAAGTCTAGAAACCCAAATGCAATGCTGCATCGGGGAGGGGAGCGGGAGAGTGGGATTAGAGAGTGTTTCTCTGGGGGGGATGGACAGTTTCATTTATGTTCCTCAGGGAGGAGTCAGGTGTCTGTTGAGGTAGACCATATCTGTCGAGCACCTCGTTCATGCCAGGCTCTGCCGCCATCCCCGGCACTAGGGACTCAGCAGTAAATCGAAGGCCCTGCCGTTGCGTATGGATGCGTCTCCTCACAGTGAGGAGAGGAACATTACAACAAGGAAACTTATGACCTCGGCCGCCTCAGCTCATCAAAAAGGAAAGAGAAGTAGAAGGGAGGTTGGGAGGAGAGCTGTTCCGTTTGGCAGGACCTCCCTGCGGAGGTGACATCTGAGCAGAGACAAATTAAAACCTACGGTGGAAAAATAGGTGCAGAGCTTGGCTGCCAGCCCTGGAATGCCTGCGCATGAAGCTGCACAAACGCAGGGAAGGAAGGGAGCCCATGCAAAGACCCTGGGGCGATAAGATGATCTTGTGTTTGAAGGAAACAAGAAAGGAAGGAGGATGCGGAGACTTAGAGAGGAGACAGAGAGGAAGATGGGGGGAGCTTGTGGGTAGAAGACTCATGAGAAGTCAAGGGGTTACTGAGCAGGGGATGACATCATCTGATAGCACATTAAACAGCTCAAGGGCTAAGAGCCAAAAAGAGAGGTCACTCGCCGTGACTCCGTATTCAGTCCTGTGCTATTTCATTTCTGTTGTGCACGGCATTTATGAGCATTTATTACCTTGTTTATCCACATAGCTCTGGTGGTAATGTACCATTATTCCAGTTCCTACAGAAGTGGAGTTTGATGGGCAGAGAGATTAGGATGACCTACTGGAAGCCATAGAGAGAGAGAAAAAAAAAAAGAAAAAGAGCCATCTTTTGGCTCTGCACACAAACTCTGTAGTCTGTTAAATCTTGACATGGCCATTCCAATCTTAGAGAAGAGTCCCTCTTTCCTAGGAAAAGCATAGTCTGGGACATGAACTAGTGTTCAGGGACAGAAAGGTGAATGGCACCATGCCCATATGACACTTGTTCATGTTGTCATAGCTGTGAACGTGGTCCTTGGCCTGCTCATCTCTGACATGCCAGGCAGGACTAGCTTACAGGACTGGTGAATGCTACCCACATGTAGCCACAGGATGGTGGTTTGTAGGTACCCCAAAACTTTGACTATGTCTGTGATCTGTATGGTCAGGAGAGTTCATGTAGGTGACAAAGCATCCATGGTCTGACCTCAGTGTACATGCATACAGGTAACATGCGTGCATCTACAATGCTGTGTGTGAAAATGTGTACATGTGCGGCTACATATCTAAGAGGAAGCGTGTGTGGATATGCTTCTGTGTGCAAGATGGTGCAAGCATAGGTTTGAGGGACCAGAAGTTTAGGTAAGAACTCTTGCATTTTGGGGGCACTCTGAATGTGAGCATGAAGTTAGGAAAACATTTAAGGATTGTGAACATCGATGTGCTGGGCACCACCCACCCCCACCCCCACCCCATCCCCATCCCCACCCACACCC
This sequence comes from Acomys minous, assembly GCF_964271855.1. NCBI lineage: Eukaryota > Metazoa > Chordata > Mammalia > Rodentia > Muridae > Acomys > Acomys minous. Next base: position 24,106,897 of record NC_140500.1, read on the forward strand.
CCACCTCCACAGAGGCCTGGAGTAGATGAGTAGAGTATAAGGGACATGAGAGGCAGGGTGACGTAATGCAACAGGCACATCTGAAGTCTCAGCGGTGGGTCCTCGGGAGAGGTCGTCAGACCTCTCTTAACTCTAATTTTCCATCATCCAAATGACACCAATGCATAATTACAGTTATTAACACAATATATTAAGGCTGTACTATTAAGGATATATCAGCCACGGAGCTCTTCTTAGGGCATTCAAAAATGATGGTGAGGCAGGAACACTGCACAAATGCGGTCCTCCTCATTGGCTAGACTTGTCCATTCCTGGAGACACTGCATGCCCACAGTTGAAGCCGGGTGAGTTCCTGGTTCATGCTGCTCTGATGTTGAGCAGCAGGGGCTCGGGGTGAGGCAGCCTCTGGAGCTGCCACAGGCTTCATGGCCCTGATCCACCCTATTGAGTCATCTTTGCTCAGCAGCTAGGCACGAGTATGCCAAGTCATGAAGAGGTGTCTTCTGAGGGAAGCTGGCAAGGTGCAGTGAAGGCTCAACTCGGTAACGCGTACGGTGCTGCCAGCCTGGCACCGGGAGGCCACCTAGCACCTGTCAGATGTGATGGGGCTCAGATTAAACCAGGCTTTGAGCTGGACAGCTAACTGGCTGGCCTTGCAAAGTGAAAGCAGAGAGGACAGCACCAGGCCTGGCCTTCTGGGGCTAAGGTGTGGTGGGGGCTAGAGGGAAGAACAAAAGGACAGTGAAACTTTCTGGCCCACTTAAGTTGCAAACTGAGTTTTTCTTCCAAGTGAATCTCCCCAAAGCCTTCCAGATGGGTATGAAGTGAGGTTTATAGTGAGGTGGTATAAAGAAACGTGGTTGAGCCTGTGGTGGCAGTGATGAATAGGCCCATATGCCTACGACACGCACCAGTGCTTTCATTTGCATGTGTGTGTGTGTTGTGTGTGTACACGCTTGATTCCCCCGCCCCCCCCCCCATTGCTTTCCAGCCCCTCTGGAACCAGGATTTATTTATGGATTCGGTGACAAGCAGTGGCTGCCCTGTCATGTGCTTGGCCATATCCTGTGCTGGCTGTAGAAATGAATTGGCCACAGAAGTGGCTCTGGCAAGCTTGTTCTAGTGTAGGGAGCTGTGAGGTGCATATAAACACCAGCAATGCACCAGGAGAAAAAAAAAACTGGATGTTGCAGCCTGTTAGTCATCCAAAGAGCCGCTGAGAGCTCCCAGGTACGTGCTTCATACCGGGTGTCTCTTTAACAGCCCAGCAACTCAGGCTGAATGAGGTCAGAGAATCTGCTTGTAAGTCCAGAGTCATCGCAGCAAGAAGACAACATCTGAAGGCAGGGCTCACAAATCTACAGCCTACTGCTGTTCTGGGAACTGGGCCTTCTGCTATGATTTGAGACGAGGCCTCTGTGAAATCTCTTTCCCTGTGAATGGGAGGCTTCCCCCCCCCCCACTCGGCATCACACTGAGGTATGAGTATGGCCGGAGCATACAGCCACACTGTGCCGTCAGCCTGGTGTCTTAAACCCGAGCCCCAAACTCAGCATGCAACGAAGTCTGCACTTTACTAAGAAATCTGCAACACGCCCAGGGTTTATTGGAGACAGTTCTTCTCTGTTCCACATAGCCTGGACTACAGAAGACTGGCCGGGGCTTCCAACCTCGTCTTTTCATCCTTAAGGTGGTCACCAAAGGGCTGGCAGATGAGGCTAGCTGATGGTTCCTTCATGGGCCTCTCTGTGGAGCAGCTGTTTGGACTTCCAGCAAGATGCTGTTTACCTGTTATTACCTTTTTTTTTTTTAAACAAACAGGAAGCAAAATAGCTCACTCCTCGGCCAAGGAGAGAAACTGTGAATGGAGAATGTCCCTAGGAGACTTTGACCACTAACCGCTGCCGAGCTGTGTCCGCTGGGAATTGGGAAATTCCCTTGTTTTGGCAGTGAAATAATCAGGGATCTCCCTGGGAAGGTACCTCTGAGGGTCTGAGGAAGGCCCCCGAGTCCAGCAGGTGGGCAAGAGGGCAAACTGAAGGATGGTTTGTTCAGCATTGAGTCTTCTGGGAGCTGCCTGAGGAAGGAGGGAAAGAGCTGACTCACAGAGAAGCCATGGATCGATGAGGGGAGACACAGGCAAGTTTACGTGTCGAAACAAAAACAGCCTGTGAAACTAACAGCCTTGAGGGCCAGCAGGAGATGGAGACGGGACAGGGGGGATAGAGAGGACCTGTTACACAAAGTCAATGGAGAAGGGAAACAATGGCCTAAGTCAGACATATTAATATTAATTAAGCTACCTTGTATTCAAATGTTTTGTGTTTTAACTCATTTCCTTAGCATATGACTCTTTAAAGAGGTTCAGTTTTTTTGCTACAGATTGGATGTAGTTTGTCCCTGTTAAACTTCGTGGTAAAGCTTGGGTCCCAATATATTTCAATATATACAGCTTGAAGGTGGTGTGGCCTTTAGCTGGTGGAACTTAATGGGAAGTGATTGGGTCATGAGCTTTAAGGGAGGAATGCCGCTCACAGAGCAATAGATTAATTCCCACAGTAGCACATTAGGTCCCACAAGGGTGGCCTGCCATAACTTAGCTTGGCCTCTCTCGGCTCTCTTGTCCCCACACCATATGAGCTCTGTCATATACACGCCTACCATCTTGTGTCAGCTGCCACGTTTGGGTACAGCTAGGGAGACCTTCCCAGAGCCATACTGCTTGGACTCCCCGACTTCCAAAATCCTGAGCCAAGAAACCGTTTTGTTTCTGATGCATGCAGCATCAGGAATTTTGTGACAGTAACACAGGACAGACTGAGGCAGTTACGAGTCTCTTTCGCTGTGAGGAAAGAGCAATAATGTCCATACAGTGGCATTAGAAAGGTCTGGTTATTCCACAAGGCTCCTGTAGGCAGTGAGGAAGGGTGGGCTGCCAAGGGCCACACCAGGCACCTCCTGTCTACAAGTGCAGGCCAGTGACAATCAAGGACTCTAGATTACAATGTTTTCTCAAGCTTGCATGTTTTATTTGAGGGAGTGAAGTTGTCTTTTGAGACAGAGTCTTGCTCTGTAGCTCATCTGGCCAGAAAGTCACTACCTAGTCCAGGTTGGCCATGAACTCAGGATAATTCTTTTACCTCATCCTCTACAGCAGTGGTTCTCAACCTGTGGGTTGTGACCTCTCTGGGGGTCACACATCAGATATCCTGCATATCAGATGTTTACATTGCAATTCATAACAGTAGCCAGGCACGGTGGCGCACGCCTTTCATCCCAGCACTCAGGAGGCAGAGGCAGGGGGATCGCTGTGAGTTCGAGGCCAGCCTGGCCTACAAAGTGAGTCTAGGGCAGCCAAAGCTAACACACAGAAACCCTGTCTCGCAAAAAAAGAAAGAAAGAAAGAAAAAAGAAATAAAGAAAGAAAGAAGAAAAAAAAGAAAGAAAAGAAAATCCACAGTTCATAACAATAGCAAAATTATTGTTATGAGGTTAAAAAATGAAATAATTTTATGGTTAGGGGTCACCACAGCATGAGAAACTGTGTTGAAAGGGTCACAGCGTCAAGAAGGGTGGGGACCACTGCTAGAGCATTCAGGTTGCAGGTGTAAACCTCCCGGTAGCTTTTGTTTTTGTTTTGGCCCTCACAAAGGAAACATTTTCCCACAAAATTAAAGCTAATAAGCAGCTCTGGTACATAAACATGCCTCGTCATACTTCCGGAAAAACAGAAGGTCTACGTTCCTCGTTCTCCACTTTACTCTTAACTTTGATGTTCCTGGGGCGGCTGGTGGGTTACCACAAGATAATCTCCTCTTCACGAGGACGTCTGACAAGCTGCAGTGTACTCTCAGGATAGGTCTGGCTGAGGGGGACAGGCAGATGCTTCCTACTCAGGACTCTTGTCACCTATCTTTCCCCTGGTGGCAGGGGTGGGAAGACCTGAGAAGGCTGCCCCAAAGGAATGTAAGGAGGCAGTGGGGGCTCCACATAGAAATGTCACCCCCTGGCAGGCAGTGACAGTGCCCTGAGCCTGGCTGGGTGGTCACCATGCCCTGAGAATAACAAAACATTGGGGGGGTTTTTTTGTGTGTGTGGTGAGTATCCGCTCCGGGAACAGCTGTCACTTGCTTTACTGAGACCATCCACAGCCTTCCGTGGAGCTGTGCTGTGTCATACTGTGCCACTGAGCAGAGGACATCTACGCTGACTTCTACAGCGAGCTGTGGTTGTCAGTTCCCGGGGGGGGGCTGCAGAAATCAATACTATTAGCTATTGTTATGAAGAGTCAGCCCCTCCCCAACACACACAGGGGCTTAAGTTTCTCTTGTGGAGATTTCCCATCTAGACTCGGTGAAACCAACAATTCGGGGACACGCCCCGCCAAGCCTCATTTAAAATGACCAGACCACCCCAGCGTGGGCTGCAGTGCACGCAGGTGTCCATCTTCAGCTCGGGTAATCTCTGCTATACATCCCAGGGACTCTCAGCCCTCGGGCCCAGCTCCCAAATTCCTCCCATCCAACTACCCCACCTAGGTTCCTCATTATCCCGTTTCCCGGCCCCTGCACTCCTCTGGCTCAGTGATGAACCATCTGGTCTCTTCAAAAGCAATCTAGCAGGAGAAAACAGGAAAATACAGCACCTCCTCCTGCAGCTGGTTAATACTCAAGTGACCTGGGGTGGCAGGGATTTAAAGATGAAATGGCTTAATAGCCTCTGGAAAAAGAAGGGAGAAGGGAGGAAACACAGATTTGGCCTTTTTCTATTTTAAAATCAGTTCTATTGGGGGGGGGGTTATATACAGTGAAGTTGGCTTGCTCTAAGGGCGTGGTCTGATGTTCTCTGACAGATGTCTGTCATAGTGTCATAACTACTGTCATCAAGATGGAGAGCATCTCCACGGTCCCAGATGACCCGTGTTTCCTTCTTGTGTTAGTCCCTTCTCTCCCATGTGCCCGAAACAGACCCTCTTTCTGTCTCTGTACCTGCCTTTTCTAGACTGGCCTTGGCTTACTGGAACGTGTTGGCAATCCGTTCATGTTGGGGCATATGGGCTGGTTCTACTTTACGTGGCGTGCATCCTACCACACAGATATGTCACGATTTGCTTGTCCCTTTAGTAGATACGTGGATATTTAAACTATTTCCCCCCCCCCTTTTTTTTCTTCCTACTCTGAATATTTGTTGCTATGAATAGCTTTCTGTGTGTCCCTATGTGTTTTCATCTTAGGTAAGTACAGTTGCAGGGCCATACTGCAGGAGTGTATTTAACTTTACAGGAGACTGCCAGATTGCCATTTTGCCTTCCCACTGGAAACATGGGAGAGTTCCAGGAGCTGTACAACCATGGAGACACTTGGTCTTGTGGTTGAGAATGAAAGACCACCCACATGGCCTTCCCCTCATGCTGTGCCTTCCTATTTACTGTTGGACTCGTTCCTCTTAAAAAGTCTTGCAAGGCCAGATGTTGCTGTTAGCCTGGTGAAACTATCGAGAACACGGAGGTCTTGAAGGATAAGTGATTCATATAAACACAAAGAGATTAGGATCCATGGGTGGGGACGTACAGTGCCTTGCAGCTGTCCCACCAGCCAGCCTGGGATAGGATGGTGGCAAGGCCTGGTTCTTGTGGAGAAATGGTTCATGTGGGCTCTGGGGATAGATGGACTGTTCTCAGAGATGCCGGCCTTTCACCAGACAGGCTGTAGCAGTCTGTCCTAAAACAGTCATGGGTAGGTGCCTGCTACCCGCTTCCTCCTGCCTCTTGGGTTCCCTCACAGCCCCTAGAACACAGTTCTTCCAGATGGGGGTGGTTCTCTGGAAGGGTGGAAAGAGAGGGAGGAAGAGAAGAGAGAGCCCGTGTCCTGGAGATCAGGGAATCGGGCGCAGGCTGTAGGACAATGTTGGGGTGTCAGCCCTGACCGGAGGAGATCACGTGGGGCTGCGGTTCCTGAGCACACATGCTTATCATGGCTTCCTTCCCAGCACCAACCAATCTGGAGCTTCAGCCTTTGTCAGTGTACAGAGTGCCAGCCTTGGGCCGGGCACTGATCTCGGTTTCCCAGAAGCCTTATTAAAAAGGGCAATCCCTGAACCATCCTGTTCAGCTACTGTGGCACCTTCGCTACCAGCCAGCCCTGTGACTGTATTAACCACCCTTCCTGTTGTGTTGACCAAATGCTGATGGAAACTACTTAAGGGAGAAAATGTTTGTTTCAAGGCATGGTTTAGGTGGAGGAGGGGTCAGTGCCTCACTCAGGTGGGAGGGTGTAGCGGCAGGAGCCTGTGGAAGAGTTCCTCATGTGACAGCCAGACCAGGAAACAGGGCGCTCTAGTTAGAACCAGAACCGAGTAGAATCTTCACAGGCTGGACTCCATGTCTAACGAGTCCACAGACTTCCAAACAATGGCCGCCAGCTGGGAGCCAAGTGACCAAACACATGGCGATGGGAATTTTACATTCACAGTGTGACAGTAAGTTTGGACAAGTCACTTACCTTCTTCCTCCTTTGCACAAAAGGGGCCAACGAGGCCCAGCATGAAGAATTGCCATAAGGAGGGAGGTAGACCACGTGTAAACCTGATACATCCCTGGAAGTTCACAAACACAAGGCGCAGCGGTTTCCTCTTCTGTTGAGGGAGTTCTGGTGGGTGTCGGGGTTTTGTACAGATGAATAATAGTGTGTGTAAGAAATGTATAGAAACAATATAAAGTGATAAAATGCAATCACTGGTAGGTTCCTTGGCACTTTATCAACATTTACCTACCACCTGTCACTTATCTATCACCTACCACCTGTCCTGATGACCCGAACCTGAGACTTTATCTACGCTCTCCCGCTTTTTCCACTGGTGTCCCTTTTTGTGGTCCAGGGCCTGTGCTCCTGGCACATCGCATGCCATTATCTTGCCTCTTCAATGTCCTCTGTTGTGTCCAGCTCCATCTCCTGTGGTTTTTATGTCTTCGGAAGTTTGGAAGAGTATTAGTGGAGCATCCCTCATTTAGAATATAAATTGTCTGCTGTCTTTCCCATGATCGCACCAGGGCTGTGAGTTCCAAAGGAGGAAGGCCGCGGAACAGGAGTCTTTCCCGTCACAGATCGCATTTCATCTTTAGTGAGAATGAGTTAGTTCCTTGGCCTCCTCTTTAATGCTCCACTCCGCTTCAGGGTAGAGGGAAGGGCAGTTCTGCACAGCAGGTAACATTAGCCCATGGAAGCTGCCCACGTCAGAGGACTTGGGCAGGGGAGGGAATCTGAACCTGCAACTCAGTGTAGACTAAAACCTCAGGGGAAGACAAGGAAGCTTTGGGAGCGGCTGTGGAGGCTCAGGGGTAGGAAGTGGATGGAGGGGCAGCAGGAGAAAGCCTGGAAGCTTCAGCCTCTAAGGGACCCCCAAAAGCAGGAAGCTCAACCAAGACTGAACCCCAGCAGCACTGACAACCAGCCACATCTGGAGAGCAGAAGGGGTCCGGGACATCACGCTTGTTATCAGCCATGTCATGTGTCAATGCAGTTAGAAAACTGAGGGTCTGGGGGCCCTCAGGGCCAGCCTTCCTTCCATGACTGGACAGCTAGCATTGAGCAGCTTGCCTCAGAAACCGAGACTGTCTCCTCAGGCTCTCTGAGTCAGCTGGTAACTGCGGCTTCCTGAAATGCCGTCTTCTGGCTGGGCAACGGGCTGCTTATCTACCTATGTACTTGCTCGCTTTGCCAGGAACTCTAAAGCTCCTGTGGACATAGGGGAGGCTGATGAACTGGAACTGAAAGTGTAGGCGAGGCTTTACCCTCACACCTGGGTTACAGTGCTCCCCTCCCCCAGTGTTGGGGCTCTAGGTCCTTCTGCTTCCTGCAAGAGTCCTTCTCAACTCCCTTTCCCGAGCCGGGAAGTTTTGTATAGCATCTCAATGTTTCTTGGCTCCAGACAATTCTCCAAGGTCTCTGATTTGTCCCAGAAAGCCAAACAGGGTGGTCGGGGGAGGGTAGGTAGGAGCGGGGGGAGGGGGGGAATGTGGAGGAAGCTGGAAGACTGACCATAGGACAATTCTAGACACATTTGTCTCTATCCTAGCCCTCAGTTTCATCTGTAACATGAATGTTTAGAGTCAGACATTTTTTTTCTCCCTCCCCCACTCCTACTGGCTCCCTTCTCTTTATTATTATTTATTCTCCCCTGCCCCTCTCTCTGTCTGTTGAGGGGTTTGTGCTCACATGCGAAAGTCAGAGGTGGACACTGGATATTTTCTTCTATGCATTTCCTTTGGAGGTGGGGAGGGGGGGCTGAACTTTGGCTGGCTGGCCAGAGAGTTTCTGGGGAATCCTCCTATCTCTGTGCTCCCACTGCCGGGGTTCCAGCTTTTAGCGAGCGCTGGATGGGTACCTGAATCAGGGCAAACATCTGACTACTGAGCAGCCAGCCTAGCCCGGCTTGTTTTCTCTGTTCACCTTTTCTTTATTCTTTGGCCATATTAAATATTGAATCCATGCTCTTGTGCATGCTAAGCCTTCATTCTCTCATTGAACTACGCCCTCAGCCCTTGCCCTTTTACAGTGTCACATTAGTTGAATAACAAATTAACAAATCTATAATCATAGGTTTTTTTCTTAACCTATAATTGACAATCCTTTAAATTAGAAAATTCAAAATGAAAACCATATGTGATTCCTGAAATGGCATCAGTATTTGTGTTGGTTTCTGACACTCTCTATTCCCATCCAAGTATATATTCAGCTTTAATGTATTTTCAGTAATAGCATGAACACAGATTTATATTTGACTTTTTAAATCACTGTCACACCAAACATTGTTGGTTTTGTTTTGTTTTTTTTCTCTCTCTCTTCTACTTGTGACCTTTTTTCTCAGCTTCATCTGCTGTGGTAGCCAAGGTTAACAGCTTAGTTTGCACATAAAACACGGAGTGCAGACGTGTAGATTGACATTTTTGGGGTGTCCTAGATTGTGTTCTATTGTTGTGATGAGCACCATGACCAAAGGGCTCCGGAGAGAGGAAGGATTTGTTCAGTTTATACTTCCCACATTGCAGTCCATCGTGGAAAGAAGTCAGAGCAGGAACTCAGACAGGAACCTGGAGGCAGGAACCGAAACAGACCACAGAGGAGCAAAGGAGCGCTGTGCACTGGCTTGCTTCTCGTGGCTGCTTGGCTTGCTTTTCTACACAGCCCAGGACCACCTGCCCAGGAGTGGCACCACCCACAGCAGCCTAGGCCCTCCCATATCAATGATTAATCAAGAAAATGCCCCCCTCCACAGACTTCCTTACAGGCCAATCAAAGGCAAGTGTTTTCTCATCTGAGGGTCCCTCTTTCTAGATGATCCTAGCTTGTGTCAAGTTGACAAAAAAAAAAACAAAAAAACAAAAAAAAAACGAACAAGCACAGGGGAGGGGAGGTCACTGTTTACTACTAAATTGGGGTTATACTCTCTACTTTTTTCTGCACCATAGTTTCTCATGTAGCCGTAAGGGTGAGCATCTATCCACAGATGCAAAGATACCGTGCTGGTTCTTTTGTACAGGCATGTAATCACAAAGTATGGATGAAGATCCCACAGTTTTATCACCCGTTCCTTGTTCCCTGGGGTATTGTTTCTAGCTTTTCTTTCTTCTCAAAAGCAATGCTCCCTTAAACATTTGGAATAAATACCTTTCTGAGAAACATTTGAGTCCCTGCAAGTGTAACATCCCAGAAGTGGTTTTTCTGCATGTGAAGGCATGTCGTTTCTAACTCCCCGAAGCAGGTATAAGAATTCCTACCTACTCAGGCAGATCTGAGAGCCCCTGTCTCCCACAGCCTCATAACACTGGGAGTTAGCAATCTTGCTAATGTTTGCCAGTCTGATGGATGGGCTATGGTACCTCAGTGCTACCTTAATTTGCATTTTCCCAGCTACAAGCTGTGTGGAACATCTCTTCATGTATCTATCAGCTCTTTAGACTTCCTCTTCTTCCAAGAACTATTTCTACATTTTTCTCTCTTGGCTTTGTCTTTTCACTGTGGGTGTATTAGAGCTCGATGTAAGAACAATATTAACCTGAGAGAAGAGCTGAGAGAAGCAGCTCGAGGCACAAGAAGCTTTATCTTGGCTCGCAGTTTCAGAGGTCAGAGTCCAGCATGGCAGGGAAGACATGGTGGCTGAGCAGCTTGGACCATGGTGGTGGGAACCACTGGTCTGTGGTAGTGTAAATTTGCAGCGTGGCTTTATTCACATGCTGGAAACTCAGGAAGTAAGAGACAGGCCCAGAAAGGTCTCCCAGATACCCACTTTCATCAGCCATGCCACCTATCCCCAGCATTCAACAGCCTTCTCAAACAGCACCACCAGTTAGGCCAAGGGTTCAAACACAGAGCCCACAGGGAACATCAGACTCAAGTCTTAACACCTTCTGCTGTACATGGTACAAAAAAAAAAAAAAACCTTCCCAGTCTATCACCTTTGACTTGGCAATAATACTGCTTTATAGCAACAGCACTAGCTAGATTTAAACATGTTTCATAGCCCAGGCCGGCCCGAAGCTGATCCTTCTGCCTCAGCCTCCAATACACCACAATGCCAACATATCATTTTTATTAGTGGCATCCTTGTCCTCTGTTTTGTTCAAAAACATCTCCCAGCTGATAAGCTGTATTTGTTTCCTTCTGATTTTTTTTCTCACTTAAGCATATAATCTCTGTGTAATTATGTTTATCTACTTAAGGTGGGCTCTTTTGTTACTTTTTTCCATGGATATAGTGGAATGTTGTCCTCTATATAGAACTCTGATCTCAGAACTTAAGGATTCTTAAGAGGTGCCCGGGAGATAACATTGCAAAACTAGGCCTGGGGGCTCTGCAAAGTTGCGCAAAATCTCTGCTTCCCAGAGATATAACTGACCCCCCGTTGTCATTCTACCAAATGTGCCTTAAGTAAAGGTTTGGTTTGGACAAAGCACTCTGGACCTAAAGGAAATCTGATACCTTCTTTCAGATGACCCAGGATCCTTCTTAGACCTGACATTTGTCCTCTGACTTAAGAAAGGAGAGTTGACAACAGGGAGAGTTAACTTCACCCAACAATAAAGTTTTGTATTAGCTCCAAGTTGTCTCAAAGCGGGTACCAGAATCCCAGCATGTTAGCAGGAATGGGTCCTGGGTAGCCTGGAGTTTATAAAGAGCCCTAGTGCTTGGATCCCTGCCAGACCATGTGACTCTGAGTCCTTAGGGCGCAGAGCCTGCCTAGGCTTTGGTATATTTTAAAATCTGGTGGCTCTAATAGGCAGCCGAGGTTAAGAACCACTTCTCCAGTTCAACCTCCTGGTCTCAGTAAAAGTGCAAGTTGTCTCAATAGAGCAAGTAGATGGAAGCCCACAAAGGTGGACCGTGAATACAGCTGGCCACCCAGAGTTCCAGCCAGAACCTATACTTCCTCATCGCCATCAGACTCCTTGGTGACATCTCTCACCAAGCAGCACACCCTGAACTTCCAGGAGGCAACATGGAGGCTGCCTGCATGCTCGGAGGCTTTGCATGCAATGGGCTTTACCTCTGTTTATTGATCCCGAGCCCTCATGTTTAGACCTTGATCTGCCTTACAGGACTTCTAAGAAACAGGATCATAAAGAGCTAGGATGAAAGACAGCTCTGTGAGCAGAGAATCGCAGGTGGGAGCCTCCTGCAGAGATGCACACTGCAGTACGAGATCATCGGGGAGTCGGGGGGGGCAAGACTGTGCTCAGGGCCAGTGTTTGAATTGGCCCATGAATGGCTTTGAGAAAACATGGGTGGACAGAACATGTGACCTGCACACTCCTCCAGAGCAGTGTTTGGTGGCCTGGGTATTAATCACACTGGGGGTTCCAGGCAGGGAAAGGGATGCCAGGATTTGAAGGGAAGATGCAGGGCTCAGCCTGCCTTACACTCTGACCTTCTCCCCTCTCTACTTACAGGAATGAGACTGTGCTGCACCAATTCTGCTGCCCCGCCGCTGACACCGAGCAGAAGCCTGCCTGCTCCGACCTGGCTTCCCAAAGGTGCGAACTGGACCTTCCTGCGTTCCCTGCTACCCTCCTTCCTCTCTGAGCCCAGCATCCAGCACTAGTTGCTTTGGCTGCCCGTTAGTCTTGTGTCGTCTGTTTGCTTTTCTCTGCCCCCCCATCCTCCCATTCCTCTTTCCGTCCTGCGGTCCTACGTGAGTGATTCCCACTTTTCAAGGTCATTATACCCCATTGCTCTAAACCCCAGCCGTGTTCCTTCCTGCTGATCGGCTCTCGTGTAAATTATGGATTTGGCAAACAAGAGAGGCGAATTTGACTTGCATATATGGATATTCCTTGTGCCAGGGTGGGTGGGTTCAGTGGGTGCTCAACCCATACCCACTGCCTGGCCTTCCTGTAGCAGATTCAGTTTTCCTTCTGATCTTTCTCCTTCAAAAAAAAAAGGGGGGGCCCAAGGAGACTGGCTTTAATTTTAAGGATTTCTCAACCCTCGCTGGGCTGGCTGACAACCCGGAGAGGAAGGGCAGTGGTGACACAGCAGGCCTTGGTGTCACTGCTCTGTGCTGTCCTCATTCTGTCTAGGCCAATCACACTCCCTCTTGCCTCTACCATCTTTATCTGTGGTCCTGTTGTCATGTTGTTGGTTTTTTTTTTTACCACACCCCGCTCTGTGCTTCTCTCCCTCCCTGCCTTGTGCTTTTAGTGGCTCTCCTCCTCACCCACATCACTGCCACCTCCCTCTGTCTTTGCTTTTCTCTCAGTCTCTGCCGATTTCTCTTCTCGCATTTCTCTTTCCTTCACATCACTTGCATTCTTGCCCCATCTCGAGTCTTCAGATGTAGGAGCTACTTTAATTCCTTAACGCCCCCGGCCTCAGTTTCCTCGTCTGTAGAGTCAGGCCTGGGTCCTGTCCAGGAAGTGGTGTTTACATGCCATGCCACTCACTGAGTAGCTCAAGAGGAAGAGCAAACAGATGACCCTCCCTGCAGTGCGTGGGTAGATGAGGCTGACTGTGGACAGCCTACAGTCATCCTACAGTCATGCAGTCAGTTCCAACGCCCGAGTTTAAACCTGGGGCCCTGAAGTCCTGATACGGATCATTTTTACATTTGAGATTCCATGATTCAGTTATTGTGTCCTCTTTAACTCCTTGGAAAATAAAAAGGAATGTTTTTTTTAAGCATGCATACTCACACTACCACTCACACACACACACACACACACACACACACACACACACACACACACACCCTGAGGCATCGCTACTCAGATGTCCTTAAGAGAGGGTCACTGGGAGTCACAGTAAAAGCCAAGACTCTGAATCAGACACTAGGAGAGGTGGGCCAACAGAAGGGCACACAGTCAGGGTCCTAACACCCAAGGCTTAGGAAGAGGTGGGGGTTCCCTGAAGCTGGGCAGGCTGGTGGAGGGGGAGACAAAAGGGAAGGGTCAAATCGCCCCTGTTTTGCCTGGTCTCTGCCAAGTTTGGGGCCAAGTACAGGGGTGTAAGACATACAAGGCTCACTCGGTCCCTTGAGAAGCCCTTTGGCCCTACCTAGTAGGGCCCTGGGATAACACCAAAGTGAAAACAGCTCATCAGGAAGTTGGGAAGACAAGAAATGGGAGACACAGAGGAAAGGAGAGGAGGAAAGCAGAGAGGCGTTCTGGGGGGCACAGATGACACTACAGGATGAGACAGAGGGCCCTAGCTGCTCTCCTAGGGGAGAAGTGGCCTCCCACACCAGCAGTCACCGTCATGCTGGGAATGCATAAGCACAATGCTTCTTTAAGGAGGGTGAATGGGGAGGCTAAGGCCCAGGTGCGGCACACTCTTTCCCTGCCTTCCTTCTACCCTTGTGCTCTTCCGTGTTCTGCTACATGGCTCCCCTAGACCCACCACATCCAGCAGCATCAGGAAGGAGGTTAGTACCCCCGTAATGGGTGAAGGTTGTTTTCAAGGCTTGTGTAGTTCCCAGAAGGTCTGTTGTGTCTCTTCTAGAAGTTCAGGCGATAGGCTGAGAGAGTGGAAGTGCTGGAGGAGGAAATGCTAGAGGTGGGAGGTCTCAGGAATGTCCCAGGAGAGCCCCCTTAGGACACTGCATGGAACGGGGAGTCGTTTCTGCATGGGAAAGGCAGTCATCCAAGGTCAGTGGCCTGTCTCCAGATGTCAGCTATTGTCCCATCTTTCTGGTTTATAGTTTTCTATAGTCTCTTTTATCTATGAGCCTGCTGCCAGCTTCTTGGGTCCTTTGGGAGGACTGCTCGACAGCGCATGTGTCTGTAGATCTGTCTGTTGCTAGCTTCTGGGAAAACTCCCGAACTAAAACAAAATTTTTCTCCCACTAGACTCCCAACATCTCCTGACCCTATCACTGACCCCTCCACAGCCCTTTGTCCCTTTCCCTGAGCCAGGCATCCCACCTCCAGAGATGATAGGCCAAACTCGCTGAAAGTTCATCGAGAAGATGGTGTCAAGGTCAAAGGCCAGGCTGAGAGGCTGAGAGGCTGAGAGGCAGGCCAGAGACTTTGGGCTCCCCCTAAATTCCTTGCCATGGCCAGACTGGTCTCCTTCCAGCTCTGTCTCCAGACAGAGGACTTCTGGAGATCAACCAGCTGGTGTCAACAGAAGACTTTGAGTGACAGAGAATCCAACGGCAGTCAGTAAGCTCTTTTAGCCAATTCTAGGAGCCAATACTAGCTCCTCCTAGTCTTCCCCTGCTTTCCAGCTGAGGTCAAGGTCAACACAAGCTTATAGCCTATCGGTCTCTCTTTTACCACACTCCATACTACAGGGCAGAGTCAGGGACCTAACTGCACCTGTGCAAGAGCACTTTACCTCTCTGTCCATTGTGTTATCCTGAGGCCAATGCTCATGCAGAAAGCTGGGGAATCTGGAGGGACCCCTCCAGCCGCCAGCCGCCAGCCGCCTCCCACTAGCTCCCAAAGAAACAGAGAAACCCAGTCCTAGGGAAGGGAGGACGGCCTCTCCAGGTCCCCTGAGTAGCAGCTGGTAGCTGTGTCAGGAAACGACTCTCCATAGACCCGGAGCTTGCCAGGGAGGGTTGCTTGTTGGAAAGGGGATTTGCTGGAACTGAGTAACTCTGAAAGCTTGTCTGTGCAGGGGAAGCAGGAACAGGCACCAGCGGGGGAGCCAGGTGCAAAGCAGCAGTTGTGGCCCTGGCAGAGAGTGCTGAAGGAAGATGATAAGGCAGTATTACAGTGGGCACCGATGAGACTGACTCCCACACAGCTCAGGCAAACAGCTTGGGCCCGCCAGCCCAGGGAAGTGAACCCTCAAGTGGGAGCTTGGGAAGCTAAAGGAACCCCCATTCCCGCATTACTGTGACAGGGCAGGAAACAGCAGCAGCTCCATGCCAGGCTCTCCTCCCTCTCCTCCCACCCCTGGCTGGGGACCTGGTGCTGGCCCCTTCCCACCTCCCTCTTGCTACTGTGATGACAGGGCTATGCTCTGGGAGCTCAATAAGCTTGTAATTGCAGCTACAGGCCCGGTGACATTCAGAACAATGGATGACCCAAGAGCTGGCCAGCCGCCTCCCAGCAGCTCTCAGAATTGCAGCCCACTTCTCTCTGTGGGTGGTAATGGGGCTGAGATGAGAAGGATTGGCTTCCATTAGAGTAATGGGAGGTGGGTGGCAGGATAGGCGGGTGGCAGAGGAAACCCAACAGGAGGGAGAGGAACCCACCCACCGCCTGGAAGCCTGGGGCTCAGCTTCCAGAAGGGACTCCTCCTCCATGGGTGCCTGCTTCTTTCCCATCGCCTCAGCCTTCTGCCAGGCAGTCATCCCAGCATACCCACATCTGTGAGACAGATGTGATGTCCAAGTGCAGACAAGGACTCTAGGTGTCCTGGCGAAAGGACCACAGCTAGTAAAATCTGGTAGCTGAGCCAGGTCCAACTCCAAGGCCCAACCTCCCTGGATGCTGACACTGGGATTTTTTTTTCCCCCTAGAGCTCAAGGAAAATCCTCCTAACCATTTCATTTGATGTTAAATAATATATTTCCTTTTAAAAGTCTAGTGGATGCAGAAATAAAGTGAGAAAATGAAAAAAAAAAGCCCTCCAATCATACAGCATTAACTACTGATATTTGAGTGGACAGCCTTCCGCTGTTTTGTTTCTCTCTGCCTTGGGTTTTACGTTCCCCCGCCATTTAAAAAAGAAGAAGAAAGGATCTGTAGCCTGCATTCTCCTCTGGTGTGCAGCATTGCAGTTTTCCCAGGGCCTCCAGTCCTAACCAGGCTCCTCAGGTCCTACCATACCTGCCTTGGGTTGTGACTCACATGCCTTACCTGGTAGCCAGCTGGCCCATGAGCCTGTAGCAGAGCAGGTCCTAGAGACCTGCTGAACCAACTTAATACCCTTCAGGCAGGATCATTCTGGAAGGGCTATCAGGCAGAGATCCTGAATTGGCCTGGGGAAACCCCTAATCCATCCACCTCCGTCCTTCACCCAGCTGGCTATCATGGGCCCGAAACAGACCAATGGACCAGCTTGTGTTTACCAGACAATTACAGTTTCCACATGCCTGTCCCTTTCTTTTGTCACTGAGGTCTAGTGGCTTCTTAAAACCCATCTTACCCACTGATTTAGACCAACTCAGGGGGTCATCCAGGTCACACCGCTGGGGTACGGTCCCATGATAGCCTTCAAGATACCAGGGGCAGCCCGCCCCCTTGCCTGCCAGGCTCCTGGCCCTGAGGCCTCAGTTGTCTTCACACCAGGGAGGCAGTGCATGGCAGAGGAGGCGAATAAAAGTGTGCATCTCCTTCAGGGGTCCTGTGGCTTCTGTGTACCCTAGAGACAGCCTCCATTGAGGCCTGGGAGCTATGTGAAGGGGTCAGGAGCATGGTCAGGAGGGGAAGAAATCTGACCCTGAGGAGCTGTGCAGCCTCTCCCTTTTGGTCCCATTCATGAACTCCAAGAGCAGAATGAACTGCACCCCAGGGGTACCTTGCAGGTCCCACAGTACTCAGCAACACTGTCTGCCCAGTTTTCTGGTGAAGCTGTTTTAATTTTAATTTGGGACTCCTTGGGATGTTCTTTTCTGGTTCCTGGGAACACCAACCTCTCCTTGAAGGCCTGGTGGTTTTGTTTTGTTTTGTTTTGTTTTAACCCACAGCTTCCTGAGCTTCGTTTTATCTCCCTTCTGAAAGATCCCCTCTATCATTTAACCTATCAGCCCTCAATAAAAATTATAATTTCTACAATGGCACCTAATGTCAGACCAAAAAATAAATAAATAAAAATCATTTTTAATCAAACCAAGAGTGGAGGAAAGGAAAATAAAAAGAAATAATCTATAGCAAGACTGATTTAATCATATCAGGCATTCTGAAAGACATTATTACCTTTTTGGAGGCTTAAGATGTCTTAATATAGGAGCCATCTAGAGATATTTTTCTTGGAGACCTCTTAAAAGGACAAATAGTAGACCTGGTGGCACATGCCGATAATTCCAGCAAACCAGAGGCTGGTGGCAGGGACATCAATAGTTCAAGGTCAACCTGAGCTACATAGGAAGGCCGTGGTAAAAGAAAAGTTAAAAAGAGGAAACTGTTGATGAGGAGATGAAGAAAGTCAGTGTATGTGGCTGTCCCTGGTGGGGAGAGAGCCAGAGGAGTAAAGAGAATGTATCCACTTCAGGATGATGTACAATTGGGGTTCCCGGAAGCCCAGAACTTTCACCAGCACAGTAAGAAAGGGGATACCCCTTCTCTGTGCCTCAGTTTCTTCAGTGTGACATGAGGGTTGCACTGTCAAATCCCAGCCTTTGTCCTGGACTTGGGCACTCTTTCCCTCCAGACCCAAGGACACATGTGATTTTAAGAGGGCAGAGGAGGCTAGACTTCACCTTTACGCTCAAGAGAAGAGAAGTTCCACTCATGAGAAGTTCCCCCAACACATCTTCGGCTATGTGCTTCTCAGCAGTGAAGTGGCAGCCTGGGTAGCCTCCCGACTGACCTTGGGAAAGAATTCTGTGTCTCCTCAGAGAAGATGGGACAAGAGGGTAGAGACTGGCAGAGGTGAAGACCAAAAACCATTCAAATACAGCGGCATCCAGCGGTGACTGTGAGCCCTGCTTCTTTTGTTCATGTTGGGATGTATCACCTTGGCTGGACCACAGTTACCAGCACCCACCCAGACTACTGAGCTCTCAGGGTGGCTGTCATGCTGTATGTCTCTGCCAAGTCTTGGAAGCCTTAGGGAGTCAGTCAGAGCTCCTCAGGCCTCCAGGGGAACTATCCTACCAGACATATTCATAAGAGATTGATGTATCTTATCAGTATGAGTTGGCATCTTAGTGAGCAGGATTCTGTTCGTGTATTACTAAAAGCATGAGTCCCCTTTCCTCTCCAGGGATGAAAGGGTGACCCCCAGAGGGTTGTTGTGCCTTTCAAAGGCAAAGGAGTAGTGAGGTGCTCAGCAGTGGAAGACGGACACAGGGAGACTTCATCACAGAGCAGTGTGGGGCAGGTGACAGTGCCAACTGGAGTAACTTAAATCCAAGTTCAAACCAAGGCCTGGTGCTTACAAACTCCAAACCTTGGTTAAGTAATTTAATGTATCTTACCTTCACCAGTGTGGGTCAGGGATAGCAATAGCTCTCATCTTTGGGATGTTTGGGAGGCATTAAACATGATGATGAGTTAGAAAGATGCCTGGCACGTCCTAAGAACTCAGTGGGTGCTAGCTTCCTGAAAGCTGGACTTTCTAGGAATAGCTTGGTGGTAAAGTACTTACCTAGAATACATGTGAGACCCTGGCTTCCTCTCCAACACACACACACACACACACACACACACACACACACACACACACACACACGAGGAAGGGGGCAAGATTTTCAAGATGACTAAGAAGTGTTTAGATCAACATCCAGGGATGGAGCCCGCGGAAGACAGGTGAGGACCATGACCTTCTTGTTGCATATGCTCGTTATGTGAGAGAAACAACTTAAAGGATAAAGGTGTGTCTTGGCTCACAGTTTCAAAGGCTACAGTCAATGGTCACGCGGCTCCATTGTTTCTGGGCCCCTGGGGGTAGCACATATCTTAGAGGGAGCATGTGATGGTGGAAGCTACTTACTTCATGGCAGCCAGGAAGGAGAGAGATGGAATAAGAGATGGGATCACAGCGAAGGAAGAGAACAGAGAAAAGGACAAAGGGTTGGGGGTATCACTCACTGTCCCTCTAAAGAGCACACTCCAGTGCCCTGACTTCCTACCATCAGACCTCATGTCCCAAACGTGCCTCTACTTCCTGGTAGAGCCACAGACTAGCAAAATGGTCTGGGGGAGCATTTCAGGTCCAAATCATAACAGTCACCATGCTGGGCCCCTCAGAGAAAGGTCCTTTTTTTAGGCATGGCAGGTGATGGGCTCACAAGGAGGAAACCTCATCCAAAGAGGTCTGTTCTCACCTGTGACTAATGACGTGCTGGCCGAGAAGAGTCCCATGATCGGGACAGACTCTGAATAGAGGGAGTGATTTGAATCAGATTGTAAAAAGGGATTGTCCCAGATGAACGCAGGCAACCAGAGAAACAGATTTGGGGCATTTTCTAGACATCAGGCAGAGGTTAAAGCAGAGCCTGGATGTCACTACAGAGCCTGGGGTGATATAGAGAGCCAGGCACTGTATCCGAAAAGTCTCCTTGCCAACCCAGAGCTTGCTGACTGATCCTCTGAGAAGGGAAATTAATTTAATCTCAAGAGTGAAGGGTTTATGGCTCAGCCCCGCCCCACAGCTGTTGAGCAAGTTGGGCTTGCCGGGGCTTCCTCCCAAAGTCAATATGTAGTGGAAAGGCTCTCAACATCACCTCAGATGCCGCAGCAGGCTGACAGCCCTTCCTTCAACACTGCAGGAAATAGTGGAGCCAGTCTGATAGCATACCTTGTGTTTTCTACTAGAGCAAGAAGAACCAGGCAGGATACCAAAGAAGCCTCGCAGGAGGGAAACTGAAAGGAACTCCAGGGACTGACAGTGTTAGAACGGCCTTCTACTTTATTGGCGATGCTGCCAACTCTCGAGTCCTGCAGTCATCACCCTGGTGTCATAACGACCACAGTACCTGATAGAAACACGTCAGGGAGGAAAGATTGATTGTGCCCCACAGCTTGCAAGGGTTTCAGTCCACCATGGAGGGGACAGCATAGCAGGGCAACTGAGTTCACATCAGTGGGAGCTTGTGGTGGGAGGGGTGTCCAAATTATGGTGGGCTGGGGAGCAGAGAAAGAGGCAGGAACCAAGGGTTGAGTAAAACCTCCAAAAGCCCTGTTCCTAGTGACTCTTCTGAGGACTGGGTGCTGGCTCTCCCAGCCTCCGGAGCCTCCTGTCTTATTAGTTACTTTGACTGATGCTGTGGCAAAACACCCCCGGCAGGGGGAGGGTCAAATATAAGGAAGAAGCTTCACTCGTAATCTGAGGTTAAGGTCTGCCATAGTAGGAAAATCACAGCAGTAGAACGTTGAGGCAGGAGGCCTCACTGCATCCACAGCTGAGAAGGAGAGAACACGGATATGTGCTCGGCTCACACAGCCGTCTCCTTTTCACACAGTCTAAGATCTCAGCCCACAGGATGGTGAATGGCTCTTCTTATCTCAATTGCTCTGGTATCCCCAGTGGGGCATGCTGGGAATCCCATCCCCCGGGTGACTCTAGATCTCACCAACATGATGACTGAGATTAACCCCATCAACAGCCCCAGACACAGCACCCCCGGCTGAGGGCTAAACACTCAAACCATGAGTCTGGGGTGTCACTGACAATTCAAATCAAAGCAGGTACCAGCCTACAGTTTTCAGAAGGTCCCTAGCCTGTGCCTTCTTGTGTCATGGGATCATCCTGGGCCTCTGAGTAGCTTCCTTCCTTGGAACTAGGTCAGGGACAAAGAAGTAGAAACAAAGTGGGTAGCCAGGGTCGGAAGAGGAGGAAGGCACAATGAAGGGTCTCTACAGATGGGACGATGCAACCGCCTGCCCTGTCTCATGGATGAGTCATATGCACAGGGTTTGGACAGTCACTCTAACAAGATCGGAGGGTGGACAATTAAGTCTTCAGGCACAGAACTCTAGGGTCCCACACCGTGCCTTCATGGCTGGAAATCTTAAGTGCTGCCTGAACCAGCTGTGACATTACATTAAACTATATGCTCAGGGAAGGTTCTGGAAGCTCATCATAAGGCTCAGGGAAACAAGGGTGTCAGGTAGTAGGAGCTTCCTCCTCCTCCTGGAGGAAGCTGGAGAGGGCCAGCTAACAGCCGAAGCAAGACAATGCTAGGGAGGCAGAGTGCCTCTGAGCTGTTGTCTACCAGGCACTGAGAAAGACAAGCTCATGAAACTGTGTTGTGTGGTGGCAAAGGGCAGAGGAGGGTCTCAAAACTCAATTTTGGTACCATGGAAACATGACATGCTTGGCAACGTGAAGACGTCAGTGGCAACAGAAAGTATGAAACAATGTGGGTCAGGCTGGAGTTCAGAAGAAACATTGTCCAGCGGAGGGTTTGAGATGAGCCACCACCTGGAGTGTCTTGGGACACGGCAGACGGGTGATGTCTCTCACCGCATGGATGAATCAGGAACCGCCAGCTCACCATCAAGGCCAGCCATCTGTGACCACCTTGATGAGTGACCTGGACATACTAGGCCTGGATAGAGTGAAGACCAGAACTCAGACAAGAAGCTACTATTTCTTTGTCAGGAAGCCCTTGAGGCAAAGCAAACCCAACGGCTGCTTGTGGGATACCTGTCAGGCCAAAGCTTCCATGAGGCCAACAGGAAAAGAAGATAACTTCTCTCTCAGGGCCCTAGGGAGCTGGTGGGGAAGGGCTGTCACCACCAGTGGAGCTATGGCTGTCCCTGAAATGGAAGAGCCCCTCCCGCCTGAGGCTTCTACAGCCGACCTAGCTTCCAGCTCGGGTTGTGGTGCTCAAGGAGCAAAGGGACAGGGGAGCTTGTGGGAAATGTTCTAGCTGGGCTTGGTGGCGCACGCCTGTAATCCTAGCACTCGGGAAGCAGAAGCAGGCAGATCGCTGTGAGTTCAAAGCCAGCCTGGTCTACAAAGTGAGTCTATGACAGCCAAGGCTACACAGAGAAACCCTGTCTGGAAAAAAGAAAGAAAGAAATGTTCTGGGGAGACATGGGAGACTTCTGCATAGAGATCTGCGGTGGGCTGAGGGCTGGGAGCAGGGGCAGGGGTAGAAGAGCACAGCCTCTGGCGGGGCACAAGGCGTAAGAACTGGGAAGCCAGCCTCTCTCTCTCCTTCCACACATTGTGTAGAGCAACGCTGCACTGTAACACCATTGCTTTCCTCTGTAAACCAGAGGAAGTAGAGTCCACTAAGGGAGGGTGATTGATGTCCCAGTGTGACAGAGCACAGAAGGAGGAGCGATCAGCCCCGGCTTTGTTCTGACCGCCTTGGGTAGAATCTTTCAGCCCATTTGCCGACTTGGTCCTTGTCTGTCACTAACGCTGGCCTTCTCTAATCTTAGCCCTTCCCTGCATCCCACCTGGGGCCCGGGAAGACACTTGGCTTCCTATGCTCATCCTGCCCATCTGAAACAGCTCTATTGATTCAAAGGAAGGAGGGACAGGCGTGCTTTAGTAATGGGTGAAAAACCCTGAGGGGCTCTGAAGCACGCTGTTAGCTCTTGTCCAGGAAATGGCTTTGTTTCTTTGTCCCAGAGTGGCTTGGAGAATGAGTGGCAGAATCGGGAGTAGTCTGGTGTGGGTGTCCAGGCTCTCAGGAGAGGCCTTTGCATGAGGGAGGAGCCCTTCGGCCTTCAGAAACCTTCCAGTGAGGTCTCTGGTGGCTATTGTTACCACAGGGGCAGGAAAATAAATACATCTTGCTTCTCCAGAAGCCATCATCTGCTGCTAGTGACCCCTTGGGGGTCTGCACGCTTTCTCATCATCACCTTATCCCAACTGTGTGCGGTGCTGCCAGGCAAGCTAGTGTCTGCCTGGGGGAGAGCTGGTTCCCCTCTCCAAACAAAGCCACCAACCCCTCCCCTGTTTCTCAGTGCCCCCTGCTCCGTCCAGCTCCTGACACTGCAAAATGTGACCTATTAAGGCCTACTAAGGAGGCTAAAAGAACACTCCCTTCCTGAGTCAGCTATGTGAACGCGGATGGCACCCCTGCGAGGTCACGCCATCTTCAGCTCTCCTGGGAGGGATGTATTCACAGCCCCATTTTTTTTTTCAGATGAGAGGATGAGGCACAGAAGCACTGGGTACCTGGCTGCTCAGGTGCAGAAGCAGGGGCCTTACTCCTCTCAGGCTCTCTAACCTTGATTAAGCATTCCATCAGCACCAGAGATAATGGCGAGCCTGCAAAGCCATCTGGTACTTATTCTCCAAGCATCTTTCCTGGGTCCCCAGAGATACCTGCAGCCCTTGGCCCAGAAACCGCTCCATGATCATTGTTCCGAATAAGTGTTCTTACCTGGGTGCATGCATGAAGTCCCTACAGCACTGATGTGATAGCAGAACATGGTAGGCATGAAAATGTATGCAGTTTCCTAGGAAGAGAACCCAGAGATTTTTAGCAAAGGCACTTGGGTCTTGGAAATGATCTATGTAGGTCTAAGGACAGAAGACAAAGATAATCCTAGCCATAAAGAAAAGAGGAGCCAGCAGCAGCATACTGGGCTTCCACTGTGCGTTTGGTCAGCAAACTCTGACCTCAATGTGTCAACCTTTTTACTTGCATCGCAATTGGGAGGTCTCCATAGAAATGAGATGAGAGGCACAGCAGAGGCAAGGACCAAATGCACAATGTCTGCCAGTCTTGGCCAATCTGTTATAAGCATTGGGTGAGGAAAAGAAGTCCAAATGTGTCCCAGTGGACTTTTAATGGCCCTGTTTCAGTTGGTCATGTGGGCATTCTTGGGGAGGATGACTTGGGGACAGCTTGCTCTCTGTTGCTGAGATATTTCATGGTGGGGACAATAGCACCCATAGCCAAAGAGACTCTCCCAGGGCACTCTCAGCAGATAGGCAAGAAGCCCATCCTTGGGGGGGGCAATTGGAATGGCACACACTGAAGTATAGTCCAGTGCCTCCACCCTCGGAAAAGTAGTAAATATTAAATATTTATCTACCCACCTCTCCATCTATCCATCCATTAACATTTATTATACACATCTTATAAGCCATCCATGTAATAAGCACCTGTGATTTTAAATGGGCGTGCACATGGACGTCAAGTGGAGAATAGAGACACTTAGAATGTCATTGTTGAAAGAGAATCAAGTGTCAAAACTTACTTGTCTAGAGGTAAGAAGAGAGACGTAGAGGGAGGATCAACTCTTCCCACAGGCTCTAAATGAGTCCTGAGTTCACAAGGAGGATAGATGTGTGGGTGAGAGGGCTGTGTAGAAAGAGAGGGACCCTCTGAGATGCACGGTGGCCTGAGAGGGCTCAGCTGACTTGGCAACAGTGTGGATGGAGCAGAGAGGTCATCCAGTGGGGGCAATTATAAATGGACTTCTTCCTCCAGCCCCAGAATCACTGAGGGACTCTGAGCAGAGGATTGGCACTAAAACATCTACATTTCAGGAAGGTGGCTCTGTCCATGGACACAGTGGACAGAAAGGAGAAGTCACACACACACACACACACCCAAAAAAAAACCAAGAGGATACTTATATATGCTGTTATTAGGCTAGGATCAGGCATATACGGGCAGGTCTCCAGTGACCCTCAAACCACAGGCCAATTTCCCACCTAGTGACCCTCTTCATATGTGATGATTAGTTCCAGGACATGGGTCATCTGCTGCGGGGACATGTGATCATCCTCTGATCAAGAGCCTGTCCCTCAGTCTCCCAAGGACCTCCACTTCCCATATGTAAATTGCTGCACTCTCAACTACAGGCCTACTGTCACATGGGCACAATCAAAGCTTTCTCAGAGCCCTTCCTTTTGGTGGCACCTATATTTTATATATATATATATATATATATATATATATATTGCCTTTTCATTGGGTATTCCCGATCAAGGAAGAACCTGGTGAACAGTTTCACTCACATGCTAACAAAGTCCCAGGCAAGTGCATTGTCCCTGGGCCCTGGGGAGTGGAGATCCCCTAGACACCCTCTAGAAACTCAGGTGAGGCTGTAAGGAAGCTATTTTGTTTGGGGGATGAATAAATGACCCTCATTTGCAGAACCCCTGTTAAGGCCTAGAACCTGAGTTATTAAGGAGCTGCATAGACACAGTCCTGGAAGAAGCAGTACTCCGGGTGCAAAATCAAGAAGCTGTACACCAAAGATCGCAGTCTCTGGGTTGGAGTAGGCAGGCCTCCATCCGCGATAGTGTAACAGGACACAGCGCCCATTCTGTTGATGTTCAGACACAAAAATACAGGTTCTGAGCATGTAGTACTCTTCTGCTCCCTGGTCAAGGGCACAATTTACAGATTTACACAATGGACTCTGGACAGTGTCTGTCCAAAAAAGGTTACATTGTGATGGGTACAACCAAGGGGCTTGCATGAAGGCAGTGAGCACAGAGGAGCCAACGACCCCATCAGTAATAGTGCTCAGAACCAGGGCCTCTTCCCCATGCATAGAACAGGGCTCAGGTAAGCCTCAATGAAGCCAGTCCATCTGGATGGCTGACAAAGGCCATGTCTTGTATGGAGAACCTTGTCATTCAGTTTTGTTCAAAGGGCTGACAGAGGACCAGATGGGGGACAGTACCTTCTAGTTCACAGTATTTCGTGCTGTGTGGTTCTGGCTCAGAAACAAACCATTCCCTCTATTCATTAAGTCCCCACTTTGTGTCAGACACTGAATATATGCTTTATCTGTTCCTTGTGGCAACGCCTTGTAAGGTACTTATCCATTCTGTGGATGAACAGATAGAGCTGCAAAGCAGGTGGCTAAGTGGAGCAAGGTCACATAGGAAGGAACAGAGCAGAATTATAATTCGTACTTCCTGACAGCTAAGCCATAATTTTCTCCCTCCACTATCTAATCTCAACCATGTTGGTGAGGGCAATTCATGGAGCTCATGGCCACTTCCCCTCGTGTCGCTTATACATGAGTCGAGGGGAGAAAGGCAAAGCTAAGAACTTCTCTGCCAACCTACAATGTCATTGGCAGAGCTCAGGCACCAAAGAATAGCAACGTCATGAAGACTGTGAACAACCAAAGAAAACAAATGGCATTGCAGGTATGAGCAGTCCCCAGTTCCCTAGAGGATGGAGTGGCCCTGGGTGCCAGGGCCAAGACTGAGGTAGAGACATGTTGGAGAAAAGAGGGTGAGAGAGTGTTCTTGCCAAGCCCTGGATGCAAGATGACCTAATAGTAGGTGGGGCCATTTCAGTGCATTTTGGAAGGAAGAAAAGACACATGCTGTAGCAAGATGGGTTGAAGTAGCATGGTTAAAAAGAACTTTCTGGTGATTGTAGTGAGAAAACATGTAGGATGTCTAGAGGGCTACATCCCACCGTGGAGCTTGTCTGGTGGCCACATGGGAAGTGGCAAAGGTTGCTTGTGGTTGAGACATGCCTGTGAGCTCTTCTTCATCTTCTGGGAGGAGGGAATCCTGGGACAACCAATAGAGATGGGGACCAGAGGGTTTTCCACCCCACCTCTGTTCCCTAAGGTCAGGGAAAACACACAAAGAGGCCTTCTAGCATAGTTTGGAGTACCTTTGGTGGGGGGCACAGTCTTGGAAGAACTAAATCCTGAGGTGTCCCAGCTCTCCAGTACCAGGGACACATACCCCAAGGGACCCATGTTCCTCCTCTGTAAAAGTTTGGCAGGTGTCACAGCATGACCCTAAAATCCTGGCCTTCGGTTACCGTCTGCTGTGGGATCCATTCCCCAGGCCCTTGGTTCTCTTTATGTCATACATCAATAACTGTGTGCATTCATCATCTGCTCAGCTCTCAGCAGGGAAATTAGAATCAACTAGAACCCGGGCCTTGGCCTCTAGGAAGGGACAGTGTAGAAAGAACAGTTTGATCCACACGTGCCCTGTACTAAGCTCCTTAGACACGTAGACCCTTGTGTTCTTCACTGTAGCTCGCTGAGATTGGTGTTGACCTTATACACATAGGCCCCTGTGTTTCTCACTGCAGCTCACTGAGGTCAGTATTAACCCTGGTTACGCAATGAGGAACCTCAGGCTCAGAGACAGAGCAACGTGATCAATGCCATGCAGTTGTCGGGGCTGGACGGGGGCCAGCTGTTAACTACACCACTGTCCTCTACTGTGCAGTCCACAATGGCTCTCCGAGGATGGCTCTCAGTGTTCTAAGACAGAGCAGGGAAATCTACAGTCATCCGGAGGAGCTTCTTAGAGACTTAGTTCTGGGCCTTGAAGTAGGGCATAGCTCGGAGGCTTGTGGAGAAAGAAGCAGCCAAATTACTGACTCTGTATCTTCTTAGGGTAGGTAAGAGGAAGGCAGTAATCGCTCAACCTGTTGGGGGCTCCATGCGAGGAAAGGGGAGCCAGTGAAAAACAGGGGCCTCTCTAAACCCAGAAGAGCAGGCTCCCTCCTTTCCATAGACCCAGCCCCAAACTGAAGTTGGGAAAGGACTGATGCCCAAGCCTGCCTTCTAAGTATCACTCCCTCTCCTAGACTCACTAGGGCTAAAGATAGAGCAAGTCCCAGTAAGCCTTCCAAGCTGATGGCCATAGAGCCAGACCAGAGACCACTGCAGTGGTTAGCACTGTGTACAGGGTGTCCACAAGCCAGACAGTTTGAAGATGTGTAGTAACTACACCTCTCCATTTCCCATGAGGCCTGCACAGTTAACACGCCCATTTCCAGACTGGCAATGGGTGCCAGGTCATTAAGTAACCTGCCAGGGTACCCCAGCAGCTAAGAGGCAGATCCCAGATGTGAGCCCAGCCGCTCTTCACCATTCGGCCCCTGCTCTGAATTCTAGCCTGGAGTGCCCTCCCAATCTCAGGTTTACTCCTGCCTGGGGCTCTTTCCAGCCATAAGAGCCCTTCCCTAGTGGGGCAGCAGAAGCTATCCCATTAGTTCCTAGCATTGGAAAGGACTAGAACCAGGCAGGTCAGGCCACATGCATCATCCCCCTCTCCCCCAACCGAGCACCGTTGCCTTCTGTTCACAGTGATGGCTCCTGTGCCCAGGCCGGTGGGGGCATGGAGGACTCCGTGGTGGCAGCGGTGGCAGCCGGCAGACCCAGTGCCCATGCCCCGAAGGCTCAAGCCCAGGAGCTACAGCAGGAGGAGGAGCGGCCGGGGTCGGGGGGCTCCCCACGGGCTGGGCCCCTCCGCACGGCCTCCCCCGGCCAGCAGCAGCCTGCTCTGGCGACGGCGCTCTGCTCCCACACTCCTGCTGCCTCTGAGTACGAACTCTCCCTTGACCTAAAGAATAAACAGGTACCCAGGGCCTCCCAGGGGGGCGGGGAGGGTGGTGAAGGGCCCTGCCTTTTGGGGGCTGTCCAGGGTGCCAGGGACCACCAGGCACACTTTCTTTCTATGTTTCTCCCCAGCTGAGCTACCTAGCTGCCCTTCCCTAGACCCTAAGTCCTCAGGAAGCCATGCTTAGCTCCCATACCTGCCTGTACCTGGCAAGACTCGTGTCCTACACCACAAGGCCTGTAGCTAGTACATCCCTGCACTGCCCTGTACACGATGCAAATTTCTAAGCAAGTAGCTGTCGTCAAGGGAGTCCCCACTTCCACTTTACCCAAAAGAAATGGCCTTGTTTCCATACTTTCCAAGGGAAAGCCCAACTCTTAGGCATGCACAAGAAAAATAAGGTGCAAAGTCAGTGGCTGCTTATGGATTGTCAGGATTTCCAAGGCTGACCCAGATGCGGGCATTCAGAGCCTCCCCACTGGAAAGGGGACACATGCTTAGAGGGAGATGTACCTTAGCTGTTAGAGTCTGTCAAAAAAAAAAACAGATTTGAACTGGGAGAGGTAGATATGGGATCCAGTCCTTACAGTGCCTTCAGGAACGCCCATATAACACTCTGGCCATTGCTTCCCTTAAAATTGGGAAATAGGCCTTCAGTTACTGCCAACAGCCCTGCTAGCTCCATAATGTGTAGGCCCTAAAGAGCCAGTCTTGGCCCATGAGCAAGGCAAGTCTAAAGAAGCCAGTAGGATAGAATAAAGTCAAACTAATTTCATTCCTTTGGTGGGGAGGGGGGGGCGGACAATGATGCCAAGCTTTCTTCCTGGATTGGGACCAGCAGTGGGCAATGTGCCTGACTTTTAGTAAAGCATTTTGACAAAATCCTTCATCATATCTATGTGACAAGAGAGGATTATACGGATTAGATGGCAACACAGACAGGTGGGGTTTTTCAAAAGTAGAATTTGTGAAACAGAAACAAAACACGAATCCTCAGCGTTTTCCATGTGGGACTGCTGTCCTTGGTTCTGCCCAGTTCCGCATTTTGAGAAAGCACTGGAGTAAAATATGGAAGTTATAGCTACCAAACTTTCCAATGAGATAAGGCTGAAAGACATCACCAAGAACCTTAACAACTGAACCCAAGATTTGTGTTGTTTTTTTTTTAAAGTGGGCAGAAAGATGTTTCAAATGAAAATAAGTCAGAGAAAATAGGAAGAATTCTAAAATTCTGCTTGTAGTCTTGCAGTGCCCAAAGTCCCAGAGTGCTCACAGCCTTTAGGGGATTGATGCCGGGGGGGGGGGGGTGAGGGCTGGGGGGGTGCTCAGAACAGATCTTCGTAAAGCCATAGGACAATGGGGTGGCCAGCCAGCAATCCTACACTTCACACTCCTTTGGGTCTTCTGTATTCTGGATGGAAAATGAGAACTCTGGGAGTCCTGAAGAAGGAAAAATGGACTTGGTTGTTGTCAGGTGAATAAGGCGTAGACTAGAAGACAAGTTTGAAATATGGAAGGGCTGAGGTATGGAAAAGCAATGAGATGGATTTTTCTATCATTCCGGGAAAATACAGAGGCGCCGATATGTGAAAGCTGCGGGTGGAGAACACAGTTAGCTTAACGATTAAGCATGCAGCGGTGTAGAGCCTGGCCTGTGCGGTCCTGGGTTCTTCATTACTGAAGTAGCTGTGGGAGGATTGGGACAGTGTGACATGGGGCATGGGCTAGCTCTGAGCATCCCCACAACTCCACAGGTCTCTCCGCTCCCCTGGGAGCTTTCTCCTCTTCTGTACTCTTTCCCCCAACATCCAGCAAAGTGTCTCGGATGTAGTACGTACTAATAGAGCGAGCAATGTTTTTAGTAACTATGATACAAAAGGCAGCTGGCAGTAGGGCACCGAGGAGAAAAGTCAAGGTCCCTTTCCCACCCCCAAGTGATTGCAGTCCCGTTTAGAATCCCATCAACCAAACCAAAGAAAACCTGGCTTGAGCAGGAGAGATCGGTAGAGATGCTAGGTGTCGCGGTGGGGAATGGAGAATTGTGGCAGATTCAGATCAGAGTGGTGACTTGCTTGTGGCGAGTCTAATTCTAACACATGGGATTGTATCTCAGGCCGCTAGGACTGAGTTGAATAGACAGTGTGGATTCAGGCTGAGGACCAGCCGGCCCCCTGCGAGTTTTGTGTCTTTCTAGTCCAACCATAGGTAAGGTAGGCAGGAGGAGAAACAGGCGAAGGGGGATTGAGGAAGTCAGAGAGAGGTAGCTGAAACGTGCCACACACAGTAGACTGAACTCACCTCTTCTCTGCTGTGAGGCCTCGGACAAGCTCTTTACCTTCTCTGAGCCTCAGCTACCTCATATGTGTGTGGGGGGGGCTTTGCATGTGCAACCCCCCAACATTTCTTCTGTCTCTGCAGTTCTTCTTCTTCCCAGCACTCCTGCCCTTGGCCTCTTACTTTCCAGCTTGTTGGAGGAATTTCCTCCCTCCTCTGGAAGCTTCTCTGGCCTCTCATCATTTATCCTCCCAGGGCCCAGTGCATCACCTGGTATGCTAAAGACCTTCTGAGAGAGAAGTCCCATAGCTTGTGGGTTTCGGGGCATGATCCCCAGCACCACAGTGTGGTGAAAGCAAACCACAGGGGAAGGGCATCTTAAAAATTAATAAAATCCTGCTTATTAAAGAAGAAAAGAGAAGCATGAAAATGTCACAGTGAAACCCATCCCTTCTTAGGCCAACTTAAAAGTTAATTTTAAAATGTATGAAAATATCAGAGATACCAGGAAAAAAAAATTCAAAGGAAAAAGAAGGTGTTCAGAAAAGGAAAGGAGAAAGAATGACTTTGTGACGAGGAGGGATGGGGACGGGCAAGAAGCCTAAGCGAGGTCGTAAATGTTCTGTAACTCTTTGAGATATAGGGATTAGTATTCTGACCCTGAAGTTACCCACAATCATACGGAATCCATGAGTTCTCAGGCGTGGGGTTGTGGGTAACCATGGCTTCCCCAGTGCTCCCCTTCCTAGGTTTCCAGCAGACAGCCTAGACCTAGAAGCATCTATCTGACTCCCTGTTGACCTGTATCATCTCTATCCTTAACCCTTTCTGAGACTGCCTCTAACTGTTCTCCCAATCCCACCCTTTCCACCATCCCACATCAGGCCGGGCTGGCCAGCGTGCCTCTTGCCTGCCCCCCCGGTCACTTCCTGCCAGCTCCAGCTTCAGCTGTGCCTCTCCTACCTGGCCTCCACAGTGCAGCTGAGTCATCCCTGCACAGTGCACTTCTGGTCACGCTGCTCTCTGCATGAAACCCTCAGTGGCTGCTTTTATGTGCGGTACAAAGGCTTCTCTGGCTTCCCTGCCACACACCCAAGCCCACTCCAGGGTGCCTGCTGTGCCTTTTCACAGTACCAGAATCCCCTGGCTACTCTTTGCTTCTGGCCCTTCATCACCCATGTTGCTTCCTCCACTGAAAGACCCAAACCTAAGCTGGTCCCAATGTGTTTCTCAGATGGTCTCAGCTTATACTTAGGTCCCATCCAGAAGCTCCAAGCTGGGTCAGCACTTGTAGAGAGTACCAGTGGCTTATACTGTTGTCTGGTAGCCACCCCCACTCATACAGACAAGGACCGTGGTGTTCTCTGGCTCTTGCAGAGTTGAGTAGACTGTGCTCTGAGCACTCACAGCACAAGGATTGGGGTGGGGGCAAGGGTTGTACTTCATAGTGCAATTTATGTGGAGAGCTAGTGGCCCCAGAGTGGTACCCTAGTTGTTGCTCTGCTCTTGGGCCTAGTTCTCCTGCATGCTGTGTGGTCCCTGGACTCTAGGAAATGCTCAACGCACTTCACTGACCCCTTCCTCCAAGACCCTGCCTAGGAAGAGGGCCTCTTACACTATTTCATCACCCTTCACCCCTTCCTCCCTGCCTGTTTACCTCCTTTCCAAAGATGGTTGGGCCTACAGTCTAGGGATCAGAGAGAAAGAGAGAGTAAGCATGCATGTTCCATAGGTGTGCCCTTTAGGAAAGCAGCTATGATAAGGGCACATACTCTATACCCCCTACACTATAGAGAGCCCAATGTGATTCCCATATCCTCCAGCTCTCCAAGGAATTTGCACCCTGTTCTCTGTTGTGGCTGCTAAATAGGCCGATTTGGCTGGCTGTCCAAACTGTAGAGCTCCCTGATCTAGCCAAACCACAAGGCCATGGAGCTGTGGTCAGCAGCATCCCAGTATTGCTCCCAAATCCAGGATCCATAGATGTCACATTCTGTCCCTCTCCCCCCTCCTTCTTGGCATATCTTCTGAACCCCAAGCTTGGAAGTCCAGCCTTACCCTGAGGCACCTTGCCAAGAAGTGGTTGTCTAGGGTTCCAAACGACCTTCCCCTCTAAGCCTGTTTCCTCGTGTGTGAGCTCGGATGCTGAGCTGAAGTGTACCTGGGATCTTATCACTCCGAAGGCGAGATTTTTTTCCCTGAGTAAGAAGTGAACCAGAGGACCAGGCTGCAGAGGTTGGGAGTGAAGACGAGGCCACGCAGAAGTGGTACCCTACTTGGCTTCATTCTCAGAGAATGGTGTCACACCGCTGCTCTCTGCTCACTGTGAGATCCGGTGACAAAATAATACAAAACACACAAACCCTTTTTTGTGTCACAGAATTAGTCTTCCTGTGGTAGACCATGACATGTAGAGGCCACCTAGGGCTAGCCTTGGTGGTCTGTTAGGAATAGTGCAAAGCCTTTGCCCTACATTGTTTCCCAGGTCTGCATATTGTTAGTGCACCACAGCGTGGATGGGAAGACTTAAGACACAGTCCCTGGTCTGAACCTGTTACCCTCCCATCTCTGGCTGCCACAGCAAACTACTCGCATAGGCTCCACAGATCAATGCACACAGCCTGACCTGTTGCTCAAAGTGGGCTCTGGAGCAGTGCTGCTTTTGAGGGGTCTCTGTTCTCAGCCAGATGTTTGAGCTTGCTTTTGCCAAGTTCCGGAAACTCATAACAGGACTGGCTTTAAGGTTCTCAACTGAGAAACCTTGAGCAGAAGGAAACCCCTCCCTCAATTTGAAAGACGACCTCACCCAGTCCAGCCTCCACAGCAACATGCCCCTCCCCCAGCCAGCATCTCCTTCTCCACTCTCACTTGCTGCCATCTCTCAGCACCCTCATTAGGCTCAGCTGGCCTGACTTCTGGGGGGAAAAAATGGAGCATGTTCTAATGATACTGAGAGCCCCTCGCCACTGCTCCTGGCAGAAGCTGAAAGATCATTCTCTTGGAAGCAGGCAGAGCCACAATTAATTACCCATGAATCATGGGGCTCAGGGAGGAGTGAACAGACATGCTCCTTGGCCAGTGGGTCCAGCCGTCTCCCCCACCCCCACCCCGCCCGTTCCTGGGCACTCCAGGCTGCCACATCACCTCTCAGCTCTCTACCTGACTCTGTTAAGAAGAGACTGGAGCGACTGGGTGGACCTAATCTGGGCCACTGCAGAGCTCCTCGGTCCTACGAGAATTTGTCTGGCAAAATGAAGGGGGACGGAGGATGGAGAATTTGGCTCCCAGCCTAGACCAGGACGAAAGTCTGGGGGTTTTATTTCTCCCAAGCACAGGAAAGAGTTCGTCTTAGCTCATGGCCACACTCATTTACTAAACTCCAGCCACGGGTCTGGTCCAGCGCCAGGCAGAAGGGATGGCTTTGAGGGGTGGCATGAGAGTGCTAAGAGATCAGAGCAGCACAGAGGTATAAGCATCAAGAGAGGCTGTGAAAGATGGGAAGGCAGTAGTAGAAACAGCTGGAGCCAGCAGGGAGTGGCTGTGCAAAAGGGTTGGAGAGGAGGGTGGTGAAGTAATGACTGAATTTCTGTCCTTTCCGTGAGCAGCGTCTCCGAACCAGGGTAACGGAGGCCTAGCAAATGTCTCGAATAATTGATGCTCCTGTAGAGTCTTGGGCTGGAAAGAGTAGACCAGGAAAGGGGTGGATAGTCTAAGTATCCCCCCCGCCCAAAGTTCATGGAAGAACAGAGTCAAAGATCAGTTTGAACAACCTCCTGTGCTGGCTGGCTGGCAGGTTAAGACAGCCTTCTGGAAGGGATGGCGCACCTTTGGAACAGGTCTTGGAGCAAGGGGAACATTTATACCTGGAGAGGAGCGGGGTGAGCAGAGGCCCAGTGAAGTGTTTTCTGTGCGTAGGGCGAGTAAGCAGCAGGCCTGGTTGCTATCTAAGGAGCTCAGAGAGAAGAGGTGGCCTGGCCGGATCCTTTGGAATGGAAGAGCAAGTGGGAAGAGTTTCCACTCGCCATGAGTGATGGCTCTAAAACAACAGAAGGCCCGTGCTTCCGTCTGGGTTTTGAGAGGTGGATTAGGTTTATAAAGTGTCAGAATGAAGATGGGACAGAAGCAGGAGCATCCTGCCTCAGAAGCTTCTCGGGTGGCCCACCTAAGTCGTCAGAGGCAGCTCCTTGGGGTGACATTGTCATGGAAAGATCAGGGGTGACTGCAAATGGTAAAGTGAGGGCTTCCATCTGAACTCTCAGAGGACGGAGCAAAGGAGGACACAGGGACAAACACAACATGCCTAGATAAGGTGGTATAAGACTCGAGTTATTTGTTTACTTTACATCCTGACCACAGACCTCCCCTCCCTTCTCTCCTCTCTGTCCTACCCTTCCTCTTCCCCCTTCCCCCCCCCATTCCCTACTCCTCAGATAAGGGAAGCCCCGCCCACGCCAGTATATCAAGCCACATCAGGACTGAGCTCATCTTCCTCCCCTGTAGCCTGGCAAGACCAGGGGGATGTGACTGGAAAACAGGCAACAGAGTTCATGTCAGAGACAGCCCCTTCTCCCCTTTCTAGGAGACCCACACTAAACCCAAGCTACCCATTGGCTATGTATGTATCCTATGTGATGTAGGGACCTAGGTCAGGTCCATACATGGTCCTTGGTTGGTGCATCAGTCTCAGTAACCCACCCCCAGGCCCAGGTTAGTTGGTTCTGTTGGTCTTCTTGTGGAGCTCCTGTCCACTCTGGGTCCTTCTATTATTCCCCCCTACTCTTCCACAACACTCTCTGTGCCCCACCCACTGTTCAGCTGTGAGTCTCAGCATCTGTTTCAATCCAGAAGAATCAAAGTTTTAAGAAGCAAACAAAGAAGGCAGAGCTGGTTGGGCTGAGTTGAGGAAGGACAGTCAGTGGTTTTGTAGCAGCCAGAAGTATCCATAAAGGCCATTGGGCATGTGGCTCCAGGATCAAGGGTCATAATGGAGATAGATACGAGACTCACACATATAGCATCATTGTCATCTTCAAATAGTTACCATTTACCAAGTGTCGGGAGCTTCACAATCTCATTTAACCTTCCCAAGCCTCAGAGTCAGCAGAGTTGGCCTCATCTAATGGATAGAGATGTTAAAACTATGCCCAAGGTCCACCAACACGGAAGAGGCAAATCTAAAAGGAACTGTTTTCCTATGTGATGTTTGCTCATCACGTTATTAGAGTGGCATTTTGATAGTGGGCAAGGTGTGAAGATAGTCACTGGAGAAAACAAATATATTTAGAGTCCTGAAAAGGGCTATCCCTGAGATTCTTCCTCCTATTAATTAGTTGTTAATTATCACCCATCAAATGCTTTAAATTCCCAACTTGGAAAATATGGAAGAGGCTTTGAAAATGGATAGGATGGAAATGAAAATGTATGAATAGAGTTTTTTAAAATGGTAACTCATTTGTGCCTGGCATGCAAAGGGATTCTATAGCTAGAGTCTAGGAGTGATAGTCTGGCTGGGGAAAAGTGTTCTGAGTGTCAAGGGGTTTGCAGGAGGAGCATTGAGAGCTCCAGAAAGGAGGAAAGAGGAGAGGTGAGCGAGGACTAGTGCTGAAGAAGCCACACAGCTGGTCATAGAGGATCTCTTCAAAGGACCTCCAAAGTTGTAGGATGTCTAGAACCCAAGAACAAGGCAGAGCAGGAGGCTCAGATGGGGAGTCTGGCTGCCTGGAAAGGAGGTGGGGAGTCCACTTGCCTCGTGGACAGCGGAGTCAAGTGGAGCTATATTTCAGTCCTCAGAGAACTGGGAGAGGGTCCGAAGGCAGGAGAGAAGCAGCAGATAGAAGGGTGTGTGGCTAAGAAACAGGAAGATGAGGGAAAATCCATTAAGAAACAGATGCTACAGGATCATTTGCTCTGAGTCTGATGGGAACTTTAAGAGTCCCAAAGATAACCTGGGAGGAAAGTCATTCTTTCATTACAAAGTCATTATTCACTACATAGGATGCTGACTGTGTGCTGGATACTGTCCAAGAGCTGTGGACCTGCCAGTAAAAATGGCAAGCAACGCCTTTGCCTTCACAGGGCCTTGTTTGCTTTTGTTTTCATTATATCTGATTTGCATCATTGTGACCACCAACTGGAGGGAAGAAAGAGGCTGGGGGCAGGGCTCATAGTTTCAGTTCCATCATAGCAGGAAAGGCGTGGGGTAACAGCTTCGTCCACAGTGCTTGGGGTGTGTGGTTCTTCACAATCCTATAGACAAGGAACCAGACAGTGTGACAAAAGCCAGACCCTGGGTATAGCCTTAGTAACCAGCTAGGCTGCACCTCCAAAAAGTTCCATAATGTCCCAAAATAATATCACCAGCTTGGGACTGAGCACTTTCAAATATGAGCCTGTGGGGGCCGTCTCCCATTCAAGTGGAAACGCTCCATCTGCGGATGTCATAATACGAAATGCACTTAGTCCAAATTTAAACATATCTAAGTCTTAACACTCAGGGGAGTGGGAACAAAAGAGAAGGAGGAGGAGGAAGTAAATATTATCAAATATTTGAAAACAATTGCCTTTATGAAACTGAGCATTGTGAACAATAAATATATTCCCCTAAAAGTTGCAGGGGGCGGGGGGTATCTAAACTGCAGGGTCTCATTAAGACTCAAAGCAATCGCTTTAGTCATGAGCCTCTGTTTGAAAATATTATAATGAGCTACGGACTTCCAGTATGCAATGGCACAAAGCCAATATTCTCATTCCAAAAAAAAGAAAAGTTGAAGTGAGAACATAGAAACAAAGGGTAGAGCTACAGCAAGACCAAAACCCATCAAGTTTTCCAGCTCCATGCCTGAGAACTGGCATTTGAGCTCCATCAAGCTTAGACAGCCCTGCCATTTGCAATCCACGTGACCTCTTTTGGGGTCTGATTCCACCAGTGCCTAAAGCTTTCCTTGGCAGACAGATAGTCCGTGTCCCTGGCTGGCATCTCTAGGGTTTCCAAGGTCTTATTGTATCTCAGGTTTTCACACTTAAAGTTTCACACATTCCTATCAGGGACCCCATTGACCTTCCAGCCCTTCCTTATGAATCTGGGGGTCCAAGCTTCCATTACCATGTATTCTGCATGCCAACAATATCAGCACCAGGTAGATGATGCCAAGTTCTGTTGAGAGCTTCGGCAGCAGCCAGACCTTTTTAGGCCACAGCTACAACAACCAACCTCTGAGTGCTGGTATGGTTGAATCTGAGAAAGTACTTCTCTAGGTGGTTCTTTACAAGTGGAGTGCCCCCCCACCCCCACCCCCACCCCATGGCATTCTCTTTTCAAGGGTAAGTCTTTTGAATGAGTCCGCTGTTTTACACCCTGGAGCCTCTAGCGGGTGGTCTTGCCACTTTAAATGTGCCGCTGTCTTAGGGTTATGATTGCTGTGATGAAACACAGTGACCAAAAGCGACTTGGGGAGGGAAGGGAAGGGCTTATTTCAACTCACAGTTCCTTTACAGCAGTTTATCATCAAAAGCAGTGAGGGCAGGAGCCCGGAGCAGGAGCTGATGCAGAGGGATGTGGCCTCCTAACTGCTCCTCATGGCTTGCTCAGCCTGCTTTCTTATAGAACCCAGGACCACTACTAACCCACAGATGGAACCATCCACAAGGGCCTGGGCCCTGCTCCATCTATCACTAATTAAGAAAATGCCCTACAGGCTCGTCTACAGCCTGATCTGACGGAGGCATTTTCTTAATTGAGGTTCCCTTCTCTCAGATGGCTCTAGCTTTGACGTGAAACTACCCAGCATAGCTGCTATTCCGGACAATGTTTTTCATATCTTTCTACACTGCTTTTTGCTCCAAATTGTGACTGTATGCCTGGCTTCAAGCATGCGGCAACAACCATATCACAACTTGAATGCTTTGCTGTCTTGAAATTCCCATGGCTTTTTAATGCAGCCTTGCTCAAAATGTCAGGGTGCAGGCAAATGCAAACAAACCGTTTCCAGGCTATATCCAAGTGGCTGTAGCCCAGTTCCCAGTAACTTGCTCCCATCTGAACTATCATGAGCACAGTCTTTACTATCCATGTTTCATCACCGTTCTAGCCTCCAAAGCTTCGACCAATTAATCTCTCCTTCTACAGTTTCTGAAACTCGTATCTCCAGCTCTTCCAGATTCTCACTACAAATCAGTTGCAACGGCATAAGCATCTCATGGTCAGATTTAATTACAGCAACAACCTCTTCTGTGGCACCATTTTTCGGTACTGGTTAGTGTTCTTGTAATACCTAAGAGAAACAATTTAAAGGGGAAAAAATATGTGTTTTTTTTTTTCTTCTTTGTATTTTTCTCACCGTTTGAGAGGGTTTGGTCTATAATTTCAGAGACAGCATAGCATAGTGGTAGAGGCTGTTCTCATTAGAAAACAGAAAACGACAGGTAGGAACAGCTAGCTATAACCTGTCGGTACTTACCTATTTCTACCAGATAGACCCTCACCTCCTTAGAAGGTTCCACACTACCCCCCATAACAGCGCTACCAGCGGAGGAGCCACTAGGAGACACTTGAGACGTGAAACATAGAGAACTGAAGTGTGTGGGAAGGTCTTGGTAGGACAGGGACAGGAATATAAAATTCGGCTTCTTCAAACAGCGTAGACATTGAGCTTGAAGATGGACCCTCCGGGAGACAACTTGGCCAGCCTTTGCCTCTGAGTGTGACGATAGCTGTCCTAGTTTGCTTTCTCTTGCCGTGATAGGCATCATTACCCAAGGTAACTTGGGAAAGAAAGGGTTAATTTCGACTTAGAGGTCACAGCCCTCCATTGAGAGAAGCAAGGCAAGAACCTAGAGGCAGGAAGTGAAGCAGAGGCCATGGAGGAATGCTCAGCCTGCTTTCTGACACAACTCATCAACTTCCCAGATAACCCCAGACTGTGTCAAGTTGACAAGAAAACCTAACCAGCACGATGCTATAGCAAGCAGACAGACTCTTCACCATGTTTGAAGTATCTTAGGCAGTGAGTTTCCGCATCTTCTTTCCGTTGCTATGGAATCTTATCACCTGTCAAGATGCTCTTGGGTCTTGGTTTCTTCAGGAAGTAGAAATGGGAAAGAGCTGTGAAGTCTGGCCCTTGAGTGAGTTCCTCTTCATGGTCCTTGAGAAAGGATAAAACAATAGTGGCGCGGAGAGGGGGGTGTTTTTCATCTTACTCTCCACGACAAGGCAGGGCTTCCTTTGAGGCACACAGAACGTCATCCACCTTAGGTTCTGTCTTATTTTAAAGGGTTTATCCAATTGCATCAGATCCACAAAGACGATTTTCCTTTTGGCTAACTGAAAGTCAGTTGATTGAAAATATGTTTCTAATACACTGGAAATTCACTCAAATAATGCCTATCGAATCAATTAGACCAGCTCAGATTTAAAGGGGGACTGTATAGGATAAGTGCAACAGGAGGAAGACCCATCGGTGCCATCTTGGAATTGTACCTACCACATAGCTGGAGAGTAGCCTACTTGGTGTCTCTATGTAGCACCTCCAGTACCTCTAAGAAACCTGGCTTTCTGCCTCAGGGCATCTGTCTCTGCTTTTGCAGACATCATTCTAGACTGCAAAGAAGAGCATGGCTTGGTTGGTTCTCAGTGCTGAACTCCAGCACGTCCACTGAGGCATAGAACGGAGATGCAGCCTTGACTCCCATTGGAAAGTCTTCCAAAAATGCTGCTCTACACAGCTGAATCCAGTTGAACGCTGTCCAGACCATTGATATAAAGAACTAAAGAAATAAATACATGTTTTGATAGACAACATGACCTTATCAATAGGATTGTTTTTAAAGCAGTGTTGGGGATGAAACCCATGGCCTTACATGTGTTAGGCAAGACCTCTGCCACTGAGCCATGTCTCCATGCCCATCCTGGTTTGCTTGTTAATATCGCCATGAAGACTTCCCTGTAACCCGTGGTACACAGGGGGGCTTCCCCGCTGATGCTTAGAGCATGTACTGGTTATCCCAGACACAGCCTTTGGTGGGATGATAGATCGGGAATCAAGTTACAATGCTATACTGAGAGATGGGCTTGCCCTTTCCATGTGCTCCGTGGATAACAAATCTACCTGGGCCCCTCCTCATCCTGATTCCTGGAGAATGTAGGAACAGCAGTGCAGTGGTGACCCTCAGCCTGTTCATCCAGATGTTTATTTGCAAAAGGCCACAGTGTGAACGTGGAGGGCAAAGATGAGCCAAGCATAATTTCAGAGTCCGGACTTACCTTCCCGCTCCCAGAGGAGTCAAGGGACTTACTGAGGAGTCTTGAGCCTATCTCCTTAGTTTTAGCCTGAACTTTTATTTAAATGCAAAGCCCTCCAAAGGCGGGGGGGGGGGGGGGGAGGGGTGGTCAAATGGTCAGTCACTTCTTGGAGCTTCTTTCTTGAGAAGTTTTGGGAAAATAGAGAAAGCAAGAACATAGCGATCTAAGCAAAGGGGGGGGGGGGAATCAGAGCTAAAGGGCAGAACGCTGAACAAGATATGGCACGGGAGCTCTGCTCTGGTGAGGCCCTAACCAAGACTGGCCATGGCTGCACAGCTCCCATTGATACCGACAAAGGTGACTTGACTCATGCCACCCTAGAGGGGATCCAACTCTTGGGTCATTCTTCCATCTCATTATGATCACATTCATTGAGGACTTCTTGTGTGCCTCAACCCAGACTGGGGACTGGTGATGCAAAGATTGTCTAACCCAGATGCTATGCTGTTGGTGCCCCCAGGAAAACAGAAGCACCCCAGAGCAGTGAGAGTGCCCACGGGTGAGCAAGGCTCACAGTAGGCTTTTTTTTTTTTTTTTTGGTCTGATCTTGACATCATTGTTTAACTTTTCATTTTTTAATTCTTTTTAATTGTCCATCAAGGCAGAAACCACAGTGTAATAAACTCCCATACAGCCGTCACCAAACTCATCCATCCTTATTAATGTTTTTATTAATATTAATATCATGCTAAGTAGTGCATTTTACCGTATTTAAATACCAATTCATGATAAGTATCTTACTCATCAGTACTGCATGCATCTCTGATATAAGCGTTCTTTAATAAGCAGAGGATTAGCTAAGTGTGACTTCCATCTCAACACCTCTGTCCACTGCCACAGGGGACATCATGAAGCTTGAGTGTAATCCTCAATCTTACCTCTAGGAGTCTTGCTGTGGACTGGGCATCTTAGTCATGCCAAGCTGTGAGGTTCTGGATGTAGGCTCCCAATAAAGCCACCTTTTGCCCTGTGGACCCAGAACCTGAGTCCCGAGGTGGGCTGTACTAATCTAACCCACGCTGCCTTTACCCTCTCTAACTGGGCCCTTGTCTCTGTCCCTGCTGCAGATTGAAATGCTAGAACACAAATACGGGGGCCACCTGGTATCCCGACGCGCCGCGTGCACCATCCAAACCGCTTTTCGCCAGTACCAGCTCAGCAAGAACTTTGAGAAGATCCGTAACTCACTCCTAGAGAGCCGCCTGCCTCGGCGGATCTCGCTGCGCAAGGTGCGGGCGCCCACAGCCGAGAGCCTGGTGGCAGAGAAGGCGCTCTTGGAGGGGTGCGGGCTACTGGGGCTCCCGCTTGGGCGCTCGCCTTCCCTGCCGCCCACCTTCGCAGGCTCGCTCACGGAGCTGGAGGACTCCTTCACCGAGCAGGTGCAGTCCCTGGCCAAGTCCATCGACGACGCCCTCAGCACCTGGAGCCTCAAAACCATGTGTTCGCTGCAGGAGAGCGGCGCGTACCAGCTTCACCAGGCCCTGCACCCGGGTGCCGGGCAGCCAGGCCTGGAGCCCGAGGCACAGGAGCCCGAGAGCATGCCGGGGTCTGGAGATGAGTCCAGCAGCCTGCCTCAAGGTCACAGCGGCACTCTCATGATGGCTTTTCGGGACGTCACGGTGCAGATCGCTAGCCAGAACATCTCTGTTTCCTCCTCCACCGCCCTGTCTGTGGCCAACTGTCTGGGCACACAGACCGCCCAGGCCACAGCCGAACCTGCAGCTGCCCAAACTGAGCAAGGGGACGCCGCGGTGCAGGAGGTCTCGGAAGCCCCGGCCTCGGAACAGACAAACCCTCCGGGTGAGGACTCAGAGGCAGCGGAGAGCCGCGCCCAGAGCACACCTGAACCCGCGGTAGTCGAGGCGGTGGTGGAGGAGCCGGTGGCCACAGAGGCACAAGAGGAAGAGGAAGGGGCCGGGCAGGCAGGGAAAGGGGCGGAGGCCGAAGGGGTTGACAACTCTGAACAGTTGAGCAGCAGCAGCGCATCTACCAAGTCCGCAAAATCTAGCTCAGAGGTTTCTGCCGCTGCTTCCAAGGAGGCCCTGCAGGCGGTGATCCTGAGCTTGCCGCGCTACCACTGCGAGAACCCAGCCAGCTGCAGGTCCCCCACCCTCTCCACCGACACCCTGCGCAAGCGGCTGTACCGCATTGGCCTCAACCTCTTCAACATGTAAGTGAGCTTGGAAGGACGGGAGGGAGGGATCATGGAGAGGTCTTGAAGGGTACCAAGTCCTGACCGCATCTTCCCAGGTTCTTGCCAGGCAGTTTGCACCTATCTAGCCTAATACCCCACCCTCGGCCCCCAGCCTACCCGCCTCCTGGGTATATACACATATATTTTTCCTGATGACCAGCACATCGAACACAGATTTTTCACAACTATTGCTTTTTAAAGTGAAATGATGGTTTGGAAAATGGGAAAATACAGAGTTGCGCACGGGCAAATATGAAGGCTTAGCAGGAATCACTGAGGACGGAAATGAAGTCAGGTAAACGGTGTTATTTCACTGGAGTCACAAAATCAGGAAATGATGGAGACAGGAGAGACAGTGTAAAAAAATAAATAAATAAATAAGGTAGAGTCCCCGTGGAGAAGAATCAGCCTGTGAGCCTGACAGCCTGTGTTTGGTCCCCGCGAACAGACATAAACGTGGAAGGGGAAAAGGTGACTCGACAGAGCTGTCCTCTGGCCTCCTGTGAAGGCCATCCCCTCTCCATACAATCACAATTTATTTTAAAATA
Organism: Acomys minous; assembly: GCF_964271855.1. Classification (NCBI taxonomy): domain Eukaryota; kingdom Metazoa; phylum Chordata; class Mammalia; order Rodentia; family Muridae; genus Acomys; species Acomys minous. The sequence continues at coordinate 24,150,577 of NC_140500.1, forward strand.
ATTTTTAATGAGATAAAGGGACAGGTAAGAGGAGAGGCGGACAGGAAGGAAGTATAGAGAGGACCAAGTGGGATGGAAAAGGAATTAGGGCACCGAAGGAGAGAGATTAACAGCTGCCGCAATGCAGAGACCCAAATGAGGCTGCTCAAGAAAACACACACACACACACACACACACACACACACACACACACACAGGGGATGTAGACACCTCCCTCCCTGCAAGATATGAAGCTTATTAACCCTCTCTCCCCCATTCCTTCAGAGCTCCCTGCCCACAGCATGAATCCTTCCCTGGGCCCCTGTGTTCCTACAACTATTATTTACTGCATGTCAGGCCCGTACCATGCAGATGAGTGAGACACAGCTCCCGGCCGGCCCTGGCCCTCACGGTGCTCTCACCTTCAATCCTCCCAGCAGTATCTAGAGCTAGGGCACATCCTCCTGTTTCGCAGACTAGCAAGCAGGCGCACAGCGGGGAGGAAGGTTTGCACACTGTTCAGCTGCTAGCAAAAGGTAAAGCTAGGTGAGGCCGGCTGCCAGAGCCATCCATCTGGGGAGCGTAGTCCCACCCTAGCACACCACCATGACACACACACACACACACACACACACACACACACACACCATCACTTCTTATCCTTCAAGACAGTGATTCCCAACCTATCCCTAGTGAAGTTTGCTCCCCTCCCCTCTCTATGGGAAGATGCCTTTACAAAACACAATACAAATGGATTGCCAGGACAACAGTCACAGACTTAGATGTCCTGAAAATGTCAGCCATCTGAGGAAAGGTTCCCAGCGTTGACTTATTGTCTCCTCCCAGCCAGTAAGCGCCAGCTCCAGGAGCAGCTGAGGTGTGAGGCTGGAGGAAGCGCCTCCTCATCTCGCCTGGGGTACCTGGGGCTATCCAGAGCCTTAGGGCAGGGACAGAGAAGGGAGCATCTCTACTTTCTCTGGGTTCTTACTGCATTAGACAGCCTCTTCTCACTTCAAACCACATACCTGTCCCTATGCCCCACTCCACTCCCAACTTCCCCCACTATGTGTGATGTTCAGGTGACAGTTACTCCCATGGGAAGCCCTGTGTGTGGCCCGGGGTGGGGGAAGTCCCTAGGAAGTAACTGTTTATGGTTTTATGGGAGACAGGACAGCAGCCCCAAGCAGCCTTGGCTTCCTCTCTCCTCCCCACCCCCAACCCCTCTGCAGAAACCCGGACAAGGGCATCCAGTTCCTGATCTCACGTGGCTTCATTCCTGACACCCCCATCGGTGTGGCCCACTTCCTCCTGCAGCGGAAGGGCCTCAGCCGCCAGATGATAGGAGAGTTCCTGGGTAATAGCAAGAAGCAGTTCAACCGGGACGTGCTGGAGTGAGTTGAGCGCCTGTGATGCACCCCTGCCCCCCCCCCTTCATTCATGCCCTGGACCCAGGAATTCTCTTTTTTTTTCCCCTTGGGAGGTGGGGATCCTTGCTCCAGCTTCCTGTGTAGCTTCGGTGCAGTCATTTGTTTGGTGGTAGGATGAGCCGGGAGAGTGGGGACGGGGCATAAATAGTAATGAACTGTGCAGCTCAGGCCCACTTCTGCTGGGGGACAGCTTCTCAGCCTACCTTCTCTCTGCATCAGTCGCAGCAGCCTCGGGATACCCATGCCAAGGCTCATTTTCATACTGATAGAGACGAAACATAGAGACTGAGGGTTATTAAGACAAGGAGATACTAAGAGTCCATAAAGAAGAGCTAACCAGCCAAATCACCAAAGAGCCTATGCCTGAAGCTCCAGTAAATGGCTGGGGTGAGGGCCATGTGGACTGCCTCAGCTATGCTGGGCCTTGGGCTGCTCAGTAGCTTCACCTCAGAGCACTCCTCTGGCTGAAGAACAGAGCCTTGGAGCCTCCTCACCCCTGGAAAAGGTGAGGAGTGCCCATATATTCTACCTTAGGCCCCTGGGAAAGCATGGCCTCCTTATTCTTGCTCCTTGCGAGGGCTACAGAGAGAGGGACAAGGGGCTTGAAGCTTGGAGGGTCACTGTGTTTCTGGCCACTGCTGGCTGGATGATCAAAGAGATGACGTTGACTCATGGAGCAGTCACAGCACTCTTGCAAAGTGGACACGGCTAGCTGTCTGTGCCCGTCCTGTGAGAGGGTGGGGCATTTGGCCCTGTGGATGGACCCCTTTGCTCCCTGAGAATGAGGTTGGGCATCCTGGCACACCTCACAGTCCGAGAAAATGGCAGCTCCTTGCGTGCTCTGGAGTCACTGATGGTGACAGGGGAGTACCTCCCAGTGCAGGCAGGATAGCAAGGGCTGCATGGCAGAACCAACGCTCTGCCCTGCGACTCTAGGAGCTAGGCTCTGGGCCTGAGGCTGCACACCTAGAAGAGTAGTGATAAATTCCAGGGGTTCCCATTTGCTCTTTCCTTCTCCCTTCCGCTCCAGCCTCGCTTTCCCCGTCCTGGCAGCCGTGTTAGGCAGTGTGTCCTGAAAGGATGTCCAGGAAATGATACAGGGACCCAGAACATGCCATGCAATTCAGGAGGAGGAAGACCACATTTCTATAATCTCTCCCCACTGCACACCCCCTCTCCTGTGTCTCATCTTTGGCTTCCTGTCGCTTTCCTTTCCACTAACTTCCTTCTGTCCAACTGGCCTACTCCTGTCCCAAGTAGAACAAGAGTGACCCTGCTCTCCTCAGAGGGTTTGTCTGTTTTCTTCTGCCACGCCCCCATCACCATGCAGCTTGGCCTGTATTCTAGTGCCAAGCCCACATTTCATCCGGAGCATGCGGGACACAGGTTTTGTGCTGAACGGTGCAATGAAAACTAATTGTCACCCTTCCCAGGGAGACAGGGCATGGGAGAGAATGGGGGAGTCACTGGGGGATGAGAGCTCCAGCCTTGGGCCTGCCACTGTGGCCTGTGCTGGAGAAGACCAGGCTAGGGAGTAAGCTGGCAAGAAAGGAGCCCAGGACTCAGGGGGACCACATCAACTAGCATTCCTGGCAAGAGGTGGCTGCTAGTGGGTAGATTTTAAGAAATGAAACAGCAGTCTCTGCTCCTGGGTGCTAGGATGCCCGGGAAAAGTGCTCGCTTAGGTCCTGTTTCATCTCTGTAAGAGGAGAAAATTGGGCTGTGTGATCTCAGAAGTCCCTCTGAGTTCTGCGAAATCTGTCATCTTTCTCATTCCTTGATGTGTTTGCTGGTGCATTAGGGCAGATGATTCTCCATCTTAAACGTCAGGACCATGCTTTGTCATCCTGTCAGAGTCTCAGAGCTGCCCTTAGGCGTGAGAGCAGTGCTGCAGCTTCAGGGAAGAATGAAATGACCATTTGTTATTCATTCAACAAACACTGAGTACCTATTCTGTGTTAGGAACGAAGGCAGACTAGGCATTTGTATGTGGGAACAAGTATGGCTCATGGTCTCATGGAATTTATATACCTGCACATTGATGGGAAAAGATAAGAGAGGTTCATAAAAAGGCAGTAAGAAGAGCAGAGTTTTCCAGCTGGCGTCCTGAATGTGGGAAGAAGGGAGGGGCATAGAGCAGAGGCATCACACACACACACACACAGACACACACTCACATACACACATACATACATACATACATACATACATACACACACATACATACATACATACACACACACACACACACACATCTTATGTCTTATGCTTTATTCTGCAGGTACAAACTCTGCCCCAGGATCTGAACTTCTGACACATACAGCCTATGCCCCAAGTTCATAACCCCTAGTTTATGCCTAAGATAGAGCATCTCCCTGTAAAATGCAAGAAGACATGGAGAAATAAAGAGAGCCAGGTGTCAGCATCAAGAGCCATGACATCAGGGGCATTGGTCTCTCCCTGACATTCCAGTCACCTCCCTGAAAACATTAATAACACACTGCCTCCTCCTTACTCCCCCTGGACAGAGCACAAGTGCTAACAGCTGTCTGGTGCTGCTTTGCCCAGGCTGGGAAAAATGCACTGGGATATTCTACAGCTTCCCCGCCACTGCCTGAGGGCGCTCAGCAAGCCACATCCATTCCATACATAGCTGTTTGCCAAACAAAAGGACATAAGTCACCCATGCATGCCCTCGGAGACCGCAACATGCCAAGCCCCAGCGTTCCCCATCAGGCAGCAGCAGACAGAAGGTGGAGGTGGAATGACTCTCAGAGGGAAATTATCATTTTAGAGATGACATTCAGACCTGTGAGGGGGAAAAAAGGCTGAAGGACAAGAACAGAAGTGGTCTCAAAATGCTCACCCAACGATGAGCATACCATCATGGCCCCTTGGTGTTCTTGGTGGCTGACGGCTATGTTCTGGTCTCATTTTCACAGGAGACACATTGCTTTTGAATGTGACATGTCTTAAGCTCACAGAGCTGATTCTAGAAGTTTTAGAATCTTGCAGTGTCTGCCTGGTTGGCAGGTACAAGGCCAGGCCAGGGAGGGTAGAGATTATATAACCCAGCCATGGTTCTGACCGTATCTCTCTGCCTTCTCTTCTGCTGAGACGTGAGCAAATTTCCCAACACTCTCACTGTCTTTAAGCTTCCTGATCAAGCTTTCCCAACCACGCTGAACTGTGTTCCCTGAGATCATGAGTAAATCCGTCCTCATTAGGTTGTTTCCTGTCAGGGGGTTGATCACAGCAATGAGAAAGAAAAATTAGCTAATACAGAAAATTGGTGCTGAGAAGTGGGGCCATTGCCCTAATAAGGCTGACCGTGTGGTTTGGGGCCTTAAAGGCCTGGTTGAAGGAAGAATGTGGAAGAGTTTGGAGCTACAGGCTAGGGAAGTCTTGGATGGCTGTAAGTAGAGTCGCGTGAGCATCGCAGAGTTTAGAAAAACAAAGTGCTGCCTGAAACAGACAACGAAGGGCCAGCTCCTGAGGCTGCAGAAGTGACCAAGGACTCTGCCAGGACCCAGACTAGAAGCATTCACGTTATGTATATCAAGTTACATACGTCAAAGCCATCTGCCTGTGTCCTACCCAGATCCTGACATTTTGAGAGAGACTGGGTCTAAAAGTAATGGACCGTAGTTTTGAGGCATCACAGCGTTAGAGTGTGGCGCAGCTACGACTCACTGCAAACACAACAGGCACAGTCATGATGCCACCATGAGCCCCAGATGCTAAGTGTGAAGGTACAGGGTTGGTATTTGCCATATTGAGCTTCAGTCTTGCTTTGGTCTCATCCTTCCTTGCCACCCTCGCCCTTTGAAAGTGGAGCACTTGCTCGGTACCATTTCATGCTGCAAATATGTAACTTGACTTTGCATTTTACAGAGTTTTACAGTTAAGAGACTGCCTTGAATCCCAGAAGAGATTTTGGGATTTGGAATTTTGAAGTGTTGAAACCGTAAGACTCTAGTGACTGGTGGTTGTACAGGATGCACTTGGCATTTTGAAAAGGGTACCTAGTGAGGGCTAGAGGTGGGGTGTGATGGTCTGAATGGGAAGTGTCTCACGAAAGCTCATGTGTTTGAACACTCCATCCCCAGCTCACGGTGCTATTTTGGAAGATGTTAGAGCCTCTTGGACATGGGGCCTAGCTGGAGGAACAAGGCTCTAAGGACAGAACTGGTTGATGATTGACTGGCCCTGGTTCCAACCCAAGCTCTCTGCTTCCTAAGCCACTAAAATGTGAATAAGATGCCTGGTATTCCATTACCACTAAACTGCCCTCTGCCGTGCCCTGCTGTGGTGGACTGTGATCCCTCAGACTGCAAGCCAAAATAAATCCTTCTTCCCTTAAGTTGCTTCTTGCCAGGTATTTGGTCACAGCGCAAGAAAAGTAACCAATAATAGAATGATTTCTTCTAGGCTTACAATAAAATAAGAATAAAAGGTATCCTCGGCTCAAAGGGCCATGCCCGCGCTAGGGTATTGGCTGCTTGTTTTTTATGCCAATGCTTGTTACATAAAAGTCATAGTATCTGCTGAATTGTGTCTTTTTTAGGTGCATGTGACGTGTTGGGCTGCCTGAGGCTCAGGAGGATTTCTATAAATGTTAGCTGTTTCCATTTTTATTTTTCCTACCTAAAACTGAGAGACATTAGAACCTCTCTGCTGCCTTTTTAGTGCAGAAAAGCTCAAATGTGCCATTTCTGGCTTGACGTCAGGTCTACTCACCAGATGAGAACTTGCTAGGATTTGCCAGGGAAGGATGGGAAAGAACAGAGTGGGCGTGGCTTGTCCTGGGGACTACCCTGTATCCTGAAGACATCCCTTCTCAATGTAGAGAAGAGACACCTTGCAAGCCCAGGCATACATAGGCAGGCTTGGGATCCTTTAGGCTAGCTCCCCACACCCAGCGACAGTTTTCACATGGCTGGGAATTTAGCTCTGCTCTATTTCCTTCCTGACGTGTTCGCTTCAGCAGGCCTGAAGGTCGGCGGATGGGAGAATGTTCTGGGCCGGCTGTTAGCAGCCTCTCTTCCAGCGTGGATGATTCTTTCCGGTGTGAATCACAAGCATGAGGGGGACATCCATGTCTTGTCATTTTAGTGAAAACGCTCGAAGCGCAACTTTAGGCTTAAGTCACCAGCAGGAAAATTCTGGCATGTTCCTTCCTTCTTACTAGCCTTCTCGGTCCTCTGTGAAGTTCCGGGACATATTAATTAGCGTTTGACGTTGGAGTCAGATTTTCATGACTCCACTTCCACCAGTTTGTACTGGCCAGAGTGGAACAGACTTGTTCTTCTCGGGACATTTTGAAATGAAGACAGATTGTCTGTTATACCCAACAGTCTGGGAGGATATGGCCTTTCTGGTTAGAAAGAAAAATCTTTTAAGAACATCTTGCCCAATGCATTGTGTGTAATTTCAGAGCAAACTTAGGCCTGAGGACTTCCCTTGAGAGGAAGAGCAGGCTGGGGCCCAGGGAGACCCTTCCAGGTTCCAGGTTCTAGAGGAGGAAGGGGGAAAGAAACACTCAGGAAGAAGACAATGCTATTCCCACGCCTTTGAAAAGTTCTCTGCTACCACTGAGGGGCAAAGGGGGAGTGTCTCTTTTAAAAATGCTTTCTTGGGATAATATATAACTTAATGGTAAGGCGCTTAACTTAGCATGTAAAAAGCCCCAGGTCTAAGTCCTGGCACTGTCGAAGAAGAAGAAGAAGAAGAAGAAGAAGAGGAGGAGGAGGAGGAGGAGGAGAAGAAGAAGAAGAAAAGAAAGAAAAAGAAAGAAAGGAAGGAAGAAAACAAACCAGTGGTGTCTCTGGATTTACAGCTTTGACCTCTCTCCCTCCCCTACAGACACCCCACCCACCCGATCCTTGACACAGATAAACAAAGACTTTATTGAATAGTAAATAGTCATGAAGGGTTAGCACTCCCTTACTCCCTGCATTGGAGACTTTGGAGACCCCAAAGGTAGGGCAAACAGTTCAAGGCTTGAGGCTCCTTCTGGCATATAAATTGGAATGAAGCCATAATCTCACAACACACCAATGTCCGTGCCCCACCCCCGAGAGAAGCGTAATCTGGGGCATCCGTGGCTCTCGTGAGTCGCCGTTTCCGAATGGCAGCGCTGGAAAAGCCCCACGGGTGCTCAGCTGTAACTCAGTGTTCTCATCTTGCCTGGGCAGAACAGATCCAGAGAGAAGAAATGGCCTATCCACTGGCCAGTGGTGGGGGAAATTGAGTGGAGTCAGGGGCAATGCCATCCCTCGACCGCACTTTATTTGCTGTGCTTTGATCCTCCGGGAAAGAGCAGAGCAGAGAGTGTGATTCCAAGGCTCAAGAGGCCTACACTAGACCCAGTTTCCTCTGCTTGATATGCATGGTAAAGCCTGCAGATAGCTAGCTGGCTGGTGCTGGCTGGAGAGGGTACCCTCAACACCTCAGCGGAAAGGGAACAGTGAGTCCACTCACTTGTCTGGCATGTCAACACAAGCTTTATCCCCAGAAACACATTGAAAGCCATTCCTTACTAAGTCCTGCTACACCGTGGCCTTCTTAAAACGCACCCTAGCCCTGCCCAGAAGACATGACAGGCGTTGTGTCTGTTCCGTAGGTGAGGGAAGTGAGATACACGGGAACTCAGTGACCTGAGCCAGAATGTTGCACAGCTGAAACGAGACTCAAATCCAAAGCCTTGACCTCTTCCCACGGCCCACACTGCTACAGGACACAGTCTTACATCTCCAATTGTGGTGCCTTGAGTGGCAACATCAGCATCACCTGGAGGCTGGTCAGTGATGCCAACGCTGTCTCTGCTCCAGGCTCACCGAAGGAGACAGTCTGGGGCCCAGTAATCCAAGCTTATTATGAGCACCAGGGGATTCTGAGATGTGTGTGGGTCTAATGACCCCTACCCACCAGGATGCTGCCAAGTCCAGTAAGAGAAAAATCTGCTCTGGCATCCACCGTGTCTTCTGATTTGTCTGGGTAGTTACAACTGAAGTACTCCTGATTCCTGGGTCCTCACAGTGTGCTTAGCAGCCCCCCCCATTTACAGGTGGCCTCAAAGAGGACGTGGGGCTCCAGCACCATCACGGTAGCACTGATAGGTCTCCCTGAGTCAGCATCCTCTCATTCTGTTTGCTTGGCCCCATTCACTTTTCTAAATGGCCTTAACTTTTACAGAGCCATGTTATGAGTTCTGACCAGAAAAAAAAAACCTCCAGAGGATGAGGATATTTTTAATTAAATTGTGTAAGCCACGCACTGCAGAATAAAAGCAAGGCCCCTGCATCTTGTGGCCCTTTCGCCTCAAGGGCAGCTACTTGCTTTCTCCCTGGCCTCAGCTGGGCCTCGCTGACAATATCTCTACCACCTCTTCTGGCCAATTAAAAAATCCCTGCTGTTGCTATTACCTATTTTCAGCTCCCAACCAGCCCCTTTGTCTGCCAGACACTGTCTTGCTCTCTTTTAAAAAGAAAAAAAAATCCTGAGATGACGCAACCCATTTTGATCACAGTTGTGTAGGATGCTTCATTTCCCTGCAACGCGGATTGATTGCGTGAACAGACCAGTGTTAGCAAGCAATTTGATGCAAGAGTGTACTGTTCATACAGATGCAGAACAGCTGGCCCTCTCCTTCCCAGCCCTCCAGGGGTGCTTGCTGCAGGCCCCCCCCCCCAAAAAACATGCAGGGAAGAAGGAAGCCCAAGCAAACCTTCTCTTCCCACCCAAACCCTAATTCATTTGCTGATGCATGCACAGGCCTCTTGAGCAGGTCCAGATAGTCTCTCCGGAAAGCAGTTCAACCAGTGCTTGTACACACACTCCAGTTCTTCTTCACATGCCCACTTGCTCCTGCACACACAAGTGTGTGTGGCGCACGCTGCTTCACTGGCCAGCATCTGCAATGGGACATTTCCTCGGCAGAGGTTTGCAGTCAATTCCAGACAATCTGAGAAAAAAAGACTGAGCGACCTTAGGCCCCTGGGTGTGGGTGGAGTTTCCCAAGGGCTCTGGAGTTTCTTCCCCAGTTAACCGACCTTCAACAGCACACTACCCTGTGCTGTCCAACCAATCCCACAAAAGTTACTAGGTTCACATATACTCCGGGGAGGTAAAAGTGAGGCTAGCTGGCCTATCCTGAGACAGATCAGAGAAGCAAGAACATGTTCTGGCCATGCCAGGAATTTTTAAAGCCGACAGAAGACAGGTCCGGAAAACCGTGGAAGTCGGGGAGAGCATCAGAGCTTCCAGTCTGGGATTAGGGATCATGAGGACAAGACTCCAGGAAGGAGCCAGGAGGAAGGGGCTTAGTTTTGCTGGGGAAGGTCATGCAAGGGGTGTGAACAGGGAGCCACTGAAGACCGGGCAAACATCCTGGAAGGATAGTTCTCAAGGATGACTTGACAGCAGGAAGTAAGAAAGGGTCAGGCACCTAGCTATGACCCTGGCAGTGGCAGGGAGGGAAGTGGGTGGATCCCAGAGCCTGCGGCAGGTATGGGAGGAGAGCTGAAAGCTGTGATGGATGGATGAGAACTCAGGGCGCTCATCCTTACATATAACTAACTGTGCTTGTGCCCTGAGCTCATTACATTGGTGTAGATATCTCCTGATACGTGTGCGTATATTTTCAGTTTAAAATGGAGGGGTGTGCTGCACCTAAGGACACCTCGTCTGCAGAAAGGAGCAAGCTTGACATTGTCAAATATTTGCTGAATCAAGCCAAATGTGTCAGCCACCAGGTAAAACAAAAGATGCGCAACCTGTCATCTACGCAAGAGACGTCAGGACATCCTACGCTCTCACAAGTGTCACCCAGTAAGGATGTTCAGACCTCAGGTGACTCAACCAGAAAAAAAAGTGTGCCACTGATGCTCCGATGGAACGCAGAGGAGGTGGTGATGCAATTGCCCCCAGCTTGGTGGCGCTATCGCTGATTTTTTTTTATATAAACAGTGGAGATAAGCAATGGAGACCCAGCAATAAGGGGACTTAGTGTAAGAGAAATCCCTAATGAACTCTCAGGGACAGGAAATAGTCAAAGTCCCTGAAACTGGCAAGGGCACCTGAGGAAGGGGGAAAGGCCTGGGGGCCACCCCTAAGTAAGAGGTCAAGTTAGAGGATAACCTGGAAAGAGAGAGGAGTCACTCTAGGAAGAGGCAGTGCTCCCCTCAGCTGCTGGGATGACAACTAGAGTCCTTTGAGCTTGGTGACATCGTGCCCCGTGGTGACCTGGAAAAGAGACACTTAATGTAATGCCGACAGCATAGACCGGAACATGAAAAGAAGTGAGGAAACAAGGGATGAACAGGGATGTCTTCCTGAAGTTTGGCACCAAACAAAAGCAGTGACAAAGGGAGTTGACTGGGGAGCAGGGAGGCATCGGCACAAGGCTTTCATGCGTAAGCTGAAAGAGGCGCACATCGGATCGTAATAACAGTTTATGGGGCTGTGGTGTAGCTCAGGGGTAGAGTTGTTACCCAGCGTGTGTAGGGCTGTAGGTTCTACTCCTAGAGAGAGAGGGGGGAGGGAAGGAGGGAGGGAGAGAGAGAGAGAGAGAGAGAGAGAGAGAGAGAGAGAGAGAGAGAGAGAACAAGATAGCAAAGAAGAGACAGAAACACAACCAGCCTCTCACACCTAGTGTCCCAAGCTACAGCCTCAACCTAGGCTCCTGCCCACCTTGAGTCCTGCCCCATGCTCACACTCAGCTATGGGACCCTGGGACCCTTCTCCTTGTAACTTCCGACTTCCTCCATCCTTCAGTCCCAGATGCCTCTGAGCTGTATCTTAGACTCCCCTCTCTGCTTCAACCCAGACGCAGCCCCTGGCTTGCGCTCCCTGCTTTCTCTTGTTCACCGCTCCCTCCCTTTCATTTCCCCCGCCCCCATCCTATAGCCACCAGAGAAACCTCCTCAAGAAACCCAGATCATGTCACCCCACTGCTTCCCCCATGCTGCTTTTCCTGCTGTGTTCAGGATAAACTCTAGAATCCTCATGACTAACAGATGACGGCCCCTGCTATCCCAAGCCCCCATGTCCTCCAGACTCCCCTCCTCTCTGCGTTGCAGACTCATCAACCTTTTCTAGGTGCTTGGAAGCTTTATCTGCCACAGGACCTTGGTATACGCATCCGCCTCCTCGACATCTTCTCCTCAACGACTGCAACTCATCTTTCAGGTCTCAATGGAAATTGCATGGCCCCCTGAGTTCTTTACGGGCAAAACAATAGAAGATATGTCCTCTTTGTCTTTGTGTGGAACTTGACCATTCTCTACGTAGAGTCTGTGGTGCTTGTGAAGAATTTCACAGGGCGGAAGGGGGAGAGCTCAAGCTGCCCCTCCACCATGTGATCCTTCCACTCAGCCGCCCAAGACCTAGGAGTATAGGTGTTCGCTATAAAGGAATAGTTTTGACTGCTCTTAGGGCATGGCTTCCCAGTCACTGTCAGGGTTTCTATTGCTATGCTAAATACCATAGCCAAAAGTAAATAATAAATAAATAAATAATAAGCGACTCATGGAGGAAGGGGTTTCTTTCAGCTTACAGTTCCACATTACAGGGCATCCCTGAGAAAAGCCAGGGCACGAACTCAGACGAGGCAGCAATCTGGAGAGGCTGTGGAGGGGTGCTGCTTACTGGCTTTGCTCCTCGTGGCTTGCTCAGCCTGCTTTCTTTCTTTTAAAAAAAACCATTTTATTTAACTTTAATTTATGTGCATTGGTGTGAGAGTGTCAGATCTTGGAGTTACAGACAGTTGTGAGCTGCTATGTGGGTGCTGGGAATTGAACCCGGGTCCTTTGGAAGAGCAGGCAGTGCTCTTAAACACTGAGCCATCTCTCCAGGCCCTCAGCCTGCTTTCTTATAGAACCCAGGACCAGCAGTCCAGAGACTGCACCACCCACAGTGATCCAGCCCCTCACATGTCAATCCTCAATCAGGAAGGTGCGTTATAGACTTGCCCACAGGCCAGTCTGGTGGGAGAATTTGCTCAATTGAGGTTCCCTCATTCCAGATGACTCCAGCTTGTGTCAAGTTGACATAAAACCAGCCAGCATCTCATCCCCAGAACAGAGGCTGTTTGTATGGTTAGCAAGTCACAATAGGTCCTTGGCCAAGTCTTGTACTTGGGAGCCATTTAATGTACGTGTTGAAAACAAGCCAATCAGCCAGTCACTCCTGGAGCTCTGGCAAGGCCTGGAAAGGCAGAAAATAAGAGGCCAGGCCTGTATGAATGTGTCCAAATGTCCTCTGAGGCACTCCCCAGGCCCCCGCTGTAGATCTGAGGGAGACAGAAGGCCTCAGGGAGAGCATTAGCACCAATCACTGAGAAGCAGGGGACACTAAGGAGGTGGGGAAGGTGGCCAGGCTAGCCCAGAAAGTATTCTTGCAGTGGGGTCTATGGAGTTCCTCCACGGGGCCAGTCTCTTCTATGGAGACAAAACGAACAGCTAATAGTTACTATTTCATAAAATGCAGATTATTAGCTTGCTATGTCCTTTTTTTTTTTTTTTTTTTTTTTAAGTTTTTCAAGACAAGGTTTCTCTGTGTTATCTTGGCTGTCCCTGACTCGCTTTGTAGACCAGGCTGGCCTTGAACTCACTTTTTGAGACACGAAATTACTTACTTTTCTTACCACTCTCGACAAAATACTTGATAGAAGTAACTTACCAAAGGAGTGGTTTACTATACTTCATGACTGCTGGGGCACAGCCCATCAAAGCAGGTGCATTGGCAGGCTCAGGAGTGTGAGACAACAGCTCCTAATTTCCTGAGAGAAACAGGAAATGGAGATGGCACCAGAAGCCGCTCAACAGGGCCCTCCATCTGCCAGCTGGGTCCTAAAGTTCCTCTAATACAGTGCCACCGGGTGGGACCCAAGTACTTAAGCACATGGGATTGTGGGAAATGTCTCATATTCGACATATAATGAGCTCTAAAAGAACCCTCAGTAAGCAAGGGTCCAGAAGGAGCCTCCCAGCCGGTGCTTGGAGTCCTGCTGGCCCATGCACACAGGAAGAAACCCCAGCAAGAAGAGGCTTCCCAGAACCACAGGGGAGCCTGCTCTCCTAATTGTGGCAATGAAAAAAAAAAGCCCCTAGGTGGCCCAAGAGGTGCTTAGTGTAAAACTGGGAGATGAAAAGACTATCAGGACAGTGGGGACAAAAGGTGACATTACCCTTACCTTACCCGCTCTGGGACCCAGCAGCAGGAAGATTTGGCAAGCTGATCAACAGTCTGCTCCCTTTAGTGATTCCAGGGACAAAAAAAAAAAAAGCATGGGAAGAGGGCTACAAAAAAGAAGGATGGAGAAGGGAAATGAGGAAAGTGATAGATGTGGAGGTGCCACCACAAGTCCATACTGAAGGAACCCACGTTGTTAGGGTCACAGGGGACGACCCTGAAGATGACTGTCTGCTGGAGCAGACTGCTAGGGACCAACCCAGTCACCCTTCCAGCCACCTTCCAGCCACCTTCCTCAGGAGGGCACAGGCCCTACCAGGAAAGCAAATGACGCCTCCCTCAGTAGAAGGTGGAATGGCCAGCGCTCACCACAGATGAATTCTGAGTCAGCCAGAGCATTATATCCTTGTCTGTCACCTTAGGTGCTATCCTACTGTGGTGTTATAGGTGGGCTGTGAGCTCACCCTGCTTTTGTGTCCTACTTTGGGAATGGCAGAGTTACGATGAGGGTGGGGTGGGTCCTACAGGTTCACCTGGGCTAACCAGGGTGGGGCGGGTCCTACAGGTTCACCTGGGCTAACCAGGGTGGGGCGGGTCCTAAGGGTTCACCTGGGCTAACCAGGGTGGGCGGGTCCTAAGGGTTCACCTGGGCTAACCAGGGTGGGCGGGTCCTACAGGTTCACCTGGGCTAACCAGGGTGGGCGGGTCCTACAGGTTCACCTGGGCTAATCAGGGTGGGCGGGTCCTACAGGTTCACCTGGGCTAACCAGGGTGGGCGGGTCCTACAGGTTCACCTGGGCTAACCAGGGTGGGCGGGTCCTACAGATTCACCTGGGCTAACCAGGGTGGGCGGGTCCTAAGTGTTCACCTGGGCTAACCCACAGGCTTGTGAGAAGTGACTTGCCATTATGGAGAAGTGAGGGTTTACCCGTGGCTCTGTCTGTTCTTTTCCCTTCCAGCTGGCTTGCAGCCAGAGAATATTAAGATTTCTCCCCAGGATGCAAGGATCCCGGGACTACACCAACTGTCAAACACTCATACCGTAGTTAAGAATACTGGCTGACCTTACGGAAGGCTTAGGTTCAGTTCCCAGCACCCAAGTGGCAATTCCCAGGCTGCTGTTCACTCCAGCTCCAGGGGACCTGTTGCCCTCTTCTGGCCTCTTAAGGAACTGCATAAATATGTTGCACTTAAATACACATAGGAAAAAATACTCATACACATAAAACAAAAAGCAAACAAACAAAAAACACTGATGTCTCAAGGTGCATCACAGGGAGGCAGTTTGGGGGTGGATGATGTTTTATCTAGCCACAATTCCAGCTCTCTGCCCTTTACTACCCACCTCCATACCCCCACACACACAGTCATCCTGATAGCTTTGGATGATGGAAACACCCCTCCCTTTAAAAGGCTGGTGGTCCCTGGGGCTTGGTAGTAGCTAGACTGACATTCCAAAAGCTTCCAATGGGCTGAGCTTCCTCCTACCCCTCGCTTCAGCTCAACCCCTGATTTCCACATTGTAAGCATCACCCAGAGGGATGCTGATAAAGAATGCAGATTCCCAGGCCAGCCTCCAAGTGTTCTAACTCACTGATTCTGGAGAGGGTCCAGGGTGCTGCATTTTGACTAACACCTTCTCCGTCCCAGCTCAGGCGTCTCAGAACAGGCTAGAAGATGCTGAATTAGAGGCGCTGTGGCTTCATGGCGGTCCTCCCATTCCTGGCTTGGGATGATGGGAGCTGTGTTTCACCTGGCCGCTTCTCCTGAACGGGTTCATTACTGGAGCTCTTAGCCACAGTCCCGATCCAGTGATCCGGTGAGCTGGCAGGCTGCGTGTCACCTGAGTAGGGGACTGGAAAGTAGGCCATTGTGCTTGGCTGGGCAGATCCCATCCCCCCACTCCACCCAGCTGCTACTTCCTTCCCCGCCTCTCCCATAGAACTCTGCTTCCAGCACCCACTCCACCATCTAGGAGAGAGACCTGGCCCAGAGCTCTGGGGGCAGAGAGTCCTGGAGAGAGGCTTCCTTCTGAAGACACACACACACACACACACACACACACACACACACCTGGCCCAGAGCTCTGGGGGCAGAGTGTCCTGGAGAGAGGCTTCTTTTTGAAGACACACACACACACACACACACACACACACACACACACACACACACGGGTGGGGGAGCGCCTACAAGAGCCCACAGCAGAGGGGTCTGGGCTGGCGGGGGTGGGGGGAACACAGAGTGGATAGATGGACTAATGGCCCAGGCCTAGGAAGCTGCCAAATGTCAGCCCATTGTGGCCAAGGGCCAACCTGGACCTTAGAGGAGCCAGGCCCTCTAGTCAGTGTTGGCCCAGCTGAGCCTGCAGCCCTCTTCTTTGTCCTTATAAGGGTCCACAGCTCTCGGGTAAGAGGATACAATGTGTTCAGCCTCTGCATCCTCAGGCCCCTTACCCAATACATGGGGTCTTCCTCGCCCAACATCATCTCTACCTGACCTTTCCTGTCTCTTCCTCTCCACCCTCCTCTGCCCACCCCCTAATTTCTCTTGTCTGTTTTCCTTCTCCAGGATAGCAACACTATGTGGTTCAATACCTGGCTCCTGCCCGGGCTGAGCCATGGCCACCCACAGATGCTCACTCTGGGGTGCTCCCTCCCAGTTCCTAGCAAGCTGAGGAAAGTGCAAAGCAGAAGCAAACGCTCAGCTATCCATGAGAAGCCAGAGCAGTCTCCACCTGGGTGGATTTGGAGGCTTTGCCATCCCAGGCATCCCTCTCCAGTCCAGACTGACTTTCGGGCTCTCCAAGCCTCATGCCTCCAGGCGCTTCCTGCCCCATCTACTAACCCACCATCACAAGCTGGAGACAAGCCTTAGAGGAGCCCAGCGAGCTCAGTGGGCGATGGCTATGGCTCTGCCCAAGCCAGGGAGAGTAAAGAGGAAGTGCCCTATTCCCTCTCAGCCCTCCCTTCTTTGCACTCTTTGGGGGCTGCCCTCTCTTCCTACTCCCCCACAGTGGGCTGGCAGAGCCCACACACCTCCATGGCCAGATCACTGCTTTATGGCATCTTCCCTGACAAATGGCAACACAGTTGAGGGTCTTTGGGTCTTGTGAGATCATATGGGAGAGGCAGATCCTGCTCAGAGCCTGTCTACATCACAGCTGGCCACTCTGTAGATGTCTGACAAGTCATTGTCAGGAGTGCCAGGGACTGAGCTACTGCTTGGCTCAAAGCTCCGAGCAGCCTTGAAGGACAAGGTGACTTGTGCCCACATTGTGCTGTGATGCTTTCTGCCAGAAGACTGTGCAGACAACAAAGGGCAGGCTCTGAAGGAGCCAGCAAGGAGGTAACTTAGGATGGGGCAGGTGACAGAGCTGACAGACGTCAGTTCTGAGAGCCTGTGGGCCCCTGCCAGCCATATTGTGACAAGCTTCTCTTGGCAGGAAAGTCTCACATTGGAGGTATCAGATCTGCAACATGGCCGCACCCAGATTCCTGCCACCCCACACAAGAGCCAGGGAAAAGAGCACCCAAAAAGAAAGCGAGGCTGAATGGTGGGGGTTGGTTGGACAGGGGCAACACTCCGTGTAGGCATCGACCTTTCCAGGCCGTGCAAGGAAAAGGGGGTCCAGGAAAGACCCGCCCTCTCGGAGATTCTGGTGGGGAGAAATGGACTCTCCATCCTTCTTGATACGATATATGATATATAACATTTATCTCCACCCCATTTGTTGTCGTTGTTTTGGTTGCTTTTTTTATTATTATTATTTTGAGACAGGGTTTCTCTGTGTAGCTTTGGCTGTCCTGGACTAGCTTTGTAGACCAGGCTGGCCTCGAACTCACAGAGATCTGCTTGCCTCTGCCTTCTGAGTGCGGGGTCCATTTTTTTTTTGGTAGAATCCTTATGTACCCAAGAAATCCTTCTGCCTCAGCATTCTAAGTAGTTAGGACCATAAGTATGAGCCACCATGCCTGGCTTATTCCATTTACAAGCGTTTTATGACCCTGAGATCCTCTGGGGCTCGGAGAGAATTTGAAATCGCAAGAGGGAGGTCTGAGCTCAGCTTTCCACTGTCCTTGGTGGCACTGGACAACAGCTCATCCCTGTAGGCCTCAGGTATTTGGCTATGGGATGGAGACAACAGCCAATAGCTTGCCTCCTGGGGCTGCTGCACGATATGAGAAGTGACAGGAGAAAGCTGTCCTCCTGGGTTATTCAGAGGAGACCCCAGAGCGGTGAGCAAAGCTGCAAGAGATCATTCCTTCATTCCCTCCCTGCTACAAACACACCAGATCCTCCGACTCCTCCAGGGTGGCCCGGCCTCACCCCTCTGCCCGTCACTGTCTCACTCACTCACTCCTGCTTTGCCCTCAGCTGTGTGGTAGATGAAATGGATTTCTCCAACATGGAGCTGGACGAAGCCCTCAGGAAGTTTCAAGCTCACATCCGCGTGCAGGGGGAGGCCCAGAAGGTAGAGCGCCTCATAGAAGCTTTCAGGTGAGATCCCTTTCCCAGCTCCTCCACCCACCCCACCCCCAGCCCCACCCCCACCCCCACCCCACCCCCCAGGCCCTCCAAGCATCCACTGATTCCTGAGAGGCAGAGATGGTAAGAAAAAGCTGCCGAAATTCTGGGCCACAGAGATACTGAGCTGGGCAAAGCTTTTCTGGTATAGGCGGGAAGGTGGGGGCTGCATGGGGGGGGGGGGAAAGACCAGAATCCCTTAATGAGCCCTCCAAGCTGGGAGCCACATGGGACCCTCCCAGTGGGTGCCCTTTGCTCACCTACAGACAGCCCATTGTATTAAGCACATGTGGGCCAGGGATCTCCCTGGTCCCCAAACCCTTCAAGAGCTGGGGCCGGGGGATCTGATGGTCCTGCCCCACATCCCCCGCAGCCAGCGCTACTGCATGTGCAACCCCGAGGTGGTGCAGCAGTTCCACAACCCGGACACCATCTTCATCCTGGCCTTTGCCATCATCCTTCTCAACACCGACATGTACAGCCCCAACATCAAGCCTGACCGGAAGATGATGCTGGAAGATTTTATCCGCAACCTCCGAGGTGAGGAGGCTGGACTGGGTAGGTGGGGTGAGGGTGCTGCACAGTGCAGCCCGGTCCCGTCCTTGTTAATTTTGTGAGTATGTGCTCTAACTGTTAGTGTCACTTGCCCTTAGGACCTGGTCACCCCTAACATGCTTGAAAGGTTGCATACTTTCTAGCATACTGAATGTCCAGGTGCTGTAGCCCTACTCAGAGCACCAGGGTCCTATCTATAACAACGCCTCTGCCTTCTGTGTACGTATGGTGGACCGTCCCCACTAGGTGGCCTCAGGGACATTGGCACTAGAATGGTGTCTGGGTGGCGCCAGCTCCTCTCACTTCATGACAGAGACTGGGAGTAGGACATCTGAGCTCCTCACATTCGGCTTCGCAGCCACCTGATAGATCTACCAGAGAAACCTTTCTATTTGATACCATGCACCTCGCACAGGGACCAGACCAAAGCTATCAGCATATAACGTATGTAATATTGATAGCTTTGGGCATTAAAAAAAAATCAGAGTGCTGGGTGTTGTGCTGCACACCTGTAATCCCCAGCTCTTGGGAGGATAAAACAGGAGGATCGCTGCTTGTTCAAGGTCAGCCTGGACTATAGAATAATACCTTGTCTCCAAAATCTAAAGCAGAAAACAACCAAAGTTATTTGTGTGTATGTGTTTAATAAAGTAAAAGCATTCTACAAGGTTCACTACAGAAAAAAAAGAAGAAGAAGAAGAAGAGCCAGCCCCTGTTACCTGCCATGCCCTCAAGCCACACTTTCAATGGTTCTCAATTGCTTAGTGATTTGTTTTGCGGTGCTAGGACAGAAGCCGGGGACTTCTGAAAGCTCAGCCAGCCCTCTGGCGCTGAGCTACATCCCCAGCCTGTTGGCTTTGTATTTAGCGTTCCTTCCACACCAATAAATGGCATGCTGTTCCTTTCTTCCTATCTCTTGTTATAAACACAGACTATATAAGATGTATAAATATGACAGGAGTTTATATTCATGGACGCCCGTGTGGTCACACCTGTGACTACGAACTGGCCGTTTCCGACACCCCTGGAACCTTCTCTCTCATCGCATCCCACCCGAGGCACCTGTCTAAGCTTTAGCACTGTCGTGCCTTCCAGTGCCCTCAAGGTATAGAAATGGAGGCACACATTCCACATACTGTGCTGTTTGCAGTTTTTCACTTAGTGAAGTTTTATTTTAGCATTGGATCAATGGTCTATTATGTAGAGTTTTATCTGCTTTCTTCATCCACTGCCACTAAAACCAGTCCTGGGATAAGAGAGCCGAGTGAAGACAGCCCAAAGCTGAGTCCTCAGAGCATCTTCCTTAGAGTTGGCATTTACCTTCATATCCAACTTGGCTCCTCGTGCTTCTACCATTAAAACATCAGACCAGACATGAGTGGCAATCCTTCACATCTGGACGGTACCCTAGGCATTTTGTCTCCTAGTCAGTGTCACCCTGGCATCTCCTACACTGCGTTCTTGGCTCCTGGACATCACAGCTTTTTCATTTTTTTAGTTGTTTTCCAAAGAAAGGAAACATTGGAGATAAATTCAGAACTTAAGTTCTGAATCTGCCTTCGTGTGTGATCGGGAAACACCTGGAATAGAATCCCAGGCTGGAAATACATAGGTTAGATGTGGGCACTGAAGTGTTGCTCTGCCATCCCAGTACCTGACCTTTGGACAGTTGTTTTCATCTGTGTCTGAACACTTACCTGTTCTTCTGTTTGTCTTCATGTAGTGAGGTCTCACAGGATATGCCTTTTTTCACCCATAGTTCTGGGTCAATCATTTTAGTCTAAAAACTCATGTCTAGCTGTGTGAGGTTTTCTGCTACATAGTTATGCTTCCATGTGTGCAAGGAATTGTTTCCAGGACCCCCTTGGATGCTCAAGTTCCGTGTGTGTGTGTGTGTGTGTGTGTGTGTGTGTGTGTGTGGTGTTGGCATATATCATTCACACTCCCTCCTTATGCTCTAAGTCATCTCTAGGGCCAATATGACACAAATGTAAACAGTTGTTACACTGTATTATTTAGGTAATGAAGACAAGAAAACACATCTGTACATGTTTGGGACAATTGCAGATCTTGGACTACCTTTGATTGACAATTGGTTGAAGAAAAGCTATGGGTACAGAAGCCACGCGGTGCACTGTACACTGTGCACGGTGCTTTCTCCGTGTTCTCATAGCTTTCTTTAACCCCTGGAACTCAAGTGTCAGAAGCCTGTTTCATTTGCTCTTATAGTAGTTCTCTATACAGCCATTTCCTTGGCTGGCTTTCTGGAAGATGTTCTTCTGCTTTACCTTTTGAGTCTTCTTCCTGGCTCTCCATTCCCACTGTCATTCTACTTTTTATTTCCATCCTATAGCTTTTTTTGCTCACCAAGGGTTACCAGAGTGTAACACTGGGAAGCAGGACAGGGGAGGGTCTCGCTGCCTGTGCCATCCCAAGACACTGGCCTCCTAGTTGCTTCCTGCTCAGCTTTTAGGTTCCCAGTCAGAGAAGACTCCTCTCCCCATTCCACAAGTTGCTGGGCACCGTGTCCCCTGCTAAGGGGGAGGGGAAGACCCAGAGAGAAAGGATTGCAAAGAGGACAAGACAGACGATATCCATGCTCACGGGAGACACAGGGTGAGGTCACAGAAGACAATAGAATATACAGAAGACACAGAAGACAATAGAAATGTGGAATCGAAGATGCTTAGCAGGAGCCTAGAGGCCCCAGGAAAGAGGCCGGGGTGTTCAAGGCAGAGGACATTAGCAGACAGGGCTGAAAAGTGTATCTTCCCTTTAGCGGGAGTGGGGAGCCAGTTGTTAAAGCTCAGAGACAAAACAGAATCAGAATTCCGCCCACCCCACCCCACACCCACCCCGGGGCTTCCCTGGGGAGGGAAATCTTGCCCCTCTTGTCTGAGGCTCTGACCCTGACCCTCCCATGTTGGTAGGTGTGGATGATGGCGCTGACATCCCCAGAGAGCTGGTGGTGGGCATCTATGAAAGGATCCAGCAGAAGGAGCTCAAATCCAATGAGGATCATGTCACATACGTCACCAAGGTGGAGAAGTCCATCGTGGGTATGAAGACGGTAAGTGGCCACGCAAAGCAGCACTCCCAGGCAGCCATCTTCCATGTCCTATCCTTTCTTCCGGAAGCCTCTCCTAGTCTGTTCCTCCCCTTTCACGTAGTCATCTCTCTGTTGGCCATAAATTGAGTTTGTGCTGCGTGCCAGGCACCACATCCTTTCCCCCTTTGCATAGTTTCCTCATCCCTCTTGCCCCCAGCTGCTGTCACTAGGATGAGATGTCAAAAAGGACGAGCTGGTGACCTACAGTTAAAACATATGGATTGCCAGTTGAGAAAGTTTAGGGTGCCCTTCACAGGAAGCAGTGGATAACAGGCATGCCTGGGTAGTCCAGATGAGAAGAAGACAGAAAATGAGCTACATGGACTGTAGGTTGTGGCAGCCTGGGCC
Source organism: Acomys minous (assembly GCF_964271855.1). NCBI lineage: Eukaryota > Metazoa > Chordata > Mammalia > Rodentia > Muridae > Acomys > Acomys minous. The sequence goes on from NC_140500.1 coordinate 24,172,714, forward strand.
CAGACAACATGTTCTAATGTGCAGTGAGTATTAAAGCTGGCATCCTCTGTGGCTCACTGTGCTACTGGCACCATACACTGAGTGCAGACAAAGCAGGGAAGGTTCCTGTCCCTCCCACTGGAGGGCGCCTTTGAGCTCTGTTTGTGAACTCCCTCCTCCACCTAGAAAAGAGCTTCGTATCAGAGCCGCTATAGCTGAGGGCTCAGCATGCCTATGCTCTGCAAGCCAGTTGATAATTTACTTACTAGGCTAGATCCCAGGGCTTTTATAATCCTCTCCCCCTTGCACACTTGCATTTGGGTGTGCAGTAAAGAAATGGGTAGCAATTTCACACACGCATGGTTATAGAGGCGGGGAGCGGCTGACAGGTTTTGAACACTCTGAAGGCTTATTTCAGTTTCTGTTCTTCATCCCATAATCTCATAATCCCATTATGAATGAATCCTTTCTCTCAGTATGCTGCCCTGGGGCATGATGAAGGGAACAGACCCTGCCTCCCTCTACCCCTACCCCCACCCCCTCACCCCAGCCCCCCTCACCCTACACCAACCACCCCACCCCCACGCCATGAGAGGTCAAAGGTCAAGTGTTAGCCCAGGCCCATTCCCTGGAACTCTATCTCCTCATCTGGAAAGTGGGTGCCATGGGCCGGGGGAGGGCCCTGGAAGCTTCCCTGTAGAGCCCTGTCTGGGTTCCAGGTGCTGTCCATGCCACACCGCCGCCTGGTCTGCTGCAGCCGGCTCTTCGAGGTGACCGATGTGAACAAGCTACAGAAACAAGCTGCACACCAGAGAGAAGTGTTCCTCTTCAATGATCTGCTGGTGGTGAGCAGTACAGGCCAGGGCGGGAGGGGGGAGGGCAGGATGGGGGAGGGCAGGGTAGATGAGGCTGGTGCTGTGCTGAGTCCTTGCCTACTGGGACGGGGTGGGACATGCCCAAGCATGCAGGCACTCACTGGGCAGGGTGGACCAAGATAAGCCATTCCTGCTTGACACACCATGAATCTGAGGCACACAGTCAGGTCAAAGTGGAAAAGAGCCAGACCCCAGACAGCCTGCCTCTATAATACTGAAAACCTGAGGCAAGGCATCGGCAAGGCACCACATTCCTGCCTGGGAGGTCATCAGAAGGCCACTGTCCCTGGGCCCACGGAGTGGTTGGATAGCACTTGTCCAAGATGCAAAGAGGCAGGCAGGGTGAGTAAGCTCCTGCAGCCCTGTGCTCTCAGGCCTTCTCTGTAAGGGAGTCACACAGAAAGCTCTGCAGGATCCCACAGAAGGGCCCCTCTCTCTCTCCACCCTGCCATTCTGGCCCCATGACTCTTTGGGGGGGGGGGGGAGGCGTGTCCTCCTCCTGTAGCCGGAATAGCAGAACACCTAGGTGCCTGCCATTTGCAGAGCCAATGAGAAAAGGTAGAAACAACACCTCAAAACTGTTCTGTTTAGAGATCAGACAATCTGAGAAGACAGTGTATCAGCATCTTTAAAACCTGCCTTGCACCTCATCTCTTTGCAGCAGGTTATTAGGGGAGCGGCATAGGGCAACACAGGCAGTGGGTCATTCTGGAGGCCAGTCTTGTCCGTGGGTCAGGCAGTCATTTTGGGGGATTTGTGATGTCCACACTTCTCTGGTTCTTGTTCCCACACTTGGCCTCATGAAGCAGAAGTTTGGGCTCAGGCACTTATTGAAACACTGAGTAGTCACTGACTGTATTAACTCTTTATTTCTGCAGGAGCGTTGGGTCTAGGGGGGAGGGGCAAATCATTAACAGTGTGTGTGGACAACCAGTGATAGCTTATTTGTGCGGGTTCCGTTTTTGCAGGATGGAGTACAAATGTGTCTATATGATACAGGATATTAAATGCTCCTCTCAGTCCCTCTGTCCTTTATCACTCCCAAAGAGCAGCGGTACATTTCTGGAGTGCACATCAGGGCCCACCAGGCTTCAACGGGATAAGAAATAAGCCCCATCTTTTGCCCCAGGCTCCCCCAATCCCAGAGGTCTCTGAGCTCATTTTCTGCACACTCCTGGTTGCTCAAATACCTGGCCCCAGGAGCTGCTTCCCACTGGCAGTTGCTCCTTCTCTTCCCATCCCAAAGCTCCTCTAGGTGTGGTCACCTCCCTCTCTCCAAGCAGGTCTCTAATTGAATGTGGCCTCCCGGGTGGCCTCTCGCCCAGGCAAGGCAGCCTGTCCAAGTGCCTTTGATTTCTGATTCTGTTTTACTTCATTTGCCCCTAGCTTTGCTTTGACTTTGCTGGATGGGTCGAGGGGTTTTCTCCTTAACTGTCTTCCTCCTCCATCACATGAGCCTCTGGAGAGCGGGCTCTCTGTCACATCCATTCTTCCACATCCTCTGTGCCCAGCGCATAAGAGGTGCTAAATAAAATATAAGCGCACATGTTGAGCAACTGATGAACTGATCTTTCATTTTAGACAGAAATGAAAGAAAAAGAAAGAAAGAGGGGAAGGAGGGAGAAATGGGAGGAAGAGGAAGAGAGGGAGGGAGGGAGGGGAGAAGGAAGGATGGAGGCAGAAAGGAAAGAAGGAAGGAAGGAAGGAAAGCTAATGACGGAACTCTATCCAATGGTGGTAGGATCAGTGACTGGGTTTCAGTGGAGACTTGGGGGTTGCTTTTCGTTTGTTGGTTTAAATAGGATTTTGAAAGGAAGCTTTCTCTAAGGAGCATTTGGGTTAACTTAACTAATGAGAGGAATCTGGCCATGCAGAAAGCTGCAGGGAGAGTTGTAGAGAGGGAACGGCTGCTACAGAACTGAGCTAGGCTGCTACAGGCTGCAAAAAAGGAGGTCAGTGTGAGGCCAGCATAAAGCCCATCTGGGGCAGAGGCTGAGTCTGGGAGGACATACAGGCCAGAGCTTCTAATGCGGAAGTAACGGGATCCAGTGGGGTTTAAGCAGTGACTGGCCCGTGTGTATGGACCACCAGGTTGGAAGGAGGGGGAACTGTTCTGATGTGTAGAGGTGCGCATCTCCGTGTATTGACAGTGCCCATAGTGTCTCTGGGTATTGGTGCCTGTCCATGTGCACACACATTTACAGGAGCCCCCTCATCTGTTTCCGTCCCTCCCCTGGGCAGATTCTCAAGCTGTGCCCAAAGAAGAAGAGCTCCTTCACATACACCTTCTGCAAGGCAGTCGGCCTGCTAGGCATGCGGTTTCACCTCTTTGAGAATGAGTGTGAGTCCTCCCGGGAGCCCCCAGAGGGTGGAGGCTTCCCCAAACACCAGCCTTCCCTGCACCTAGCTGCCCAAAGCTCACTGCTGGGGATCGGGCTGGATTTCAGATTACTCCCATGGCATCACTCTGGCAACTCCACTCTCGGGCTCTGAGAAGAAGCAGGTGCTGCATTTCTGCGCCCTGGGCTCCGACGAGATGCAAAAGTTCGTGGAGGACCTGAAGGAGTCAATTGCTGAGGTGACAGAGCTGGAACAGATTCGGATAGAGTGTAAGGATGGCCCCCTCCCCCCCCCACCCACTCCCCCCCTCTACCCCCCTACCCCACCCACTCCACCTACCTCCCACCCCCACCTCCTCACCCCCACCCCCACACCCCCACTCCCCCCGACCCCTCATGCCTCCTATCCCCACACCCCCACCCACACAACCCACCCCCCACCCCCACACACCCCGACTCCCAAGGCAGAAAGATGGGGTCCGCAAAGCAGAGGCAGCATGCATACACACCTGCCTCTGCCTCCTGGGAACTGTCACTCCTCCACTGCCCCAACCCGAGCCAGCCCCCCTCACCCCTGAATTTCTAGCCCCGCTGCCACATTCCATCCCAATGTGGGGTTGCTTCACAACTGAAGTGAGCCCCACCTCCCAGAGTACACACTGGTGTCTACACGGGGCGCACAAGGGCCTTTCTCACCTAGAATGCTGTTGCTACGTTTCCACTTATAGTCACAGTAGCCTACAAGGGAGCTGTTACGTCCCGTTTGAGAGATGAAGCTCAGAGACAGTAACCAGTGCTAATGCGCAGGCAGAGCTGGCATAGGCAGTTAAGGCTGATGGTTGGTCTCACGGTCTTTCCCCTGTGGGACTGAGGTTCTGTGTATAGTCTCCTAAGAAAAACGCTCAAAATTTGGCTAAACTGAAACCCAAGCAGGTTGCTCCTTGGCAAGTGGGACGGTGCGTTGAGTGCCTGCTGGTTTTGTACAACATTGGTTTCCGTGGACTCAGGGGTGTCACAAACAAATTCTTTTCAAGGGTTGGACTAGTTACCTTAGAGGGCCCTGTTTAGCTCTTTGTTCTTGAACATTCTCAAAGGTGTGTCTGGAGATGGATTTATTTTGCCCCTGGTCAGAATGTCACAAATGGCTCCAAACTGCTTAGAGAGGCGCTGCCCGCCTGGCCTCGGCAGTACTGAGGGAGAAACATTTCGTCTAGCCCGGAGGAGTGAGGGAGAGCACGGGACAGCCTAGAAGTCCATTCTCAGAGCATCAGAGGAGCAGATCTGGTCAGAATCCATTATATCAAGGGGCAGGGAGAAAGCCGCTTCGGCAGCTGACTTTGGGGGGGGGGGGGTGCCGCGTCGGGGTGGACAAGAAAGCCAGAAGGAAAGTAGGTAGGGGGCTGCCTCCAGGTCTTCAGATGAAGAGAAAGTGGGTGACAGGGAAAGGTGGCCGTGGAGGCAGGCAGGAGAAGAAATGAGTCAGCAAGGAGGCAAATGGAAGGCACAAGTAGCCACCATTTCAGGGCCCCGCTACGCACCTAGCACTGGGCAGGCGGCAGGACCCAGCATTTAGTTCCTACAACTCCCCTTGTGTGCACACCGTGCTCTTCCTCTTGTAAGCAAGGCAACTGAGGCCAGCAGCACTTAAAATGGGGGTCCAAGTTCTCATAGTGAGAGGCAATGAACGCCACGTCCAGGCCCTCCAAACTCACGCGTAATTACGTAATTAGGACACTAACTCCTCCAAAGCCAGGAGGGTCCCTCTGGGGCCAGCAAGCAACTAACTGAGTTCCGTAAGAGTGCGTACAAGGGAAGAGTGCTGTGGTTCTGGCAACTAGGACAAACTGCTGGTCTGGACACTTACTGTGTAGTGTCCCTGGATTCTAGACAGCCAGAGAAACAGCAATGGAACCCAAGTGGGTAGTTTTAATAAAGGAATCCTGAGTCATGTCCCTTGGAACCAAGAAGCTGAGAGCGCGCTTTAATAATACCTGTCAAATCTACATGGACAGCAACTAGCCAGGCCCCTAGAGCCACTGGGAGAATAAACTGCAGTTTCTAGTGCAGAGAGGCTCCAGCAGAGCACCAGCGGGGGGGGGGGGGGGGGGAGGGGGTTCCGGCGGGGGGAGGGGCAGACATGTGTCCCAGCCACACAGATTATGGAATCTACCCCTTGGGGGCATTGCTAAACACCCTGTAGGAAGCTCAGCAGCTGACAGCTAGGGATGGGGCAGCATTCCTGCCAAGCACACATGGACGGACTAGATGTCACCAACTGTGTCTAGGACCAATACTGCATTTTCTTGCACACTGTCCTAATGTTTTCAAAGCATGGAACACTCGCCCAGGTCAGGCCTTGTTCTGTGTGCTTTATCTCAGGCCATCTTCCTAAACCCTATCGGGCAGTGAACCCAGCTGTCTCCTCAAGTGAGGCAGGCATAGAGAGGCCCATCAGTCCAGGGTGTCAACCCCAGCAGGCCACCTCCCTGTCCCACACCAGCCTTTTGTGGTCCCTCGGACAGTCAAACAGATCTTGCTATCATCACTCACGGATGCAGCTGCCAGACAGATTTAGCTGGTTCTCAGTGCTCCAGCCCAACCCAAAGTCCCTGTGGGACTGGAGAGCGAGCATTCTCCCCCTGCCTCCTCCCACTCTCCCCTACCTCCTCCCACTCTCCCCTGCCTCCTCCCACTCTCCCCTGCCTCCTCTCACCCTCCCCCTGTACTCTCCCCCTGCCCCCTTCCACTCTCCCCTGCCTCCTCCCACTCTCCCCCTGCCTCCTCCCACTCTCCCCTTGTCTCCTCCCACTCTCCCCTGCCTCCTCCCACTCTCCCCTGTCTCCTCCCACTCTCCCCCTGCCTCCTCCCACTCTCCCCTGTCTCCTCCCACTCTCCCCTGCCTCCTCCCACTCTCCCCCTGCCTTCTCCCTCTCTCCCCTTGTCTCCTCCCACTCTCCCCCTGTCTCCTCCCACTCTCCCCCTGCCTCCTCCCACTCTCCCCTTATCCCCTTGCTCCCCGGGACTGGGGGCTGTGAGTGCTGCCTCTGTATCCTTCTCCCTTCCTTAGGGGAACTGGAGAAGCAGCAGGGGACAAAGACACACTCTGTAAGGTCTGCTGGAGCTCAGGGGGACCCACAATCGAAGCAAGGATCGCCCACAGGTGAGAGTGGGCTCTGCCCTTACTCCGGCCCATACAAAGGCCACCGCGGTCCTGCACCTGGCTCTGGGGGCTTTGGGTGGGCAGTGCTGTCTCTCTGGCTATTTCTTTCCATGGAGAAGCTCCAGACTTGTGTCCTTAACTTTTAGTCCTTAGCTTGGGGTAGAGAAAGGTGACCGAGAAATGTGTCCACTTTGCAAACTGTACCAAAGTGCGGGACTGCATGTGGAATGTCACCACTTGCCCCTGGAGTCTGGCCAAGACCCCTGATGGCCTGGAATCAATCCAAATGAGCCCTGAACTCTATTTCTTAATTGGTTTCTTCAGATTAAATTTCCCTTGCTAGCCATGTGAGCTTAGGGCCTAGTATTCCCTTTGCCCAGCCCTTGAAGTCGGCTTACCCTTGCCCGACTTTATTCTTTCTGCCAGCTACCTCAGTCTGATCCACTGGCAAGGAGCAGGAGAAGTGGGCTCGGACAGCCTCCATATCCCCTTCATAAGGAGAAATTGGAAGAGAAACAGGAAATAGATACACAGAAACCCCGTGCACAGCTCATGTGTTAGCTTACCCATTCAGTCTTGCATCCACACTCAGAGCTTGTAGCATGAGCGTTCTGATTGCACCGGCCGAGACAAGCCTTTCCCTTTCGCAGCAAGGCTTCGGGCTCTCTGTGCTGTGGAAAGCATCTCTCTGAGATGTCATCTATATAGCGCCATAACTCTCCACCCGCCTAAACCAATAGCCTCCTTTACTTTCTGCTCGGGATGTGGGTCACCGCTCACTTTTCAGGCCCGCCTGCATTTTACCATCTGGGTACCAGCTGACGTGACTCATCCCCTCCAGCTTCTCTTGAGGGAGCTGTGAGCCCTTGTCAGATCTGCATGTGTATCTCCGGGGGGGCTTGCCCACGCTGCCCTTGACTGCACAGCTTCCTTTACACTTTTGGGAAGCTGGGGTGGGGGTGGGGCGAGGGGGCTGAGGAGTGAGAAACTCCAAGGAGCTCAGGTATAGAAGACCTCAGCCAGGAAGAGTCCCCAAGCCGTTCCTGGGGGTCCACAGGGCTCCCTGATGCATACCAGGTGGTGAGACGCTGTAGTCCTAATCACAGGCCATTAGCAGCTCTACGCATGGCAAGCACCATGGTGGGTGTGCCGTGGGGCCCTTAGGTCCTCAGAACTCCACACACAGCACCCCTTAAGTTGTAGTGATCATAGCAAATGGCGGCCTCTCCTTCAAGGGGCCTATGGTGAAAGGAGGCAGGTTTACGTGGTTCCCACAAGTCACTTAAAAGCCAGCTTTCCCAGGTCATACAAGGATTCGACCAGGAGAAAAATGACTCCAACAGTACAAAATCAGAAAAGAATTCCAGAAAGGCCTGCTTGTCTGTGGAGGCCCAGAGAGGTGCAGCACCCTACCCCAGATTACACAGCTACTGAGTGGCCTAGGGAGGCTCCCTATGCCAGGCAGCGCCCCCAGTGGAGTATGTGTGGGCGTAACCTACAGTCTCGTCTTGCTACCCACGCCAGCTAGAGGGTAGTGATGCCGGATGGGGAGGAAGGGACCCCGGGTTCCAGGCAGGACTGGTGGAGAATGAGCCCTATGCTGTTTGCATTCAAAGCCAAAAGGGAAGCCATGGCAGGAGAGAAAGCGGCGGAGAGCTCGGGGGAGGTAAGTGGAGGCCTGGTGGCATCCAGGTGAGTAAGCCTGTGACCCACCCGCCCCCCTTGTCCCTCCTTCTCACTGTCTCTGTTGTTTCTCTTCTCAGGTATTAATCAATGCCTCCCCAGCCCGACTCACCATTTTACCAATTTCAAGAGATACAATTAAAAGTTACTGCTAGCATGGGTAATGCCACACTCTCCCAGCGCCTAGTTAAGCCGCAAGCACTGCCAAACTGCTCCCCAGCCAGCCAACCCGGCCCACTGCCCTCCAGGGCCAAGCTCCCAGCCCAGCCCAGCCCAGCCCAGCCCAGGGAGATGAACCCACGACACTCCCGTGGCCTTGGGCCATCCTTCCACGCTCTTTGTGTATCCACTCCCCTCACCCCCAACACACTGCTCTTTCCTCAACTATATGCTGTAGCCGAGACTCAACAGTCCCTTTCTAGGTCCTTCCAGATCCTTCCATTCCCTGAACAGAGAGAGCCTGGGCTCCCTCTCCATGTCAATTCCTAAAGTCAAGGCCTCCATGATCACTCCTAAGGACCCTTGGATACCTCCTGGGGAGACTGGAGGAATGGGGTTGAGACAGTGAGAAGGGATTTCTCCCTGGGGCAACTAGTCTCTGGAAAGTTGGCCATGGGGTGGGGTGAGCACAGGAGAAAAAGAGGCAGAACAGGGTTGGGGTGCCTCAAGAGTTTTTCCTGGGGGATGAGCTCTTAAAGCCAAAGACCCTCCTCACTGGAGGAGAAGCTGCCATCTCCAAGCCACCAGGGAAAGGAACCTGGAAGTAGCAGCTGGCTTCCACCAGCCCCAAGGCAGCCCCTAAAGGCAGTGTACACTGCCTCCCATACAGACCCTCTCTTTGGCTGCCAGGCCTTGAGGACCACCAGCTGCTTGCTCATAGACAGTCCTTTCCCATGCCCATTAGCAGGAGGGCTCCCCTAGATGTGGAGGGAGATGCCCACCCAGAAGCCTGCCAAGCCCTGGGGAGCCACAGGATACCTGGGAGTTCAGTTTCTCTCTGTCCCCGCACCCCACCCCCCACGTGTTTCTGGAGGAGGCACCTTTACCCGGAGGAGCTTCCCGCCCCAGCAGCTGAACAGCCCCCAGGGTGGGTATTCCATCCCCTGCCCTGCGCCCGCATCTTCCCGCAGCTGCCCATTCTCAGCCTTGCAGATAACCCTAGTCACCAGCCCTCCAGCACATCCTCCTGGGGCGACCCAGGGAGGACCAGCCATATGATGCCCCTCTTCCCTCCTATCCACCCAAAGGACCACGTGGCTATCTGCAAGGCTGCCCCGCCCCTCCAGCTAGCTCCAGGGATCCTGCCAGCCTCTGCTCCCCTAAGCAGAGGGCAATGTGGCCACCCCCATGGCCTCTCGGCTTGGCCTTAGCTCCTTCTCCTCTGGCGTTGCTTGGCCAAGCCCCTGTGGCAGGCGCTCCTCCATTTCCTCTGAGCTATTGTGACTGCTACTCATGTTCATCCTCTCTCTCTCTCTCTGTCTCTCTCTCTCTCTCTCTCTCTCTCTCTCTCTCTCTCTCTTTCTCTCTCTCTCAGGCTTTTTCACTTTACTGAGTCTTAAAGGATCTGGGCTGGGATGGGACTGTCATGCACATAGAGGGAAGTGAAGACTGTGTCCCTGTGTACAGGGCTGAGGTTGTGGGCTACATGGAAGAAACTGAGGATGAGGAGAGAAGGAAGGCTCACTGGCCCTGGATTGGGTAGCCCAGCATTGGTGCATCAGACACACATGAGGGTGCTGTGACACGGGGGTTAGGAACCAGAGAGGATGCTTGGTCAGGCTGTCTCAGAACACTTCTCCTGGAGAATTATTCAGAATACCAGTAGGTATGAGGCTAGCCTGTGCCCTGCTTTAGCAGTGGTGACATGACATCCCCTGAGAGGACAGAGATGCTGGCCATGCCCTCTGTGGGATGTGTGACTCAACAGCCAAGAACTCTGCTCCCTCATCTTGGGTGATTTCCGGCCTGGAGAATGTTGTCCAGGTGGAGGGAAAGGATGAAGAAAATCATCCTTACGGCTGGCTGATTTGGGTGCTGGGGCTAGAGTCTTAGTGAGCCTTAGGGGGAGACAGCACAACTTTAGGAAAGGAGTCTCTGAAATTACACTCTTGGGCAATGAGCAGGACTAGTAAACACTGCTCTGGAACTCTGGGTATGAGCTGTTCTGGCCCAGGCCTGGAATAAGGTCCTCTCCCCTGCATCCTCAGCACGCCCCCTCTGTGCCTGAGAAGTTAGCCCTACAAGGTGGTACCTCAGGACAGACACCCCAGGAGAAAGCATCTTCAGAGAGAAGGATCCTAGCCACCTCCAAAAGACCCATGTTTTTGGAGAAGATGGCGGTGGGTCACAGCTAGCTACCGACTAGGGAGATGAGGGATGAGGTAGAAAAGGATGAGGAATTAAACCATTCTCCTTTCCTCGTGGTGTCTGTTTCCTCCACCTCTTCTGCCATTAAGAGAGGGGCCTGGATATGTTCCTGCTCCTAGGCCTACTGAGCGGGCCTTTCACGGGTCTCAGACACAAGTTCAAGAAGGACGGATTATTGTAGGATAAGGAGTTTATTTAAAGAGTTATGAGCATCCTAGACAGACAGATACAAGCGTGGCATGGCTCAAGGGAGAGTCCGGCTCTAGATGGGGCTTCTGAAGAGAGGGATCGGAGCCCACATGGTAGAAGTCCTTTCTTAGAACTGTGATTAGAAGCATGGGCCTGCTACGAGGCTCTCTGACTCACAGGCTGGAGTCAAGGATGTGTGGCCACCAATACCCACTCGGATGCTAGTGCACTTCTCTTCGTGAGAATCCTGGCGCCTGGAAGCCTGTTAGCTAGGGACTGGTGAGGGGGTGGGGGGGATGACAATGTCCTCAGGAGGCATCTCTCGGCATCTGTGGGAAGGGAAAACGCTGCTGCTAGCAGGTACTCTAGCCTGAGCAGCAATTCTGGTCCAGACTCAAGCATTACATTCTTACGATGAGTCTGCCCTGGCCACCTGTTCCCGGCCCATGCAAGGAGTCAAGAAAGGAGCTCTCTCCACCTCTCTGCCTTGTAACATGCAGGTCTAACCAAGACCTGTAGCTTGAGTGGCACAGGAAGGTGAAGGGGACTGTCTCAGCAGCTCTCAGACACAGGGGTCATGGCCTTGGGGAGTATAGGAGGACAGGACCCCTTCAAGGCTCCCTAGCATTCTGAGTTCAGGTACTTTGATGGTGAATGATGAGGTTCCCTCCTTAATCGCACCCTGGGCACAAGGAGAATGGCCCTGCTTCTCGGAGTAGAGAGAGAGTACATAGGGAGGAGTTAGCCTCCTGTCTCACAGATGAGCAGACTGGGACATGGAGAACCACGGCTGCTGTAGGCACTCTCTCTACCACCACAGAAGAGTGGCCTGAGAAACAGTTTCCCTGTGGGGGGTGGGGAGGAGAAGCGGGGTCAAAGCCAGGGACTGAGAGCATCCTCTGGACAGTAGGAAGGAGAGGTCTGAAGGGAGGCTCTGGGAGGCTTGGGTGGCCAGCCCCAGCAGCTGGGAATTAGTGGTAACTTTTCATGCTTCTCTGGCTGTTTCTAAACTAGGTGTCAATTCACAACAGGCTTCAAACGTCCCAGCACAGCCCCAGGTTGGGTGTCGAGAGGGATGCGCCAGCACCGTCACCACCAACATCATCACCACCACCACCACCACCAACGTTGCCGCCAGACCCACAGCCTAGCCCCCTGAGGGAGCAGCCCCCACCGCTGCCACTGCCGCCACCCACACCCCCAGGCACCCTGGTGCAGTGCCAGCAAATTGTCAAGGTCATTGTCCTGGACAAACCCTGCTTGGCCCGCATGGAGCCCCTGCTGAGCCAGGCTCTGTCCTGCTATGCCTCATCTTCCTCAGACTCCTGTGGCTCCACGCCCTTGCGTGGCCCAGGCTCCCCAGTTAAGGTCATCCACCAGCCTCCACTGCCTCCACCCCCACCCCCATACAATCACCCTCATCAGTTCTGTCCGCCAGGCTCTCTGCTGCTCCGACGCCGCTATTCCAGTGGCTCAAGGAGCCTGGTGTAGGCTCTGCCCTTAGCCACCGGCTGTTCCAATGGGCTGTCCTTCAGGAATCTGGGCTGCCCCTTGCCACTCCTCACATCTTGGCATAGTGCCTCCCTGGCCACTGATCACTGTTGTGGGAAGAGAATGACCTGGCAAGATGGTTTGCTTGACCCAGCCATCCTTCACTAAATTATTTTAGTACTTTGCCACAAACATGTAATACCGCCTCGCTCTCCTAGGGGTCCCACATAGCCGGATGGGCCATGCTTTCTCCTCTGTATTCACCGTGCTCCCCCAACTAGACTGTAGATCAAAGGAAAACTGAAGGCAGAGAGGGTGTGGCCTGATGGGCTTGCAGACTTGGTCTATTAGCAAGACCAGTGGACAAGACCAAAAGGCTAGACTTGCCAGCAGCGTACCCCAGGACAGGAGTAGAGTACCCCAACATAAGGTGTATCTATGACCAAGCTAAATAGAGGACAGCTAGCCCTGACTCCCCAGGTTGGGGGGGGGTCTAAGAGTAACAGGGGAGAGGGGGTTTGTCTGCTGCTTCTGTCATCCAAGCCTGTAGTTGGAAGCCTGGTTCTCTGTGCCTCAGGGACATTGGCTCCCTTAATCATGTTTGTTCTGCCACCTCCTGAGAATTCTGAGCTACCCAGACCCAGGAAAGATTTAAGGAGAAGGGACAGGCTGTCTAATTCTAGGCGGGTCAATTCAACATGTCCCTGGGAGGTCATGTCTGCAAAGTGCACTTGGTGAAAACATTTGGTCCTCCAGCCTCCAACGCATGGGCAGTTATCCATAAACACATGTGAGAACCGGGTTGATTGCTTCTTTGTGGAGCCAGAAGCAAGGAGTTGGGGTGCTGGTCTGCCCAGTAGGGGTGTGTCTTGGTACTACTGCAGCCTCTGTGTACACAGACAAGGTAAAGCAGTGGGGCTGCAGAGTCACTGTGTCATCCTGCTGTCCTACCCTTGAAACAGTCCCTCCCTGGACAATGCAGACTGGCTTCCAGCAGTGATGGCCAAGAGTTCCCGGGACCTTCAAAACTGCAGAGCAGAGCTAAGCAGGGCTCAGGCATCCACTTTCCAGGCCAACCAGGACCAGAGTCAACACAGGTGGCCCTGGTCCAGCAGAGCCTCAGACAGATGAGGCAGCCCCAAAGACTACAGAGATAATGTCATAGGCTGTCACATTCATGGGATTTTCAGGGACCATCTGTCACATGCCAGGCCAGCCTCCTTATCTAAGGCCAACAGCTATTTCTGACCTTCCTCAGTATGGCCACCTAGTCAGAGCCTGTTTTTAAAGCTTTAAAGAGGTGAGAGGCACAGTGAATACTGCCATTGTTGGAAGTAAGCTGGCTTTTCCTGGTCCCTACTATACACCCCAAAATTCAGTACTCTGGACCAGACAGAAGGCAGAAGTAACCCAGGCCAGATGACCTCATTTCATGTATGTGCATGCATGTGCATGCATGCATGTGTCTGTATGTGTTTTCACCCTGAGGTCATTGTGATGTCACCCGGGGAGTTTCTGGCCAATTCCTGTAACTTTTGGCCAATATTCTATCTCCCCAGGGGCTCCCAGCCTGTGTTTTTCTCAGTTGACTGCCTTGAACCCTTCTGGAGTACCCACATTTGAGAAAATAATCAGAACCTGTCAGAGTGCAACAGCTGGCAGATAGGATGCACTCTTTAGACTCCTCACCCATCTGGGCCGGAGCAGAAAGTGTTAGGGCCTGGGGAGAGACCAGAGCTTTCTGTGGGATGGGATAAATGTGAGGAAAATAGAGGAAAATTTATGACTAGTGCAGAGGATGTATAAAGGAGTCTAAGTGTGTTTCTGGAGTAGGGGTCATGGTATCAAGGGCTGAGAAGAGGGACATAGCCCTGGATAGCCCAGTTCCCGTTGCCAAGCCCTGTTCCCTGCTCACATCTGGCTTCATGCTAACAGCGCCTCTGTCTGTCCCCACCTCAGCTGAAGCCTGACTTTCCAGGTGAGCTCCTGCTTCAGCTGGCCAAGGTTTGGGGGCCTGGTCCACATGTGCAGGCTCTGGGGACCCAGACTGTCAGGCACTGTGCACCTTTTTCTACAGGGAGAGGTTGCTGCAGTAGACCTAGACCCTGCTGGCAAGAGCAAAGTCCTGCACAGGAAGCCACACTGCTTGGGGGTCACAGGATAGAACAGTCCTGAGCTGGCAGGGCTTTGAGCCCCCAATGGCCCAGGGCAGGGAGGAACTAGTGCACCTTACTGGCCAGGCAACATTAGAGCCCCCAGCATGTGTTGCCTCCTTCCCCTGGTCAGCCAACCTACAAATGGTGGCGTCCATCTGTATCTTAGTCCCCAGAGATCTGGGAGAAGCCTCCTGCCCATTCCCATGGCATGGCCATGTCAGGGCCTCAGTTTTTCTTAGAGGCCCAGAAAGAGGCTCTTGAGACTCCAGCTGTCTCAAAATTAAGGGAGCAGTGGAGTGCTAGCTGAGCTTCCAGATCCAAATGCCCTAAGATGCACTCATCCATCAACTTTCTAGGCCTTACTTTGGGGAGCCTGGGCCCCTCTCCCAATTTATCCATTTGGCCCCAACTCCAGAATTAAGTGGGAGGTGGAAGCACCTTTCCTAACCTACTTTTAGGCAGTCCCACCTCCAGTTCTAATGCAGGTCCTGTCTTGGCAGCCTTTCCTGGAAGCCAGCCTGTGTGTCTTCTCGTCTGCAAAGATGTCTCACAAATATGTATGGGTCCTGGGTCTTTGATTTCCCCATCCCCAACCTGTCCGGAGCCTGCCAGGATGTCTCTGTTACCCAGTAGGGGTTCCTGATATCGTCCGTCTGTCTGTCTCCACATCTGCTGTCCATCTTTCAGTGGTACCTCTCCTCCCCTGCTCACCCTTCACCAGGTGGAGTGACAGCTCTCTGGGGACAGGCAGGGTGGCTGCACTCAGCAACTAATCCAAATGGCAAATATTTTGTAACAAAATAGCCCAGAGGTATTTTATCTGTTCAATTCATAGAGTTTTAGAGATTCTATTGAAATGTGTCACTTGAGCAAACTTGTGTCTGTTGTTTCTTTCACTCGTGTGGGGGGGGAGAGGTGGGGGAGCCACCTCAAATTAGAATGTCTCCCTTGCTAGGATCCAGAAAGACAATATGCTGACCCTCTTGGGGCTACCCAGATCCTCTCTGGCCATAGCGTCATTCTTTCCCCCAGGATCGACAACGTCTTAGGGTATAACTCCCTTAGGAAGTCCCGTCTAAAGAAGCTGCGCTCTGAATGCTAGACTAGAAAGGACTAGACATCTAGTGGGTGGGTACTGGAGCAGAGATGAGGTGAAGGTCAGAAAACTGCTCTGCAAATGCAACCTGCCTCCATCCCAACTAACACGCATGTGCATTCAGTGGAGAACAAGGCCTGGTCATCTGCTTCTGGTTTTCACCAACACTCACATCCAAAATCTGACACCTAATCTAAGGGATAGCTTAACAAAACCAGCGTAACGGGCCTGGGTGGAGGAATTGTGGGATACTGTTGGGGAAAGAGCTACCTTAGGAGTGGGACCATAAGCCGGGCGTGGTGGCACATGCCTGTAATCCCAGCACTCGGGAGGCAGAGGCAGGTGGATCGCTGTGAGTTCGAGGCCAGCCTGGTCTACAAAGTGAGTCCAGGGCAGTCAAGGCTACACAGAGAAACCCTGTCTCGAAAAACCAAAAAAAAAAAAAAAAAGGAGTGGGACCATATTCCCAATGCCCTTCCAAAGCCACATCTCCCTCTGGAAGCAGAAAAGGAATCCAACGTTCTGGAAATAGGAAGACAACAGCCAAGTGCTTGTAAGATGGGTTCAGAGATGGCTATGGCGGCTTTACTTCTATAATCCCAGCACATAGGAGGCTGAGGCAGGAGGATCACTGTGAGTTTGAGACCTACCTGAGACACATAGTGAGTGTCACACCGGCAGAAACACATAGCAAGATACTGTGTTGAGACACAAACAAAAGATACGTCTAGGAGGCCAGAGTAAGAGTGGAGAGAAGGGCTAACGTGCGTGTCCACAGCCACGGACTTTGCTCAGCTCACTCAGCAGGCAAAGCAAGAGGTTGTGGGAGTGATTCTCCTGGCAGGGCCTCCAGGATGCATCAGAGACTCTCTTCTCAGGATGAAGATGGTTGGTACCTGTAAAGAAGATGCCCAGCTCCCAGGTGACCAGAGCTCTGAAGCCCCAAGACCTCTAAACAGCTCCACAGGCTGTTTCCATGATCCTCTATTAAAAAGCTTTGGGAACATAAGTTTGCCCTTTCCCAGGAAGTAGGAAATTCCAGAAGAAGCAGATACCAGCTTGGACCTGTCCTGTCCTGGGAATTCTCTGACCCTGAAGCACTCGGCTGGCCCCTTGAGAGCATCCTTGAGGGGTTCAACTAAGGGTTAGGCCTGGGAAAGGGCCTAAGGCCAAGAGGACCCCAGGAACAATGATGCAAGCAGGCTAGCAGGCAGCTCCGCTCTCCTAGCATTCTGTTCTCTGCAATGTAGGCCAGGAGAAAGGGGAGCCTCCAGAAAGAAAGGGAAATCAAAATGTTTTTTTAATGGCACCTCTGGGTCCATCTGTCATAGGTCAGTGGCCATGGTGACTCTTTGTAGACAGGGGGATCACTTCATTGGTGTCTGACTTAGAAATTTTCTAGGAGGTCCCAGAATTTGTGGGTCTCTGACTCAGAGCAATGGGCATCTCACTCTGACAAGACGCTGGTGCCAGAGTTGGTGAGTTTAACAATAAGCTCGCCCGCAGCTGCCAGGCAGTTGGTGGGACACACATCACTATGCGCAAAAGCTCTACTCTCAAAACCAGACAAGGGAAATCCCACAGGAACAGGAACTGTCTGGCTGTAGCCACGCAGTATGGTGACAGGGAAGGGTGACAGGTTAAAGTGGGCATTCAAGGAGGGAGTGTCCAAGAGGACAGTTCATCCAGGTCAAGGTCAGAGAAGCAATCTGAAAGCGCATCTACAGGGTAGGGCAGAGGTATCTTTTTGAGGTACACACCCTCACTGCAGAAGTCATAACGCTGACCTTCTGCAATATTCAGAAGCCCAAAGAAAGAAAGGCGTGACAGGGGCTGACAGGGGGAGGGCAGACAGCTCAGAGGAGGCAAAACTGAGGGATAAGCATGCTGTTGGACTCAGACCGTCCCTGGGGAGCTGGGAGGCAGACACTTGAGGGCCGAGACCACAGGCAGAGTGGGATGTATTCTCATGAGTCTGCTCCTGACAACTGAGCCTTCTTGAGAGCAGCTGTTTCCCCGGTGCTCTGACACTCGGATGTCCAGCGCCATTCTCTCCGACAGCCTGCCGAGTACCGTGTCCTTCAGGCTTTCTTTCATTCACTTCCCGCCAGCTCCTTCCTCTAAGCCACGGGCTCTTATTATGGCATTTAAGGTACCAGCTGTAGCTGAGGAGTGAGGGGACACCATGAGAACATCCCACCACTGGGTACACAGTTTGACTCTCTGAAGCAAGGTCCACTCCACATCCCTCTGAGCATCTCCTCTGGGAGGACTGAGGCCCCAGGACAGAGCCCGAGAACCAAAGCGTGTTCATGTCCTTAACTGTTCCCCTGCTCTTCTTAGGTAGGCAATCAGGCCTAGCGCTAGCCCCCCCCCTGGAGGTTAAATAAGCAGGGATTGGGGGAGGGGGAGGGTCAGGACTGGTCCCAGCCGGAATACTCCATCCTGGATTAGTCCAGAGGATACAGGCCCTGGAGATAGGCAGGAGGGGATGGAAACCCACCACCACCACCCCTTACAGGTCTGAGTGTTTTACTC
Source organism: Acomys minous (assembly GCF_964271855.1). NCBI lineage: Eukaryota > Metazoa > Chordata > Mammalia > Rodentia > Muridae > Acomys > Acomys minous. The sequence continues at coordinate 24,190,587 of NC_140500.1, forward strand.
CCTAGAGAACCAGCCAGCCACTCAGGGCACCCTGCTCTCACGACCTCAGGCCTGAGTGACCTCAGGCCCACAGTAGACTCTGGGAAAACCAGAGCTAGCTATTCGGAAGGCTTGAGACCCCGACTCCACCCTTCCCCCACCCCACCCCATCCCCATCCCGTTGTTTTTTTTTTCCCCAAGCTTCCTAGGCAGACATGCCTTGCTCTCCTTACCAAGGAGCCTCATCCCCTTTGCCTTTAAGACATCTGGGCTGTGCAGCACTTGCCCTTGGGACATAGAAGAGGGGGATGAGAGAGCCTTGTCCACTTTCATAGGATGCACAGCATTCTCAGGGCTACTTACTCCAGCTAACAAGGTTAGCTATTTTTCTCATGGATGCTGAGATACCTAGCTTCGGGAGTTAGAGAAAGAACAACAAAACCAACCAAAATAAGTAGACAGATAGAAATAAGAAAGAAGCAGAGATGAAGCAAAAAAAAAATATATATGCATACAACAGAGAGTAGTATAATTGAAAGCTCATTTGATGACCAATAAAGCCAGCAGACTTCTAAGATGGAGCGTGAGTGAGAACTGAAGTTGGATCTGCAAACACTACAAGGTTCCTCACAACCAAACACTACAAAGAGACTGTAAACCCATGACTATCAAAATGTCTTGCCAAACCATAAGACCAACAGAGCCAGGTCTCACATTGCAGGGTATGCCGTCAATCCCAGGACCTCTTAGAAGGCTGAAGTATGAGATTTGTGAGTTCGAAGACACTCTGGGCTACATAGTTAGATATTTTCTCAAAAAAAAAAAAAGTTTTTCTCATAACCCAGTCGTCTTGGTTGGGGGCCATTCTACACCAAAGGCAGAAAGATGGCAGCCACAAACAACACAGTCTCTGGAGATGACCAACTCTAGGCCCCAACCTATGAAAAGTAGAAAGTGCACGCTGGGCTACAGGCAGACTTTGAAGATGAACGATGAAGGCAAAGCACAGCAGTCCATCCTCACCAAGTGCCCAGCTCTGAGGAAGCTGAAACAGAACACCACAAGAGACTGGCCGAAGCTGTTGCCCATCAACACAGTGGCAATGATATTGAATTGGGCACAGCATGTAGAAAATACTATAGTGTGTACACACTGGCTGCCATTGATCTGGGGCCTTCTGATATTATTAGGAGCACGCCAGCACAGACTAGAGAAATGTAACGTAGGAGAATTTTTCTTTAATAAAACTTACCAGAGTTTGTTTTCTTAAAACCTAAGGAAAGAGGAAGGAAAAAACAATTTTACAGTATATGACAATAACAGGTCATATATATTTTTTAAAACCTGTATACATGCTTCCCAAACCTCTACCTGACACTGGGTCTGGTAACTGACTGCATTCTATGTACACTCAGCGAACAGAGACTGCTGTTCTCACATGAACTCCAGAAAAGACAAAACTAGTCCTAGCCCCCTCACGTATAAGCCCAACATGACCTTAAGAACAAAAAGACCCTTCTCCACCCTGCTGGTAAGGACAATTTAGAAAAGAGATTACAGACACCAAGCTAGCCTTATGAGCCCACATACAAAAAATATACACAAATATTAACAGACTGAATGTGGCAGCAAATGATTTAAAAAGAAAAAAGAAAAACAGCATTCCATGACCAAGTTGGGTTTGTCCCAATGAAACTTCATCACTTAATAAATGCCATCCATCAAACATCCCCATCAACAGTCTCACTTAGTAGTGAAATGTTTAGATTTTTGTCAAAACTGGGAAGGAAGCAGGATTCCACCTGCCACTACTTCTAGTCACCCAGTGATGGAAGACAAGAAAGAGAAAAAAAAGAAGAAGCAGTGATTGGAAAAACATGATGATTATTTCCAGGCAGCTCAATTGTCTGTGTGAAAAGCCCAAAAGAATCAAGTTGAGGCTACAATAAGGCAGAGAACTCAGAACTCTTGACGGCTGGCTGCTCCCAGGCTGTCCTGACAGCTCTTTGTGTCCCCTGAGACACTTCTCTCCACAGCAGAACAAACGCCACCTCCCCTGGAGAGGTCTGACCCAGCCGGGATAATACGAGGCCCCGTGACAAACATCCTACGGGAACAGGTCTGCCCCAGTGACAAGGAATGGCTATGGGGTCTGGCCTCAGGGCCAGCACTTGGGTGCTAATGTAATGTCTGTCCTCACTCTGCTGAGATCGAAGTAGACAGAGCAAGCCTCACAATGTGTCTGTCTCGGTCCTGGCATGTTCTTGTCACAGCAATGGGACTGGACACTGATCCTACAGATAGATGTGGCCACCGAGGCCTCCAGCTTTGGCATTCGGTCTGTCTGAGGCAATTCTATGCTCACCTATGTGACCTACAGGCAGGCCCCTCAGACCAGATAGGAGACCCAACCCACTTACCACAGGAGCTGGAGTCAAGATGCGGGGCCTGAGGTACCAGGCCACCTCAGCCGGGCTTCCCGCCCCATTGTATTTGTTTCCCAAGCACATTTGGTCCTTCCTGACCTCTCTCCATGGGTGGCTAACAAGCTTTTCATCCCTGTCAGATCCAAGCGGCCCTTGCCACTTCACTGAGCAGCTAAATCAACAAGGAAACCACATGGATTCAGTCACCAGGGATCTAGACATGTGAGAGCAGAGAGAGCGACAGAGGCAAAGGCAGTCTGTCCCTCGGCTTGAGGAGTAGAGTCACAGGGCCTCAAGAAAGTGAAGACAAAGGAGAGGCCAAGGAGACAGACAGGAAGAGCACAGAAGAGCCAGCCATCTTCTTAGGAGAGAGTGTCCACACAGTTCATCTTCCGTGGTCCAGGTGGCAGAGAAGAGTGCTAATGAGGCACCTGACCTGATTTCTAAGGGAGCTCTCTAGGCTATACCAGCAAGAAACAAATGAAGGTGAAAAAAGAATAAAAGAAAGAAAGAGGGCTGGAGAGATGGCCCAGCGGTTGGGAGCACTGACTGTTCTTCCGGAGGACCCGGGTTCAATTCCCAGCACCCATATGGCAGCTCACAACTGTCTGTAACTCCAAAATCTGACTCTCACAGACATACAGTGCGCACAAAATAAAAATAAATAAATTATTTTTAAAAAAAAGAAAAAGAAAAAGAAAAGAAAGAAAGGAAAAAAGGAAGAGTTCTGCTTTCCTCTGCCACGAGGGGGCAGAAAAGAGCTCCACACTGGTCCCACAGCAGGAGCCTGGACTCCGCCATAGCATCCAACTGCAATGGCAGAGTTTCTAAGGATTCCTCTCTTTGGACTTCCTAGTTTTCTCACTAGTTGGTCCAATGAGGATTAGCGAGGTACGCATAGCAGTCTAGAAGGAGACAGAAGGGGCTGCCGGGAGCCAGGGCAGCTGAAGTCTTCAGAGGAGCATCGATAGATGCTCCCTCTCAAGAAGGGAAGCCTTTCAGACTTGGGTAAAGGTAGGGAGGCTCTGAGGATGGCCTGGAGACTCTCTGAACGGAAGCTGCACAGGTCAGGCCATTGGCGTTATTCTGGCACTGGGTGCTGTCTCTGGGTGATGTTTATCTATGCATCCTTTCTTGCAGGTGGGGGGGAGGGGGCTGGTGTCCTGTGGCCAGGACAGTGTCCTCAGCACCCTAGTCCCTCTCCTCTTTTCTCTTCTGAAAGCCCACCAGGAACTCACCGACATCCCGCCTCCCTGGAACCCTCAGGAGCCACCGGTTGTGTGTTGTAGGATTTGGCAATTGGAAAGGAATGGTTGGGAAAGGAACAGAGGAGAAATGGGTAGGGAAAAAGAGGAAGGTGTGTGTGTGTGTGTGTGTGTGTGTGTGTGTGTGTGTGTGTGTGTGTGTGTCTGTGTCTGTGTGTGTGTGTGTGTCTGTGAGAGAAGCGTGGAGGGAGGGAGGGAGGGAGGGAGGGAGGGAGGGAGGGAGGGAGAAGAAGATGGAAAGCTAGGGGGAGGAGCCTGGTGGATAGAGGCTAGAAGGAAACTTAACAAGGTATGTCCCCATTCTTGAGTGCCTTTGTGGACATCACCTCCCAGCCATAAGACAGCTAAAATGGAGTGAGACAAGAAGCACTCAGCTAGTGGCAGGTGATCCATACAGGCGTGTTAACGAGGAAGGGGTGAGGCTGGAGGCTCCCAAGCCTCAGCAAACAGCAGCAAGTCCAAAGGAGGTCTTGAGCTCCACGTGAACTTGAAAGCATCACTTTGCCTGTCCAGTTCTTGGTTTGTTTGTTTGTTTGTTTTCAATCCAAAAAGTCAGGGGTCTGAGTTCAAAGCACAGGGCTTCCTGGAGCACAGTTGGGAAGAACTGAGAAGCGACCAGCTGTTCCAGCTGAACAGAAAACTGGCTCCCCGGAAGGGGTGTCCGGAGACCTGGAAGGTCTCAGCAGGATGGAGCAGAGGTTTATCCCAGGGAGGAGGTTGCCTTGACCAGGTGCCTGGCTCTAGAATCACCTGGCCCCTGGCACCTCCTACAAGTGCGTCTCCTTCTCCCAGGCAATGAGTTCCTGCTTGGCCGGAGAGGGCGAACAGTTTTGAGCAGAGGGGCCATCCCGAGGTGGGTGCTGCCCTGGCTGGGGCAGACTGGGGTCCGGGGTGATGAGTCTTTGAAGGCGCTGTGGGGGGGAGAAGCAGGGAGTGAACAGGTGCTGGGGCGAGTGGGAGGACGCTCTTTGTGGTTATGTCCCCGGAAACAAAGGCAGGTGCTCATGGCTAAAGGCAGATGGCTCAGAGGTGAAACCAGACAGTGAGAGGTGATTGAGAGTACGAACTCAAAAAAGGAGTACGAACTCCCGGTTTTCCAGTTCTCTCTCTCTCTCTCTCTCTCTCTCTCTCTCTCTCTCTCTCTCTCTCTCTCTCTCTCTCTCTCCTCCCTCCCTCCCTCCCTCCCTCTCTCTCTCTCTCTCTCTCTCCCTCCCTCTCTCTATCCCTCCCTCCCTACCCCTCCCTCCCTACCCCCCCCCTCTCTCCCTCTATCCAAGACAGGGTTTCTCTGTGTAGCCTTGGCTGTCCTGGACTTGATTTGTAGACCAGGCTGGCCTCGAGCTCACAGCAATTCACCTGCCTCTGCCTCCCGAGTGCTGGGATTAAAGGCGTGCGCCACCACGCCCGGCTGGTTTTCCAGTTCTAACTAGAACAACCTAGACAGCTTCAGGTCACTCGCCTAACTCTTCCATCCTATCATCCATAAAAGTGGGGGTAACAACACACGACACACCTTTTAGGGACAGTTCCTGGCACAGGGCAGGTGATCAATAAGTTATGATTGTCATTACTGCACTTCTAATTACTATTGTTATATGCCCCATTAAGTATTTTCCCAGCTATCCTCCATCTCTGACCTTGCTGATATGTAAGAATTCAAAAGGCCCATTCGCTTAAAGCACAGTAGATGGCCTCTCTGTTACTGTTGGACAGTCTGACTTTGACCGACAAAATTGATGTTTTTATGGGCCATTGGCAATGGCCTCTTCCAGGAAGGCATACCCCAGACTACACAGGAGGCCATCTGCTGTGCCTCAGATGGGGCTATGACAAGCAAAGAAGCCAGGAGCCAGGGTGCACTTGGCCACTTTCCCAAGCCAGGCTCTGCATGTGTTCTTTAACCGTCCTGCATCTGGCCCCATTTGGTGCTTGTTTTCCCTTAACCATTAAACAGTTTGCTCTCGGCTAGCTGGCTTTCGTGGTCAGCCTGATGTCAGATGCTATGTACCGGAGATCCCAGAGGCATGGTCTTCAAAGGCCTTAAAGACCTCCATGTAGTCCCAGGGCTTTCTGTATGGGGAGTTGATGCATGCTCCTGCCCCTAAGCCTCCCTCCGGGGCCTTCTTCACTGGGTCACCTCCACAGCCACCTACCTTCTTGAAGGAACCCTGGGTCTGCAGGAGGGTGATGATGATGAAGAGTGGAACACAGCCCATGGAGGAGAAAGCCAAGAGCCACCCGATGGAGTAGCCCCAAGAAGGGTACGTGTAGACGTTGTTGTACTTGAGAGGTGTGTACTTGCTCAAGGAGAAGATGAAGGTGGCCTTAAAAGAGAGAATGGGCAGGATGAGACAGGAGCCACCAAGATTCCCTCCCTGCAGAGGGCCACCCAACCACACCGAGGGGCTGCTGATCTACCAGTCACAGGAACTGAGGCAGGTGGCGAACATTGGGGTTTAAGGAGCTCAAGGCAGACAGAAAGAGGCCTATCAGGAGTAAGTAGGGCTTTGAGGGAGGGCTGAAGCAGAAGAGACTAAATGAAGGCAGATGGATGGGAGGCCCAGGAGAGAAGGTAGAGAGAGGGACCAGCCCCCTGCCCAGGCAGGAAAGAACCTCCAGACACCACGTCTTCCTCACACAAAAGGGAGAAGGGGCTGTGGTTACGTGTGTACCAGACAAAGGCCAGGGGTCAGGAAGAGCCAGGAAATCTTCACCAAGGGCCATGGCCGGTAGCCAATCATATCCTCAACGTTGTCATAGAAACGGTCAGCCCCTAAGGGAGCAGAGTGAGAGAAAGGATGGGAACAGGAGGTAAAGACAACTTCCTGGGCCTTGGGAAGCACTCCCACTCCTCCCCCGAGCCTTGGCTGCCCTGGAAATGGTAACACAGTGGCTAAAGAGATGCAGACCCAGCCTCTGGGCCACAGAACAGTGGTGGCGGTGGCAACAGCAGAGGCTGCCACCCACAAGCTGTTGGAACAACCTCTGCCATCCTGTCTAAGGATGAATAGCGTCTGTCCTATCCACATAGGAGTATACAGGCTTACAAGAGCCAGTCCCAGCAAATCCTTACTGACCCACACCGCAGAGCAGAGAAAAGCCAGAAAAGCACCAGGAATAGAGCTGTGCCCCACCCCACCCCCAATTCCAGGCCTGGGAATTCCCCCACACTGCGCACAGCCAGGTCGGTTTGTGCTTAGTGAGGACACTGACAGGCTTGGCTTCTGTCAGCTTTCACACTGGCCCTCGTTTCAGGCAGAGCCAGTCTCCTTGGAGGTGAAGAACCATTCACTGGTGGCCACGACTAGGGGACTCCTCTAGCCTCTGCCTTTGCACTGATCACTGACGCATGGATGCCAACCCTTACATGTCCACCACAGCTTTGACTTCTAAAGGCCAGCGTTCCAAGCCCAATACTTCCAGGCGGTGTGTCCACCTCTTTGATTGAGTTTATTGGTGCCTTTGAGAGCAAGAGTTGCTGGAGAATCGGGCAAATATCAAATGCTTACGGTGAGAAGAGGAGCCAGCTCCGAGGACGAAAAAGGACACCATAGGAAGGCCAAGGCTGTGAAGTAAGAACCTTCCTGGCCAGGCTTCCTCTGAGACCCTAATATGAGATGTCTACTCATTCTCTCTGCTCTGGGCCTTGTGACATTCTCACTGTGTCCCCGAACCTGTTGCAAAGGAGCCTACAGACCTGGATGGAGATGGCATTTCCCTTTAGTAGCTATGCAAGCTTTGGCAAAAGAGCATCTGTTCTGAGCCTGCCTTTCTGCTGCATAAGGCTTGAAGTGGCATGTGGCCTGCCCAGTGTTGCCCCAGCTGTTGCCAAGCATGACAGTGGCTTAGACATTGAGGCACTGGGGTTGCCACTTAGTGATCTCAGTGCTGTGGGGCCCAGGGGCCCTCCCCTGAAGTCAGGACACCTCCCTGTAGGAAAGCAGTATATAACAGCACCACTGGGGGAAACTGTTTCTGAAGGCATGAGGACTGTCCGTGGAGTGGTCAGTGGTCAGCAAAGCCTGCAGGAGTGGCTTGGCTGTTGGAAAGGCAACTAAGGATTTTTGAGGGTGGGTATGGGGGGGGGGAAGTGTCAGACCAAACGGCCCTAAAGGCCGCCCCCCTCACAGGGAGTCCACTGATGAAGAAAGCCTGTTTTGTCCTTGCCTTGACTCTAAGAGCGACATGGGCCTCCAAGCATGTCTGACATTCCTAGAAAAAGGAATCAAGCCAGGCAGCCAGACCTAGACTCCCGTCCTGGACAGCAGAGCCTGCCCTCATCAGCCCTGGGGCATCTCGTTCCTGCTGCGTAGCCATCTGTCCCACTCACCATACACCCAGCCGATGCAGACCACCTCAAACAAGGAGAGAAAGAGCAGGCATATGCCACTGGAGGCGTAGTAGTCAAAGAGTTGAAAGATGTACATCCCACCCTGCGGAGGAGGAGGAGGAGGAGAGAGCTGAGGCCTGGGCAGGGCCCACACCTGTGCTCCCACAGCGAGGTATGCTGCCCTAGCCTGCCTTGCTCAGGAGAAACGTGTAGCAGTTACCAGGAGACCGCTCAACCTGGTTCTGCCGTCAGGAACTACCATCGGCCTCAGGACAATAATTCCTGAGCCCGCGAGGTTCTGGGGGGGCCTGTGATAGTGTATTATTGCCTAGTATTCCTTCTTGGTGGAACTGGTACCTCTCATGCTGTTCCTTTTGGGCTAGCAGTCCTTTCTCATGTGATAAGCCTAGGGAAGGGTCTTAGCCTAAACACCTGTCAAGCTCAAGAGAAAGCCTGATTGGCTAAATGGGAAAAGGTACCAAGCGCAGTAACAGCCTTCCTTGATATCACAGAGGGAACTCTGCCTAAGGGTCAAGGGACCTGAGGAAAGAAAGATAGCATGCATGCCCAACAGTGTTACAGGTAGGTGCATGCATTTGACAGAAGGCAACAACATAGCTACAGACTTCGCTGCCACCCAACACCTTCATGTTTAGGGCATTTGTGTGTGGCTCCCATCCCCAGCACTTAGACTCCAGTGAGCAGGACCTTCAGCCTCACCATGAGCGGGCAGAGGGAGGGTGTAAGTCCCTGGGCAGAGGGAGGGAGCCCCCACGCTGTCCTCTCACCTCAGTGACCAGAAGAAGCCCTATCAAGTAGCATACGATGGCAATAGCCAGGATCAGCAGCTCCCGCCGGCCGCTCTTCCGAAGCTGCTGAGGGAACATGTCCATGGAGGCCGTCACCAGGCACTCCATACAGACGAACTGTGAGTCAAGACAGTAGTAGAATGAGACAGCTGTGCAGCCAGGGCACTGCCCCACACGACCCTGCTGTGGGACACGCTATTGGTCTATGCTGAGGGGCGGCGGTGGGGCAGTGGTGAGCCAGCCCTGCCCTCAGCTACAACTTCGGATCAAGGAATTCCAGTGGGGAGGGCTGGAAATGGGGAGGGGCTGAACATCTGGGGAGCACAGTCCTGGCCCTTTCACAGCAGGGGCTCTGGAGGCCTGGGACTACCCATTAGAACACCAGGCAAAAGACTCGAACCATAGCGAGGCCTCTGATCCATGCTCAGGGAAAGGTATATGAGGAAAAGTGCTACCAAGAGGAGCAGACGCTGAAAGAGGGACCCCGGACGAGGGTGCCATACCTGGCTGTCCAGCCCTAGAAACAGGAGCATGATGAAGAAAAGGCAGGACCACAGCTGGGACAAAGGCATCATCGTCACAGCTTTGGGGAAAGCAATGAAGGCTAGCCCAGGACCTGCCAGGGACACAATACAGCTATGTGGACCCCAGCCCTCTCACTGCCTGAAGAGGAACCCTCTCCTCTCCTTAGCACCTGGTGTACCCAGGAGTGTGTGAGAACATCTGCGTGTGTCTTGACATGCCTGTGAGTCCCTATGAGTGTCCATGGGCGTCTGTGTGCTGTTAGCATCTATGTGTGTCTGTGAGCTTCTGTGTCTGTGAAAGCTCGTGTGCAGCTGTGTCTGTCTATGCGTGTCTGCAGCTATGACCATCTGTAGGGTCTGTGAGATTCTATGCATGTCTGTTAGCATCTGTGTGCATCCGTTAGTGTTTGTGTACATGCCTTGAGTTTATGTGAGGATTAGTGTGTATCTGTGAGCATCTGTGAGTGTGGACTTCTGTGATCTTTATGTGTTCATTTATGAGTGTGTGTGTGTGTGTGTGTGTGTGTGTGTGTGTGTGTGTGTGTGTGTGAATTTATACATGGGATTCCTTGGGGATGACTAAACACACCTGTGTGCTTGTGCCTGTGAGCACCTGTGAGTGTGGACTTCCATGATCTCTGTGTGCCTCTGAGTGCCTGTGTCTGTGGGTGTGATCTTCTGTGTGTCTGTATCTGTGAATGTCTGTGAGTCTTGAGCATTTTTGACTGTTCATATGACTATATGTTGTGAGTACCTATGTGTGTATCTAGTGTATCTGTGCTCCTTTATGTGTAGGCGTGTAGATGTGGCTCTTTAAAGGAAAACAAGCAATTCCATTCTGTGCTCTTCCTTGGGACTAAGCGTCATATATGCTTGCATTCTCTCTCTCTCTCTCTCTCTCTCTCTCTCTCTCTCTCTCTCTCTCTCTCACACACACACACACACACACACACACACATCATTTCATCCTTCCCCAGCTCCTTCCCTCCCTTCCTTTTCTGCTTTCTTCCCTTCTCCTTTTCTTCTCTCCCACAGTCCTAAAAGCTTTGTTTGTACCATTATACCACACAACCCCCCACCATTCCAAGCTAAAAAGGCCCCTAGCCCCGTTTTGTGACTCCTCCCTCTCTCAGCAGAATGGATCTGCTTCCTGGAGTCCCAAGCAGCATGTGGAGAGCATCTCCTACCTGACTCAGCCACTTCAGAAATGGGTATTCCCTGCTCCTGAGACATGAAGCCGAGGATGGAGAAGACAACAAAGCCAGCCACAAAGCTGGTAGCACTGTTCAGGAAGCAGAGGGCGATGGAGTCCCTGTGGGGATAAGTGAGGTCAGATGGAGATGGGGAAGAAAAGAGAAAGGGGAAGAGAAAAGGCAAGAAGGAAAGACCGAAAGACAGACGGTAAAGGAGAAGGAAGAGGAAGAGAAGTGGAAAAACACAGAAAGAAAGAAATGGGAAAGCAAGAGTGCGGTATGGCGCAGGTAAAGCAGACAGACACCAGCTGTCAGGACAGGAGGAGGGGACCAGGAAGGGGAAAGATTAACCGGGTCTTGGAAAGGCGTCCACACTAACCCTGCTCAGCTCCCACGGAGGCAGGGTTGCCCTCCCCTGCCACACCAGCGGCTCTCACCTGTAGCAGTTGTTGTGGTACTTATTGTAGCTGCCCAGGGCCGTGAGGCACCCCTGGCAGATGGCAAAGGAGAAGAAGATCTGGGTGCCCGCATCCATCCACACCTACGTGAGGCCCAAGAAAGCGGTAGAGGCGAGCAGGGCCTGGAGCTGTGGCTAGCAGACTGCAGCCCCTCCCTAGAGCACCGTATCATGCCTGCATCCTACTCCCAGTCACTGTCCCCTTCCTCCACATCCACCTTCTCACGGGCAGGACCCATTTCCAGCCTGGTTCTATGGGTAGGGAGGAGGCATCAAGTGCATATCGGGCTATTTCACTTCCAGGCTATACCGGGGCCTGCTAAAGTGACGAGTCCCCGGCGTGCATTCAGCCAGGGTGTCTACATGGCACCTTATGAACTATGACCTGGTGCGTGGGCTACCTCATAAAAATATAAAGAAATCCACCAAGACTTCTTGGTGAAAGAAAAAAAATATGCTCAGACAAATCCTAGAGGTGGAATTGCAAATGGCCAATACATTCACGAGGAGACGCCCAGCCCCACCTGTAGTGAACAACAAAATAAACCATAAAGTGATTCTACTGGGTCTACATACTTACCAAAGAGTAAAATAAATTACTACTGGGACTGGGGTGGTAGTACTGGCCTGAGGAGCCAAGTTCAATTCTCATAAGCAGGTTAAAAACCCAGGCCTGGCGGTGTGCATTTATAAGCCCAGTGCAGAACCCAGGAGCTCCCTGGCCAGGCAGTCTAGCTGCCTAAGTCCCAGGCTGGTTAGAGACACATTGGGGGTGGGGGTGGGGTGGAGAGTTAACAAACCCTCACATGAAAGATATTCAGAAAAAATATATATATATACCTGTCCTGACAAGAACTGACTCTTTTCCTTTTTTGTTTGGTTTTGTTGAGTTTGGTTTGGTTTTTAGTTTTTCAAGCCAGGGTTTCTCTGTGTAGCCCTGGCTGTCTTGGACTCACTTTGAAGACCACCCTGGCCTTGAACTCAAAGAGCTCCACCTGACTTTACCTCCCTGAGTGCTGGGATTATAGGTATGAGTTACTTTTTTCTTAACACTGTCTCCTGTATGGATACAAAAAGGACAACTACTTATTTACAGCTGATATTGTATTACAAGCAACCAAGAGATGACTTAATGTGTGTTGTAGGACAAGCTTTGGTCAGACAAAAAAATACCGCACCATTTCTAAGGAGAGATGAGAGCCTGCAGGTATGTTGTCATGTCACAGTCACCCTCAGAAACTGATAGACTATGTATATTTAAAAGTAGGTATCACCTTAGTGTCTGAGGCTGGGGTTCAGGGTTCAGCAGGGTGGGGAGACAGTCTGTTTTCTCCGCTGCTCTAGGGCCAGCACCAGGCAGAAACCTAGCTATTAAGAGGCCCTCGGGATATTTGTGTTGAATAAATTGTTTGGAGGGAATATTATGCAGACACTGAGATGGCATTTAAAGACGGATGTAATGGCATGGAAAGGCTTATAACAAAATTTAAGTCAAGACGGTCTGTTTCTCTAAATAAAATTATCTCAATTGCATTAATGCATGCACACCACCTATGAGTGGGGAAGAAAGCGACTAAAATGCTAATAGTGGTGGTGGCAGGATTTCAAGGGACTCTCATGCAATTTTTGCAAATTTCTTCTATCATATCTTTTTCAGTATACATCTATTTCTCTTAAACCAAAGGAAAAGCAATAGAAGACTTTAAAAGTGCAGTAGAGTCTGGTGAGGACACATATCAGTTAATGGTTCCCTGGTGGTACCCACCTGGGGGTCCTTGAGGCGGAGCAAGTCTGGCTTCAGGTAGAAGACGATGCCCTGGTAGGCTCCAGGCAGGGTGACGCCCCGGATCAGGAGAATCACCAACATCAGGTAGGGGAACGTGGCTGTGAAATAAACAACCTGGAGGGAAAGCAGGCCAAAGTCACTCCTGGCATGGTACACAGAGGCGGGGGGGGGGGGGGGGGGGCAGGAGAGGGCGGGGGAGGGCAGGGAGGAGGGGGAGGAGTCTCCACCCATCATCCTGCTCTGCCTCCACCTGTCTCCAGGCACAGCACATCACCCCACATCCATTGCAGGAGCTCAGTCCTCCAGCTTCACCCAGACAGCCAATGGCGAGTGCGTGAAACTTTCCACACCTCCCTTTACACATTCCAGCAGGTCCTACTCCCCAGCCCAGTGTGATACACATCAGCAGGGAGGGGGGAGGGGAGTGCAAGTGGGGGAAAGACAGGGACAAGAAGGAGCTCCCAGCTCACAAGTACAGAGCCTGGACCCCCTCCATCCACCATCCTGGGTACCCCACACCCAAAGCCCCTGAGTGTGGGTATCTCTCCAGGAAAAAGGTAGCCAGCTTTGCCTGGCAATCTGCATGTGATCAAGGTTGTATTTTTCCAGGTCATGGTTGGGGCGGCAGCAGTGGCCTGAGTGTCCTAGAGACTCAAAAGGGACTCCATGCTGCCTTGACCAGGTGGTGTCTGCCTGGCCTCCACTACCACCACCACCATCCCTCTTCTTCTTCTTCTTCTTCTTCTTCTTCTTCTTCTTCTTCTTCTTCTTCTTCTTCTTCTTCTTCTTTTGTGAGACAGGGTTTTTCTGTGTAGCCTTAGCTGCCCTGGACTCACTTTTGTAGACCAGGCTGGCCTTGAACTCACAGAGATCTGCCTACCTCTGCCTCCCGGGTGCTGGGATTAAAGGCGTGCGCCACCACCGCACCCGGTTATCATTCTTATCTATACTGATTTTGCCTTTTTTGACCACCATCCAGGGAAAAAAAAGAGTAGCACCATCTCATTGTGAAATGAATTGTGAAATGCTCCCTGCAGGCTCACGTGTCAAATACTTGGTTCCCAGTAGTGGCGCTATGCTGGGAAGTTGTGAGACTTTGGGGTGGACACTGTTAGAACCCAGCTTTGCTTCCCACCCAAACTCTCTGCCTCCTAGTCAGCATCATGTGATAACCAGCAGCCTCAAGTTCCTGCCACCACAGGCATGGCCCACACTCTCAACCCCACCCCCCACCCCGTGACTATGCTCCCTCAACCCGCACACTGAAATCATCCTGCCCTCCCTTAAGATGCTCATAAGTCCAGGCGCAAGGCCAGTCTGATGCTTAGCACCTGCTAATCTTGTCTTTGAAAAATAGGAGGCATCATGGCCAAATCCCTGGATGCCCAGGTCTGAAATCTCACTATAGAACAAGCCCACTGCTGCCCGTTCTTGGCTTAAACCCCCTCACTGATTGGCACCTACCCCTAAAGATGGTCTGTCCACTAATTTGTATGGAAACTCTTCTTCATGTGCCCTTAAATACAACAGATGTGTCTTAAGGATATGAGACCCTGTTGTATACAATGGAGACACATACACAGATGCACCCACACAAAGGTGAGTAGGAGACCACCCCATATTGCTTGAAAGCTGATGAGCTCCAAAAGTAGGTCTCTTATGGGCTTGTTTTGCTCTAAAAATTGCTTAGATTAAACAGGTCTTTTGACATCTGTTGGGGCGGTGTCTCCCCTAATATTAAACTAAATCCCTGTATTCCTGCAACCTCTCCTATGCTTACATAAATACATCACTCCCAAACTGCTCTTTCTGCTCTCCCGAGGGGCCCTTTCAAGTGTCCCTGGGGACTCTCGGTGACTGTAACTATTCACAAGAAGCCAGGACACCTCCTTACCTTGCCCGTGGACTTGACCCCCTTCCAAATGCAAAAGTAGCAGATGATCCAGGCGAGCAGGAGGCACAAGGCCAACTCCCAGCGCAGGGACCCCAGGTCGTGGATGCCCGAAGTAATACCCAAAACCCGTCTCCTAAGGGATTGGGGAAGAAAATAGGTAACCAGTTGAAAGACCAAAGGGGACAATCTGCCTCTGTAACCAAGTCTTCAAGAGATGACCCAACAGATAACACTCTACAGGGGCTGCTCCATCCCTGCCGCTCCCAGCCCTCCCCCCCCCCACTCTCTCCATGGCCATGCCACCCACCCACCCATGGTCTGAGTGTCCCCAGATGTTAGAAAACCAAATCGCTGTGATCCCACAGGTACCTGTGTCTTTCTAACTCATGCAGGTCTCTCTGCTGTACAGAGAGATAAAGAAAGTGAAGGTATTGAAACTGGGAGTGAGTGACAGACAAGGCACACACATGCAGAGGGAGGTCAGCGATGACACGGGACCAGGGGAGGGAGTGGAAGTGTGTCACGATCAGAAGATGAGAGTGGGGATGGGTTTGTCTGGGAGAGAGCTCAGATGGCCCGGAATGGGCAGGTGAGAGGGCACAGGCAGACAGGTGGGTGTGTGTAAGGTGAGTCAGTGTGAGGACACAGGTAGGCAACGGGGTAAAGCAGCTAGTGTACACGGCCTGCGGGGGTAGGGGTGCACCCCGTCTGCATCACGCAGGAGAGTGGACGGTGAGCACTTCTCTGTGGTGCAAATAAATGCCAGCCGGTGTCAAGCTGCCAACTGGATACCAGGGAACACAGATTAGAAGAGATGCACACAGCCAGCTGCCAGGAGATAGTAAAGGTGGTTTCTGTGACCCCCGTGGGCGGAGGTCTGGGAATGTGTGGGAATGGCACAGGAGGACAGCCAGAAGAATGAATGGGTGCAGATGGGAAAATGCAAGTGTGTCATGACACGTGAAGGCTTGGGTTAAGTATGAAAGTACAGGCAGGCAATCAAAGCTGAATGTGAAGCTTCCCTTGTTCCTAAGGGATACAGGTCTAGAGGGCAGAGGATTGGCGGTGCTAGAAAGCATGCACGGAGGCTTAAGCATGCACCACCAAGTTCAAGTTTGCACAGTCCAGACATCCAGGCTCCCTGTCCTTAGGGCCCCTGGCATAGGGCAACCAGACCCAGGACCTACTCCCAGAATTCCATGACAGGTGAGGTGACGTTCTCAGATTGGTTCACTGCTCTGGCTGTTGAGCGGTTCAGAAAGTCCACGCAGTGCTCTGTCGGGGACAAGGTTGGGGATGTGTATCAGTTAGGGACCAGATGAGGAAGGACGCCCTTGCACTTATTCTATGACCTAGCAACAGAGCTACCCACCATTTCTAGGCCCAGGAGTTGCCTCAGGGGCCAGGATATCAGTGAGACAGGCTCCTCCTCCCTGTAGAACCTGTGTCCACTGCACTTGTTCCCAGAGAGTCTGGCCACTCCTACGAATGTGCTGAAATCCTCCAGAGCAGTACCGCCCACATGGGCAGCTCCCAGGATAGCCTGCCCCTGGCCTGCCCATTGTGTCACACTGGTATTTCATCCTATGGACAGAAAAACCTAGACCATATGCTGAACTTCCCTCTGTACTGTTCTCAAGATGGGCTCTTCCCTCTCCCGTTACTTGATGTACTGTTGTGCCCCACACATCAAGGGGAAGTCTGGCTTTGTGGATTCATCTACTTCTACCACAGCCAAGCCAGACAGCTGTGGGGTCCTAGCTATCTTTGCTCAGTTTTGACCGTGTTTGGCACCTGAGAGGTGCCCAGGAACATTTGCTAAACGGAGGCATGCTGTCATTGTATAACAGCCCCCATTGGTCCCCATAGTGGCTACATGGAAGGGCCGGCCAGTAGAACTGAAAGCACAGTCCACGTAGCTCAGCTATAAGACAAGGTCTGTGATACCCTCTGTCCCCAGCCACCATGGACCAATGTCATGGTCAAGGCCCCATGGCGGGGCTGACACACAGATACCTGTGTTCCAGGAGTTGGTGCAGGTTGTCCAGGGCAGCTCCCAGGTAAAGGAGCTGAACAGGTAGAAGAGGGCCCAGGCGAGGATGATGATGTAGTAGATGTTCAAGTAAGACTCAATGACCACGGACGCCATGCCAATGCCTGTAGGAGCAAAGAGAGAGTCAAAGAAATCAGCACACACAGGGTCTGCCAGTCACATGTACTCCTACACGGAGATTCCTATCACCTTCTTAAGGGAAGATGGATAAATTCATTATCTTATATATCCTCCCATTGCAGTGAAAATATTTTATCTTTATCATCTTTATCACTGTCCCTATTACTATCTCTCTTTCCCCTGCCTGCACTTCCTACGTTTCTATTACCATCATATATTACCTGTAAAATGAAAAGTGGCAGGACAGGAAGGAACAAGGCACACTTGGCAGGGACACCAGAAGCCGCTGCGGCTGTGGCAAGAACGTGGCCTCCTGGATGGAAACATGCTGTGGAAATTCTCACAGAGACCTTAGCTGCTTTCCTGGGCTGTAGCCCCATTAGGGGTCTCCTGGATTCTACAAGCAGCCAGCTAAGGCTCCAAGAGGTGTAACTTGCAGCCAGCCTTGCCTTTCTCCAGTGTTTGGTCAGGCAACCAACCTTCTCAGGAGCCAGAATACCCAGTTCTCATCAGACAAACCCAATTTGGTCACTTTTTGGACAAATGACCCAGGTAGCCTGGTCCCTAGTGGTCCTCCAGACACTAGCAAGAGGAAAGAACCTCTGCGTCTGAGGTATAAGGGATGTCCCAAAGACAAGAGGGCTCTTGGGCTCTCCGTTGCAGCCCAGAGAACTGGCTAAGTCACTAAGGGAGGCTAGGGAAAAGATGCCCCAGCTGCCTGTGTCCACACCACAGATCTACTGAGAAGAGTGAGCTGTCCCTAATAGAGGCAAGAAGAAAAGACCCCAGGAGGGGCTCGGAGGGGGGGGCGTTAAACTCTCAGTGAATGGCCCCACTTTCTTTATCCATAGAATGGGGTTAGGGAATTGATGAGAGTCCCCCAATGGAATGCATGCAAAATGTTCCCACAAACACTGACACAGGCAGCCTCCATAGACGCTGGCGCTCACCGTCAGCAGCATTCTCGTGCTTATGAAGTCTTTTGAAGCCTGTTTGGGTCATGATGTAGAGTCATCAGACATACTTTCCCTGGATGTAGGTTAGGGCTCAGGTTCCAATATCTACACCTAATTTGGTACCAATAACTCTATACTGTGTCTCTTGACAGGTCCCTCTCCCTGGGTATCTAAACATTGGGCCTCAGGAAGCTGATTGCACAGGGCACAGGAGAGGGATGAGGCTGGGAGCAGGAAAGCTAGAGCAGTGACAACAAATACAGGCAGGAGGCAGGATGGGGATGGTTGGTCCAGGGTATCACTCACCTTGGAGGAGGGGACAAATCTTCCTCCAAGCAGTAACACTGCCCTGGCTGCTATACTGGCCCAGCGCCACCTCCAGGAAGAACACCGGGATGCCGCAGCTGAAGAAGAAGATGAAGTAGGGGACGAAAAAGGCTCCTGAAAAGAGAAGAAGGGCAGAGTCTGAGCCGCTTGCTGCTTCCAGACCCTGGACCCCCTCCAGGGTCTCTTTCCTCTGTCTCTTTTCTCACATACCCGAGACCCACGCTGTCTCTGCCTGGTGGCACGCTGTCAGGAGTGCCCAGAAGAAAATCCTAACCTGAGCCCCTAAATAGTCAGGCAAAGTCTTTGGAGGAAAAGAAACGAATCCTGAGATGGAAGCTCCAATAAATGAACTATTCACTCACTGTGTTTTACAAATCAAATCACGTATTAGTTTTGAAAGAAAAACATGTGTTCTGTATAATTTGATATGCTTATTAAACTATCAAGATGGGTCCGTTTGGGAAACAAACAGACAAAAAAAAAAAAAGCCAGCTTGGAAGCATCTTTTCTCACCAATAGTTTTCAGAGGGTTTTCCTCAGCCCCTAGGGCCCATGTGGTCGGCCTGCCCTGCAGTAAGCTGTGTGGGGACCCGCAGAGCTACTGAGGTCCTGCCTCAACCCAGAGGTCCCTCGTGGGGAGAGGGGCCTTGGAGTTTTGCAACTTAGCGCTCTGTTGGTGCTTTCTATGTCGGACCCTCTGCTAAGCTTCAGCAGCATGAACCCTCACAAATCAACCCCACCACCACCACCACCAAGAAGCTACTGATCTCATCCCCCTTTACAGGTAAGAAAATCCAAGCCCAGGCTGAGAACACAAGGGCTAAGGTGTAGCTGAGGAAACAAACACACCACATCAAGCTTCCTGACCCTGAGGCTTCACCCCTGATCATAACGCCTCTGAAGTCCTCACTCCCACTGAGGAGGAAAATCAGGGAGCACAAAGGGAAAGAAAACACAGAGCACTGTATGATCCTTCTAGAAGCCTGCCTGCCTGCCTGCTACCTGCTTGCCTGCCTGCTACCTGCCTGCCTGCCTGCCTGCTACCTGCCTGCCTGCTTGCCTGCCTGCTACCTGCCTGCTTGCCTGCCTTCCTCCCTTCCTCCCTGATTTCCTTCCCATCTTTTGTTGGTGACAAAACACTAGGATGACAACCCAGGGCTTCACACACAGTGGGCGAGTGCTCTACCACGGAACTCTACTCCAGTTCTTTTAGAATCTGCCTTGTTCTGTTTTGTTAGACAAGGGCTCACTGTGTTGTCAGTCTGGCCTTGATCTTAGGATGCTCCTACCTCAGCAACCCAAATATTGGAATTACAGGCCCCCCCCCCTACGTTTCTTGTAAGCACACCCATTTCTTCTTCACACACACACACACACACACACACACACACACACACACACAAAATTACAATGTTTTATATGTTACTTGAACACCACTTTGAAATTCACATCACAAACTTCTTTGTGTCAATATGTGCATGACACCATTTCAGTGCCCATAGAATAGTCTAGTAGGGGGAGAGAGGGTCTGGGTTTATTAGGATTATATCACTGGACTTTTAGTTTGGTGTTATAGTGAAAATCACCCATATCCTAACCTACTTTTCCAATTTTGTTCCTTCATGCAAATTTCCTTAGGCCAATTGCTGAGGAATTCCTCTTTTCTTTTTTTGATATGTATATGCAGGTTAAAGTACAAGCAATGTAAGTATACGCATTTTTCATAAGTGTACAATTCCATAGTACTGTATTCCCAAGTGTTCCCAAGGCTGTACCTCAACCTCCAAAGCTTTTTTCATTTCCCCGAACTGAAACTCTGGATGCGTTAAACATGAGCTCTACCTCTTTGGCCCCTGCCAATGATATTCTACTTCCTGTCTCTGTGAATTTGCCTACGCTGGGCACCTCACATGGAATACATGACTGGAACCGTAACATGCATCCTGTTATATCTGTCTCATTGATCATATCCTCAAATTCACCCATGCTGAGCATGCTTCACCTTAGGATGCTAGATTGTGCTGTCTGGGGAACGCTGAGGAAAGGCACAAGCAAGTTCTCTAAAAATATTTTTAATCCACAAGAGGTTGCCTCCATCAATGTCAAACCTGTGTCAAAGGATTGGACACACCTAGATATTTATCAGGTGAAGTATAAATAGGGCTTAGAAAGCTTTTCTAAACAATGAGTATCTCTAAATGTGTTTCCTCTTCCTGAAACAGTTCTGATATTTGTAAGAATAAGCCGCTTCTGCAAGAAGAACTACCTTCCAGGCCCAAGAATGAATCACATCAGTCACAAGGGTCTCTCTTCTACAGTCTTCATGTCCAGGAGCCCCTCCCCGTGCCTTTTCCCTGCTTTTCTCTTTGTCACTCAGCTCAACGTCATGATGCGCCACGTGGGCTTCTTGCCTGTGACCTGCAGCCTTCACCAGAACGCAGCACACAGACCAAGCTCTGGCTTGTATCTAGAGCAGAGCCTTGGCTTGCAAGAGGCCTGGAGTCACAAAAGGTGAGTGAGTGAACCAATGAGTGAATCCCACTAGCCTTCACCATCTGTGGGGAGTAATGCAGAGGCTTAAAACCCCAGGTCTTGTGCTGCCGCCTGCTGTCTCACCTAAATCTCACATAGTTCCGGACACTGTGTCACCCCCAGTTCAGAAGAAGGGGGTCACTGAGGCTAGAGATGTAGGTGGAACCCAACAGGAGCCTTCCGGATTCATGGCTGTCCCCGGTCCATTTGACCACACTTCCAAGGAAGGCGTGGCCCACCTGGCAGGGCACAGCACTCCCACAACACCACATGAACATGAACTCACCACCTCCGTTCTTGTAGCAGAGATAGGGAAACCTCCAGACGTTGCCTAGCCCAATGATCTCCCCAGCCACTGACAGCACAAACTCCATCTTGTTGGTCCATTGGCCTCGATCCTTCACCTGGTCTTTGCCTTTCTGGTCCACCATCTCTCCCTCCTCGGGGACCCAAGAGACCACAGGATACCCATCTTCATGGACTGCAACTTTTCTGTCCATACTGGATAAGGAGGCCCTGTAAGGTAAGGCAGAACTGTGAGAGGCAGATACCTGGTGAGAGAAGAGGGACTGTTAACACACAAACACACTCACTCACACACATACACTTACATACACATTCACAGAAACGCACACACAAACACATACACACTCACACACCTGTACACATACACACTCACACACATACACACACGTATGCACACATTCACACACATACACACTCACACACACATTCACACACTCACACACTCACACACTCACACGCACAAAACCTGCACTCCCTTCACCCTGATCTTTTCAGCCCAGTCCTTCCTGTTCGCATATTATCTGTCTTCCCAAGCTCTTGGGGCATTTCTACCTAAAGTGATACTCTGCTTTGAGTTATGAGGCTGAACCAACAGAAAGCAGATCTCTGCTTGCCAAGCCTTCAGCAGACAAAGCAATGAACAAAGCAGGTTTTCAGGGGTCAGAGACTTGCCCAACACCACCCACGGGATAGAGCTGTGACTAAAACCCCATCACTGAGGACCTTATAGCTCAAATCCTTTTTGATCTTTAGCCGGCCACCATCCGAGCTGGCCCTTCTGTCCAGATCTTCAGTATGCTGTGAATAACAGCAACCTGGCCTCTGACCTCCAGACCAGAAGGGCTCAAAGGCTGCCAGGGGTGCCAGGGCTAAAGGGCAGGTATGGCCGAGGTGGCTCACGGGGCTTTCCTGGGCAATTGTGATCGGTGGAGAGGCCTGGTAAACATGGGAGCTGGCTCAATGTGGGCTCTGATTGGGAGGGAGGGGGAAGGTGGGGCCTCTAGGTAAGGCCAGCTGAGGACAGGATTGGCATCCGGTCTCCAGCTGTAGGCCTTCAAGGGAAGCTATTTCCTTGTATGTCTGTCCTGAGAAAGGTTGAGGACCCTGGGGCCAGGAGAGGCCACTTAGATGGTGGTCATTTCAAGATGACCCCCGGATGCCGAGTGCCTGGCTCTTTCAAGGACAGCCTGGCAGGAGCTGCCCCTTGTGGCTGTTGTCATTCTCATCTCCCTGCCATCTAAAATGTCCAGCATTTCCCAGGCTCCCATGGTCCACTGTCCATTCCGTTTTCTGTCCCTCATGTCTATTTGTCAACTTCCAGGATGCAAATTGCATCTGAAACCTGGGCTTGCTTTCCCCTCCCTCCTCCCTCCTCCCTCCTCCCGCCCCCCTTCCCTCCCTCCCTCCCTCCCTCCCTCCCTCCCTCCACACAGCTGATCATCCTGGGGCCACTACTGCCTTCCCCCTGGGGAAATGCCAAGAAGGAGGTGCCTAGACTACTGTCACGGAAGCATAGTCCACTGGTCCTCACCTCCAGGGACACTCAGGGAATCAAATGCCCAGGTCTACCATGCACTCCATACTCCTCCAGGGTTCTGGGGAAACACAAGGGAGTCTTTTTATGAAGGAAGACTCTGTGTTTGTTTGTTGGTCCTTTTAACCCAGGCAACAGCCCAAGCCCAAGTCCGTTAGAAAGGCGTGGGCAGGAACCAGCTAGGGTTGTGGAAAATTTTTGAAGGTGACTTGGAGGGTGTAGGCTGTCCCAGGAATGAGAAAGCATGGCAGGGTGAGGTTCTGGTATTGGGATAGACTCGGGGTTTCTAAGAGCAAGCTCTGTGCGGGGGGAGAAGGATAGGGGGAAGAGCTGGTGCAAAGTCAGGACTCCAGCCTCTCAGACACAAGGGAAAAGGATGAGACAGGGAAGGAGGGCTCCAGCCTACAGAACCGGAGCCCATAGGTGCTCATCCCAAGGGGGAGCAGTCAATGAGGTCTGAACTGGTTGTCACCCTGCAGAGTGACCTCTGAATCATTTTCAAATGATAAGTGAAAAACAAATAAAGAGCTAATGAGTGAGCTGCAAACACCACCACAAAAGCACTGGACAGGAAATCAAGTTCACCCAGACTTGCTAACTACAACAACGAGAGATCAACATTTGAGTCAACAAGGGACTTAAGACATACAGTTCTTAACGTCCACTATCAAATCTCATCCTAACAGCCTCTGAGGTCACTAGTACTATTGGACCCACATTATAGATGAGGATGTGGGGATGACACCCAGCGCCGCTCAGTTAAGTGGATCTTGACGGGCTGAACCAAGATAACAAGTAGTAAGACAGTCTTGCTTCGTGATTTAGGCAAATGACACCTTCCCTCTGAGCCTTAAGTCTCCCAGAAGAGAGAACGACCCCTTTTCTCTCTCTCAATAGGGGTATGGGCAGAGTGGGCCGGTAAAGGTGGAGAGATGTAGCAAAGACCATAACAGGTTGCCTTTGCTTGCTAAGCCATGGGCTAACTGGGCTCACAGCAAGCCCCACATGCAAGGAACTCCAAGGGAACCTGCAGAGGACAACCCTTCTACTCTCCCCACCTCTAGCAGCCATTGCCAGATGAAGAGGATCTCATGGAGGGGGAAGCCTGGTGGGAAAAGAAGTAAATGAAGGAAGGGAGGAAAAGATGGAGGAGACCAGGGTCAAGGGAGCAAGCAAATCCAGAACCCAGTCCAGGCCTAAGACTGAGCTTTATCAAGGATGAGAAGGAAGAACAGAACTTCAGATGATGAACAGCTACAGGCATAAAATTTTCCATAAATAAAAGATTGGGCTGGAGAGATGGCTCAGCCATTGAGAGCACTGGCTGCCCGTCCAGAGGACCCAGGTTCAACTCCTGGCACCCACATGGTGACTCATAACTGCCTATACCCTCAGTTTCAGGGAGGGGTTCCTTCTGGCTTACTCAGGCCCCAAACATGGAATGTACAGACAGACATCCGTGCAGGCGAAACATCCATACGCAGAAAGACAGACACATAAAAAGTCTTTTAAAAGATTTGTGAGAAGAGCACGGGTCACAGGTAAGACTGGAAAACCGGAAGAGCAGAATGAAAGTAAAGGCATGCAAAAGAGGAGAGAGCGATGGCCCTGGGCCGCGGTGAGCTAAGGGGCCGCGGTGAGCCGAGGGGGACAGGGCTGAAACCACAGCACTGGTCATTCAACTTAGACTCGGGGAAGAAATGTCCAGGAGGACATTAGCCGTAAAAACAAGCTACACAGAGCCCTCTTTTTTTTTTTTTTCTTTTCTTTTTTTCTCTTTTTTCTTTTTATTTCTTGCAGAAGCGCAAGGGCCAGTATGGCAACACTTGCCTGAGATTGCCAGAACTCGGCAGAGAGGCGGGGTGGTTAAGTTCCAAGCCTGGGCAGATGCATAGCGAGAGCCTGTCTCACAAAACACAAACACAACGAATCCAAAGGGACAGCCCCATCCCCCACAGTGCCCTTCCACCTCTAGTCTGTTTGCTAGGAATGATTTAGTGACAGCAAAGGCAACTCTGTCCCCTTCGCTAGCTCTGTTACCTCCGGAGCCAAGATTCCCTCTACAGGCTGTCTACCTGCTTTGCCAGGCTGGGGCAGTCTGGGGGCAGGAGAGGGACTTCGCCATACTTGGGTGCCCTTGAGCAGATCCTGGGTTCTGTCTCTAAAGGACGAGAAAGGACAGCCTAAGCTCTTTTCTTAGGGGCTGGGCAGGTTAGACAGAAGCCCACCCTGGTTCTAGGAGGCACCTCCAGAAATCTTGCCTGCCTCCCCGCCACCCCACCCCCCACCGCATACAGCTAGGGTTCCACTAAGACACCTTCACTCCTTTCCCAGCACAGGAGAGACCCAGCCTCACTTCAGCCCGTACCCACATACCAGTACCCACCCCTGAACACCCTGGTGCCATTCCGTCACGTCCCTTTGCACACACATACCTGTGTGCATGGCCCCAAAGCCTGGCTCTTCGTAGCCCTTCACACCTGGTAGGCAGCAGGGCTCCACAGTGGCAGCCCACATCTTCCCCAGCCCCGCCTCAGACCCAGTCCTAGCCCAGCTGGTGTCCCCCTTCTGAGAGGAGCTCAAGCTTCCTGCTCTGGCCCTGGCTAACTGGGAAGCAAGCGCCCCCAACCTGTGACCCGTTTAGTTCCAGATCCATCCGCTCACCCTTCCTGCCTGTGGGAACCGACCGCCCTCCCCTGGCAGGCAGATGACCTGCCTCTCAGGAGCAGTTCCTCATCTGTGGACTCTCTTACTGCTTAGGCTTGTCCCTGAGCAGTTCTGCTGGGTGGTGACATCGGAGCATGCCTAAACATCAGACTCCTGTGGCCTCAGTGGACCGAAGTTCCCTGCTTCTTGCCCAGACACACAGTTCTGCCAGGTCTTGCCTCTGGTGTGAGCCCTCAGCTCTCCAGTCTTGGGGTTTTACAGACAGTGCGACAATCAGACATGCTTCCCACTCCCACTCACCTGGTCTCTCAGCTCAGGCAGACCTCCTCCTACTCCTGATTGAGTAAGTTTCTCCAGACCTGGAAGAAGAATTCTCACCTTCAGTTCTCTGCCCCTCCCTGCCACAGCCCCACCCAGTGGTCCAGAG
Source organism: Acomys minous (assembly GCF_964271855.1). NCBI lineage: Eukaryota > Metazoa > Chordata > Mammalia > Rodentia > Muridae > Acomys > Acomys minous. The sequence continues at coordinate 24,216,172 of NC_140500.1, forward strand.
AGAGAGAGAGAGAGAGAGAGAGAGAGAGAGAGAGAGAGAGAGGGAGAAAGAGAGAGAGAGAACAAAATACCACAAGCAAAAAGACTGAAAAGTCTATAAACCCAGATTACAACACCCATTGGCAAGCCTCCTGATCCTGTCTCCCTGTCCTCTTCAGCCCTCCTCCCTCCTGACTAGTGTCTTCCTAGTGGGCACTGTCCAGGACAAACCCCCCAGAGCCTTGCTGAACTGCTGCCTCAGGCAGCCCCTACCTCCCTGACCTCTGTTCTCCTGCTGCTGGCCCTTCATCCCTGACCCTCACCTCCACCCCAAATACTGGCTTCCTCTTAGGCAAGGTACACAGCCCCTCTTACCAGAGCAGTGGGATGGGAGCCACCAACTGGACACTGAGGACCTTGGGAGGGGAGTTGGCCTCAGTGACGAGGGCTGGGGAGGAGGGTGAATCACACACTGGAGTTTTCCACCAAGTACCTGCCCTCTGCAGCTCCCCAGCAAAGCTTAGACCTTCGCAGCCACTGCCTTCTCCTTGGGATTTTCCTAGAGAAAGCTCCAGAGCCTGCCTATCTATCCCAGGAAGGGAAATGTAAATTGGATCCAGGGCACAGCTCACCTAACCCTGACTTCCCTCCCCTCTCTTATTATGGTCTTTCAATTGAGGAAGCTTCCGAGCCTCAGTTTCCCTCCTCTGGGAAGGTGGATAGTGGGTGCTTTTCAGGGTTGCTGTGAAGGTTCTTAAGGAGAGTTCTCTCTCTGGTAGGGATTCTGAGATCTAGACTTCTTAATTCTGTGCAGCAAAAAGCCATGCATACCAAAGGCTCATCTGCAGCAGCCTGGCAGCTGTCAAATGTGAACACACGTGGGGAATGATGGGAGGATTTTCCAAAGCAGGGTTGTGTTCACAGCATGGCTGCGAAAGGCCTGTGGCCTCTGGAAAGATCAAGATGCTTCTTCAGCTCGAGGTGGAAAGGAGACAGGGGAAGTTGTGGGGAGAAAGAGAAATCTCCCTTTACGTGGACTTCCCCTTTATCTGCTAGAACTTCCTAGCAGTGGAGGGTGTGAAGTGAGCCTGGCAAGTCTGTAATTTTCCATCGGCATCCCACTCATTATCCGTCAGGTCCCCCTTGGCCTCTGTTCCCCATAGCAAGAAAAACCAGAATGGGACCCGCTCTCAACGCCTTTACATTGACGAACCCAGAAGTGGGGCTGGGGACCAGCTCTGGAGAAAAGAGTCAAGGCCTGCCAGAACCCACACACTTCTCACTCCCATGCTCAACTGGCATGGTGTAACCTGCCCTGCTGGGTCGGCTCTGCCCCTGCATGCTGGGCCCACCATCATGACCCCCTAGTACAACAGTTCCCAACGTGTGGGTTGTGAACCCTTTGGGGGTCATGTATCCGATATCCTGCATATCAGATACTTGCATTGCCATTTGTAACAGCAGCAAAGTTAGAGTTATGAAGTAGCAATAAAGCACTTTTATGGCTGGGGGTCACGACAACACGAAGAAGCGTATTAAAGGGTCACAGCATTAGGAAGGCTGAGGACCACTGCCCAAGTGCTTCTTGCACAAGAGACGCCAGAGCCTATGGCAAACAAGATACCCAGCTTTGCCAGCCTGCCTTCCTCCCCGTTATGCCCAGTGAGTAGAGTATGATTTTACCAAACCCTTCCCTGTCTTAACATGGCTCTCTCAGATCTTTGTCTCCCTCTCTTCGTGTCGGTCCCCCTTAATCAGGCTCATGACAACTGCCACACTCTCCAACACCCTCCTCTGTTACCCAGTTATCCTGTTATCCAATCGCAGCTCAAGAAGCGAGAGACCTCAGCAAACATTTGCAAAGTGCTGTCCGGGGGGGGGGGGGGGCCGAGACGAAATGAACACGCGGCTCTCTGCAGGAAACACCATTGTCAGTCATCGTGCAGTGCGTGACCCCACGCATACGTACTCACAGGTACTTGGCATGCAGCCTATTTTCTGAGCTCCTAGCTCAGGGTGGGTAGACTAAGGTGTTGCCTCCCTCGGGAGCCTTGAGATGCGGGTATGAAAAGACTCTTTTCCTGAGGAGGAGGCTGGGCTGAACGGAAGGGAAGCAAGTCACCTTGTGACCACACACAGGCTCGGAGCCTGTGCCTCTCGGCTTCACCCTCATATGTTCCCAGGTCATGAGCACCTAACGGCAGGAGTCGCATCTCATGATTCGCGGCTGCTGTCTCAGCGTTTCATACAGTGATGCCTCAGAGCAAACCCACGGCCTGTAGTGGATAGATGGGTGGCTGGGTAGACGGAGAGAGGAAGGGGAAGAGGAAGGGCGATGACCATAGCTGCAGGGGAAAACAGTCATATTCATCCCTTGGCTAGGACAGCATGCTCCAGTGATTGTGCACAGGGGCACATAAAGACGGCCAGGGGTAATGTGGCATGGCTGAGTCTGAGCCTTGGGCAGTTGCATCCCCAGGCAGCCTAGTGGGTTCAGTGCTTAGTAAGTCTCTCCCTGATGCCATGGGCATCTTCTTGGATGCCAGTAGTTTCTACGCTTCTGCCTTCTGCACTCTGGGAGCACCTCTCCTAATGTTGGACTGTCTACCTGCCTTCTCTAACTGTGTGGCCTCTCCTTCGTGCCATGCTTTCTTCCCCGGAGAACTACAGGATCCACTCTCTGCACTTCTGGGTAGGGACGTGGTTCTCCTCCACCCTTCACCCCACCTCTGCCCCTGCCTCAGCCAAAGGCAAAGCCAAGTACCATGGCTTTCAACTCTGACCATAGTTAGGCACAGCCACTCCGTATTTATAATCTCAACCCATGGCAAGTTGGGGCAGGAGAATCTCTGTGAGTTCAAGGCCACCCTGAACTATAGGGGGTGGGGAGTGGGGGTTCAAGGACAACCTGAGCTAAGACTGAGATCCTGCCTCAAAACAAAACAAGGCAAAAATGAAATACTGTTGGCCAACTCTGACCACATCTGCCTCATTCATCACATCCCTGCCTGTCCAGCAGTGTTTATCTCTCATGCCTGTCCCCAAAACTGGACTAAAAAGAACTGGGCCCCTGACTTCATCTGAGCCTGTGTGGGTTGGGTACATGGTGTTATCCATCGTAAAAATTAGTGTACATTTCAAGAAGTTTCTACTAAGATGGTTCATGATGTAGACACAAGTCAGAGAGGCACAAACAAGTAGTTTTCACACCATATATGCCACCATTTGTGACTCTTGTGAGTGGGGCTCGTATCACCACCAAACCACCTCCTTAGCATGTTTATAAAACTTTGATCAAACAAGTGGACAGAGGGACAGATAGCACACACTCAGAATGGCCTACCCAGGTTCTCTGCACCCTCAGTAACTCCTTCTCAAAGCAGTTTGCTTGTTCATCAAGGAAATAGACACGAGCCAGGCATGGTGGTGCACACCTTTCAACCCAGCAGCAAGGAGGCAGAGTCAAGCGGCTAACCTGCTCTACAAGGCAAGTCCCAGGCCAGCCAAGGCTACATAGCAAGACTCTGTCTCAAAAGAATAAAAGAAATGCATTGGATCCTGGTTCTGCCTCTGTGTGTATGTGTGTGTGTGTGTGTGTGTGTGTGTGTGTGTGTGTGTGTGTGTGTGTCAAGTAGAGCACAGCATTATAGTCACAGGTGGTCTAGAGACATGGCCAGGTGGATGGAGATGTGAGGGGTGTAGACTCCCAGGTTTGAGCACAGTATACCTTCAGAACAGTGACCAAGCCTGTATCCAAACAGTCACCTAGGAGACAGAGCCAAAACCCACCCACAGGAGGACCACCACCCCAGGTTTCTACAGACTCTTCCAACACAAGACAGAAACTTGAAAACTGGCAAAGATTTTCCCTTGAAACTGACATGTCAAAAGCCGAGGAACCACCTGGGTAGGAGGGCTGAGCAGCTCATAGTCACAGGACACTTAGTCAAGTCACCGGAGGACTCGGGTAAATCTGCAGGGGCGTGGGTAGGCGTAACGCTCGGCTCGACGGGAAGAACTGCACGTCCCGTCGAGGTCGACAGCACTCAAGAGTGACTGGAGTTCCTCCCTGCCCCCTTAGAGGCCGGCCTGTCGCTAAGGCACGCCTGGGGCCTTGCTTTGACCTCCAGGCAACATCCTAGAAACTTTGCCTGCCTCCTGACTGATGCTCTCCAAAACCTAGACGGAAGGGTTCATTTCCGAAGCTCAGATCTCGGTCTGGTTCTCGGAGCTGAGGACATGATAATGCTACCCCCTTGTGGTCACATCTGGAAGTGACAGTACCCTGTGTCAAACCTCTAGCAAGAGGTTTGCTAGCTGAGAATGAGATTGTCTGAAGTAGGTGGGTCCCTCTGCTGGCGGAGTCTGAGCGGAGCCTCCTCTGTAAGGCCCCTCTGGGTCTGCAAAGGCTCAGCTGGCAAAGTTCACTCTCTCTGCATCAGCCCCTCACCCTGAATTACCCCGTGGGTGCACACACCCAGTAGTGCTAACAAGCAGGGTTGTGTGAGTCCAGGTGGTGAGGGGAGGGGCAAGGGAGGGGGCACTGTAACCAGTCTGCCTTCTTCTGTCTTACAACCAGGGTCTGGTCCCCTTTGTCCTTTCCTCTATCTCCCCTTTTTAATCCCATGATGGGGATGAGGAGAGGAAAGTGGTGGGAAGTAGGGATAGGGGACAATACAGGGTCACACATGACACTCTAGGGAAGGGGGAGTGTCCGATTTCTTCAATCCAAATGTATGATGGAGAACATCCGCCTGGGCCCATTATCTGCCTTCCCTCCCCCGCCACAGCAGTCGTACCTACTTTGTGATTCATAGGAACTCAAAAAAGAGGAGGCAGGACCCGTGAGAGCCACAACTTCACAACAAAGAGGGGGAGCAAGGCACAGACAGAGGACAGAAACCAGGCATGTTGGCAGGCGGTTGTGGGAGGAAGCTGGATTTAATGGCACGAAGGGAAGAGAGCCCAGCAACCAGCCAGGCTTTCACCTCCCCAGCCCTCCCTGGGACTCCCAAGCTGCCTTGATGCGGGCACGGGCACATCACACTGTTCGGACCACTCTGGAATAGGGGAGTGGAGACAGGAGGTACCCAGCTCGGAAGGTGGGTTCCAAATACCCCCTTTTGTCTTGTCTGCCCCAGCACCGAGGGACTGCTTCTGCTCTCTGCTGCTATAGCTGTCCCCACAGCCAGGCTCACAGCCATGTCAAAGGCCCTGGCCCCTAGCAGTTCGACTCCATTTCTGTCAGGGTGAGAAGGGATGTCATAGGTGTAGCGGGAGCGGTGGGTTCCGGTTGTTTCTTCTGCGGAAGGTCTTCAGCTGGGCACACGAGCTGGCGGAGCCTCTGAAAGGACGGTAGAGACAGTCGTCACGGCAGAGGAGGGGTGTCTGCCAGTGTTCCTCACCACCAACATCTGCCTACCCTCCAGCCGTAACCTGCTTCCAGATGCCAACCCCACTGTCACAGCTTGGGTCTTGTGGTTATCCCATGTCCCTTCTTTTTTATTTATTTATTTATTTATTTATTTATTTATTTATTTATTATGTATCCAATATGTATCAGATCACATTATAGATGGTTGTGAGCCACCATGTGGTTGCTGGGGATTGAATTTAGGACCTCTGGAAGAGTAGTCAGCCCTCCCACCCCCCACCCCCACGCCCCCACCCCCCACCCTGTGTCCCTTCTTAAGACTCCCAAGCATTCTTTCTCTGGATCCCTGGGTCCCACGTCAGCTCCCATGAAAAGCAACCCATCTGCCATCCCAGACCTACTCATCCAGTGAGGTCCCTCCCCATCACCGTTGTCCCTTACCTCTCTGAGTGGGCCCTTGAGAGTCCGAAGCTTGTAGATGCTCCAGGCAGGAATGCAGATCATGGAGGACAGAGCTAGGAGCCACCCCAGGGCGTCCCCCCACCACGGATATGTGTACTTCTTGTTGTAGGTCAGTGGTGTATATTTGATCAGGGAGAACAGAAAGGTTGCCTAGAGTAAAACGGAAGAGAAAGAGGTTGGTGTTGGTGTGCCATCGGCAGCCCCATTCCACCCCCACAGCTGTCTGGTAGGGCTTGTTCTCCCAGCAGGCTATGCTGCTTATCTAGATCAGTCAGTCTCCAAGCTCCACCCACATTCGGCTCAAAATCCACTCCTGGGTAGCCTTCTCCAGTGTGCACTCCCTGACACTGCAGGGCTCTTGGGTCCCCCTTCTCAGTGGGTTTTCATTAGGACATAGCTGTTGCCGTATCCTCCACTAAGAGTTGGCCATGAGGGCTCCAGTCTCTCTCTCTCTCTCTCTCTCTCTCTCTCTCTCTCTCTCTCTCTCTCTCTCTCTGCCCAACTACATGATATCAGGTACGCCATAGAAACTTCAGGAACTGCCGAGCCCCAACTCTCTGGAACATCCTAGCTTGAGCCTGTTCTGTCTGTAAAGTGAGGGTAAGGCCAACACTTCTCCTGTGAGATGCTGAGACACATGCATGTGTGTGCCAAGCACTCTGCGGACCAGTTACGGTGCTTACAAGCGTGATTCTGAGCAGGCTAGCATTGTGTGCCAGGACATCAGCCTCACGCTGTGCTCATGTCAACTTATCAACAACGCTGAGCCTTGGTTAATCCCTCTGTGGAAGGGCAAAGAGGAAATTATTATCTCCTATCTTATCTAATTAGAGGAAGAAGGAAAAATCTAAAGTGATGTCCAAGGCCTACGGAGCTATGAGCCTACACTCCGGTGCAACCACAATCCTCCTCCTCCCTGCACCCTGCCTTTACCCCTCGAGAGTTCCGTTACCGTGCACACAGCTGGTGTGAAAAAGAGCCAACAGTATTTGATAAGAGGCCATGGTTTGTACCCAATCATGTCCTCAATGTTGTCATAGAAGCGTCTGGCTCCTGTTTAGGGAGAAGGAAAGGGGACAAAAGACATGCTTTCAGGCTGGGAGAGGCCAGGATGGGGCCAAACAGACAAGGGACTCAGGGGAAAGCACTTGGCTAGGATTCACTGGCATACACAGCATCAGGTAAAGGCAGCGCCAAAGCGGTTAAGTGTTCGGACAGGACAAGGTGCGAGGCCCCTCAGGTGCATGAGGTACAGCTGTGACAGCATGTGAGCTGCAAACATCTCTTTTGTCTGAGAGTGCTGGCGTGGAAGAGTGTGCTAGGCTCAGGGCCCAGGGCAGAAGCCACTCACCATAAACCCAAGCCACGCAGAGGGACTCAAAGATGGCCACGAAGAGAAGGCACATGCCACTGGCTGCATAGTAGTCGAAGAGCTGAAACACGTACATGCCGCCCTGCGTGGGAGATGATTATTGGGAGGAAACAGAAGGGCAGACCCCCTAGGACTCCCATGACCGTGCAGCCTCACAGCAGGGCAAGGGTGGTGAGGCTCACAGCCAGCAAAGTAAGACAAGAGAGCTTTTAAACTCTGAAGCCCTGAGCAGCCACAGGCGATAGCTGGGGGTTGTTGTTGCTGTTGTTGTTGTTGTTGTTGTTGTTGTTGTTGTTGTTGTTCTGTTTTGTTTCATTTTTGTTTTTTCAATTGTCATTTTTGGATGGAAGATGGAGAACAGACCTGTTATTGTTGTCTCTCTGAGACTATTTAGGCTTAGACCCAAAAACTCCAGACAACATAAACAGTCTTTTAAGGAAGGATTGGGATAGCAGGTTTCTCAAGCTGATGGGTTCTGCCACCTGTCTTCTTCAAGGTGACACTGACAGAGGCTACCCACCCCGTAGGTACCTCTTTCCCTTTGAGGCCATCCCTGGGAAAGCATAGGATCCCACCTAGAGAGCTCGCTTTTTCCCATTCTAAGATTTCCCAGCCATTCTTTCCATATGTCCTCCATTACCCTGGAGCCAAAGTACCCCTCAATCATTCATTGTGGGGGTGCTAGTGTCCCCCCCCCAAGCCCTTAGGCCTGTCCTGTGGCCCTTCCCAGCAGGTGTCATTTTCCATTTGGCTTCTAATCTGGTCCTCTCCCCAGCCTCCCAGCCTCTCACCTCCGTAAGCATGATCAGTCCAATGAAAAAAGAGATGACAGACACAATAAGGATGAGGATCTCCCTCCGGTTCTTCTTGCGGAACACCCGGGGATACATGTCCACCAGCGCAGTCACCAGGCTTTCTACGCACACAAACTGGATGAGAGAGTAAGAGAAAGTGGGGGAAAGAGAGCGCCCACAGCAAGCCCTGTCAGCCAGCTCCAGCTTCCTTCCAGCCAGCCGCCTCCCTCGCCAGCTCCAGAGAACAGTCGCTATGAGCTGACCAACTCTGATAGCTCCTCACGGTCCTTGAAAAGGCCTCCACCTCTGACATCCACCCAGTCCCAAATGATTCAAGGTCTCCCAGGGTATAAGCTTAGCCTGCTCACACACACACACACACAACCATTCATCCCCTCAGGCTCGGAGTAGCCACCTCTGATACCTGGCTATCTAGTCCCAGGAGAACGACCATGAAGAAGAAACAGCAAGCCCACAGCGGTGAGAAAGGCAACATCACCACAGCACGAGGGTAGGCGATGAACGCCAGGCCAGGGCCTACAGCAAAAACAGAGGAATACAGTCCAAAGCCTGAGCCAGCTCCAGGCCTCTGCAACCCCAAAGCCTCTCAGGATGAGGCCATGGAATAGCAGAGCTGGAAGAAACTGCCCCCAAAGCTAGCATCAACAACACATCTCGACACAAGCTACCAAATGTCTACTTGGTTCCCAGTTTCCAAGACACCACCCACTGTATCACTGGCAACAAGAGAACCCAGAGACCCTAGCAATAAAGAAACATGCGTCTAACAAGGGTTCTGGACACTGAAATCAAACCGAGGGTCTCAAGCTAAGAATGAAGTGCGGGAGCTGGCAGCCCAAACAAATCCGTGAAGCTGACCTGAAGGGAAGCGAAAGGAAATGGGAGGGACCTGCTGAAAACTACAGCAGGGAAGGTTGCTTTACTGCGCTGACAATTGTAGTAAAAGACTAGATTTGGTCTGGACCTGCAATTTACTGTGGCTACCCAGAAGCCTTTTCTCTTCCTACCATGAGTGACCTAGCATCACTTTTAGAACCCATTGACACGTTTACCGTCAGATAACCGCTCCTCATCTGATTCAAATGGCAAGAGCCTGGTTAAGCTATTGGAAGCTTCCTCTGAAAAGCCAAGGGGTACCCTGCGACCTTGGACCCAGTTCCCACACTAGAACAGCTGGGATAATATTGGTATCAGTTTCACACTGTTTAAAGGGCCAGGTGCTCTTCACATAGCTTGTGCAATATACTGCTTCAACATCCTTTATGGAAAATGCTTGGGAGACTTTATTATTATTATTATTATTATTATTATTATTATTATTATTATTATTATTATTATTATTTAGAAATGTTTCTACAAACCACCATAGAGTTAGGTTTCCCCACTCTAAAAGTCTGAAATGCTCCAAAGTTAGAAGATTTTCCCGGCGTTATTACCTCTGGATCCTGGTGGCCAAAAGTGCACCTGTCTTCAGCCTCCCCCAGAACACTCACCTGACTCTGCCACCTCAGATATGGGTACGCCCTGCTCCTGAGACATGAAGCCCAGGATGGAGAAGATGGCAAACCCGGCAACGAAGCTGGTGCCACTGTTGAGGATGCAAAGAGCGATGCAGTCCCTGTGGGGTGCAGGCGGGAGAAGGAAGCAGGCAGCCAGGTCAGGGAAGAGCAGCGAGAAGCCCGCGCTTCCTGTCCAGGAGCTGACAGGAACCCCGGGATCATAGCCTCTCCCACAGCTGCAGAGGGCCAGGGGTGAGGCTCCCTGGCAGAATTTAGACTGTTCCAATTGCACCCATCCTCCATCCCCTTTGACCCCCGACTAGCTTACGTGGTGGTCCTGAAAGAATGATGCCATGTAGAAGGAAAAAAATTAAATATTCCGGCCTCTCCATTATCTCTGCCCTGGCATATGGCCACTAATGCTGCTACTATACTTCTGGGGACACAGTCACTCTGACATGAGCCCATGTGGTTCGGACATAGATAATTGCAAATAACAAATAATTTTTCTTAGACGTCTCGGTTTGCTCTTGAAATGCACAGTAGAATTTCTGGGGCTGTATTTCAGATAATATCAAAACCCTGTTAAACTCTTGAGTATGAACCAGGTAGGCAAGAGAGAGGGATCATAAAGCGAAGAGGCGTGTCTGGGAGGGAGGCCGAGGCAGTGACGTGAGGATGTGTAAGGACGCATCATTTGCCAGGGAGTGTCATCAAGACCTGGTCACCGTTGCGTGTGACGAGGCATGTGCCATTGCTTTCCAGCCTTGCTAGCATAGCTCTCTTGTACTGATGAGTCTCCTCAATCAGCCAGGGAAGACTGGGCACCTTATGTGGTCTTCTGGCCAATCACAGCTACCCTTTGAAAAGCAATCCTGCGCCCAGCCTATGTTACCTCTCCATAGCCCTGAGGTGCTAAGGTGGGATGCAGATGGATCGGTGCGTGAGCTAGCGCAGTCTGCCCTGATCTAGCTTGGCGAGAGGCAAAGGAGTCACCTGTAGCAGTTGTTATGGTACTGGTTGTAGCTTCCCAGAGCCGTGAGGCACCCCAGACAGATGGCAAAGGAGAAGAAGATCTGGGTGCCCGCATCCATCCACACCTACAAAAGGGGAAAGAGGAAGCTGAACCGTACGAAAGGCTACGCGTGTGTCTGTGGGAGGACAGAGGCATGCTCCAGGGCCAGGCTCACGGTGGTAGCAGACCTGTTCCCATCTCTCACCTAGTGCCTCGCCACCTTGGGCCCTTAAATAGAGTTTCTTAAGGATGCCACAGGATGGAACAGATGTTGGTCATTGAAAGAAAACTAGCAGAGGAGAGGATGCTCTAATCTAGAGCTGGCTGTCAAGCGGTCAGTCACGGCCCTTGGCTCTGCCTCATGTTCTCCTATCAGGTCTCATGGCAGTGTGATCAGCAGTGAAGGCATTTCTAGGAATGTGGGTCCATCATACCAAAGCCACCTCACGCCCGTAGCTTTGCTCCACAGGACCCCATGTCTTAAAAAGCAGAGAATAGTCAATCCTCCACTCACAGGAGTCCAGGGGATTGAAGTGAAGAGTAAAACCCTCCCCCACCCCCACCCTAACCTCAGTGCGGCTGTCACTGTTATCTCAGCTGCCTGGCCTAGCCTTACATGTTGTGCTTTAGAGATCTAACAGCTAGAATAATATCCCAATGAGAAGGGGGGAAAAAACAGCAAGGCGCAGGGCTAAGCTGTTCTGCAAGGTTGCAGAAGGTGGGCTCTGGAGGCTACGGGCCTCTCACCTCCCATCATTTCCTCCCTCAGATAACAAGTCCAGTGCTGCCCTCACTTCTGGCCCCACACAAAGCTCTCTAGTCTCTTCCTGCCCCTCCCTAATTCCTTAACCAAAACCACCACCCTCAGTCTCCTTGCCCTTTGCTCACCCCACCCTCCTCTCTCTCTCTCCCTCTCTCTCTCTCTCTCTCTCTCTCTCTCTCTCTCTCTCTCTCTCTCTCTCTCTTCTCTCTCTCTCTCATCATACTCAGTCCTACTCAAGTACCGAGCTTCCTCTGCATGGTGGGAGTCTTGGAGACCCATGACAGCTCACCACCTCAGAATCACTCCAAATCCTGAGCCAACATCCTATGGCTGAGACACCAAATCTCAAAGGCTGGAGGAGAACCCAGAACTCGTACCTTTTCCAAAGCTCCCTGGTGATGCTAAGAGTCAGCTGTAGGATCACTGGCATGTAGTCCTTGAGAAAGGGCATCAGTTGTCCTTCCTCTTACTATATAGTTCTGTCTCTACAGGCCCAGGGGACCAAACGGAGAGATAGCAGAGAAAAGGGGAGAGTGGCTGCAGCCTTCTGTCCTCTCTTTACTGCCTCTTTAGAACCCCTCCAGGGGAAAGCCAGCAGCAGTAGGAAACACAGCAGAGGGTGGGGAAGGGCCGGAGCTCGCCAGAAAATAACACAGGAGGTAGAAGGCACCAGATAACCATGTGGGGATATTGCAGTGGGGCAAAGTGAGGGGGCTGAGCCTTTACTGGCAGCTGGGCAAGCACGGTGCAGGATTGGGGAGACCACAAGGAGAGGTAAGGGTGCTTTCGGAATTCAGAGTGATGCCACCCATGTGTGGCTGTTCCTTCATGCTGTTCCAGATCCTCTGCTTTCCAAAAACTGTCCTAGTTATCTCAGGGAAGCACAGCGGCGTCTCATTGTTTTGTCCTTTTCTTGCCCGACTCCATAGGGTCTGGGCCACTTAAAGAGCAAGACACTGAAGCAAAGGACACTAAGATGGAGAGGGTATCCCTGGGCTGGAGGTGAGAGGGCTGAGTTAATGGGACAGCTGTCATGATGCCAGCTGCTTTCTCCCAGATAGGCCACTCAGGCCATGGCTGTACAGCCTGCTGCAAGCCTCGCTAGCCTTGGACTTTTGCCCCATGCCTCACAGTGCATTGGCCCTGCGTTACAAGGGCACCCTCTGTGTAACTACAGAGACACTGTCATGGCCCTTAGGCAAGCACCAGCTCCATCCTGTGACCATGCATACTTGCGAACTTGGATTTGGAAAGAACTCTTCAGAGAAACCATGACTTGGCTGTTTGCCTCACCTAGCAGGGGCTGGGGACAGGGAAGCAAAATGGGCCGCATCAGGAGCGTGGTTAATGAGAACAGAGAAGCTGCCACAGGAGGGCGAAGAGTTCAGAGCTCCAGGGTCAGATGTGGCCTTTGACAAAGCCCTCCGGCTGTGAGCTTGGCAGGCCACGCTCTGTGCAGCTGCAGCCCACCAAGCCTGCTGGGGTAGGAAAATGGAACAGGACAAATGGGTGGGGGGAAGGCCTCAGGAAACACAGCAAGCTGTTCTGCTCCCCCCACCACAGGCGACCCACTCCCAGATCGTTCCAGGCACCCTGGGTTTCAGAACAAAACTCTGATGTGTCTCCCACTGGGCCACAAGATTGACCCAGAAAAAAAAAAAGAAGAAGTATGAAAAACACTTGGTGGAATGTGGGTAAAAAGAGGTCTTTGGGGGAGAGAGGAAGAGAGAGAGAGAGAGAGAGAGAGAGAGAGAGAGAGAGAGAGAGAGAGAGAGAGAGAGAGAGAGACCTCAGCAGATCCAGGAATGTTGTCTCACCCCTCATATTTGTGGATAAGTGCTTGCTATTCTGAGAAGGGCAGCAGCTTACAATGGAAGAACAACAGTCAAACAGATCTGGACCCCAGCCCACCTCTGTTCATTCCTGGCTGCTTGATTTGACCTCTCGGAACCATGCTGTCCTCATCAGAAAAATCAGTACAATGACGAACGAAGTAACATACGTGAACTGCCTAACGCATAAGCAAATGTTAATTCCCTCCCCTAGAGTAATAAAAATGTAGCCCTTAGAACTCAGACCATTCATAGGCTTTCAGAGGACCATGGTGGCAAGTGCCGTGTCATCCCAGCACTTGGGAGGCAGAGACGAAAAGATCAGGAATTAATTCAAGGTCATCTTTACTACAAAGCAAGTTCCAGTCCAGCCTGTGTGTGTGTGTGTGTGTGTGTGTGTGTGTGTGTGTGTGTGTCTGTCTGTCTGTCTGTCTGTCTGTCTGTCTCTCGTCTCAAAATGAGTACTCAAGACCAAACCTATCCCTCTCACATACTAGCTTTGCTTCTTGACAAGTCTCTTCAGTTTCCTAGGCTTTCATGTCTCCATCTATAAAACGAGGCCAACGCCTGACTCAGGATGCATTTGGTGATTAAAACAATCCAAGCATGTCAGGCCTGGTGGGCGATAAGCACATCACACGTATGAGCAGCTTTTGTTTCGACTCTCAACAGATAACACCAAGATAAAGAACGAGTTTTAATCTATGGCCACAACACCCCACTTCATGAGAACTGCAACATACAGGGGGTTAAGTTTTCATGGGGCTCTCCCGGCCCTTATTCGTTGTTGGCCAAAGTTCAGTAGAACAAGAGGTCAAGATGAGGGAGAGAAACATGGCCTCAGCAAAGCAGGTGCTGTGTTCCTAAGAGCCAGTTCTCAGCATGAGCCCCGGAGCCTAGGAAAGGCAGGCAGGATCCCAGCCAGAACACAGCAAGCCTGGCAGAGAGGCGGAGATGAGAGCGGAGCCCAGCAGTTCCCCCTGGCTCCTCTCCGCCTCTGCTCTTGGTGGGAGAGATGCCTTTAGTCTTTGTGTTACCTAGTGGGGATTCTGTACCCTTCTCAAGTGCCAGGCAAACACCAGTTGGAATTATCACACTCCCCAAGAGTGCCAACTACATTCAATTAGTGCCCAGCAGGATGTCCCTCCCAACAGGCAACACTCAGCTCACTGACGGCAACCACCTACCTTCAACATGGAGTTGTAACCGGGCTGCCCTTGGAACTACTCCCTGCCCACAGCCACAAAGCCTACAGAACAAGCGTGTGAGTTCCCTGTGTCCACGACAGCTGCCTGGGAAATAGACGATGGGGACAGGAGTTCAACGTAATCTCTCCTCTCTGAGGCAATCCAGACACAGCTTCATTAACCCCCGGAGTTGAAGACCCACACTCATGTCTTCTGGAAATGATTATATACTAAACACTACACCTAGAGCCGGCCTGGCACAGAATGACCGCAGCTCAATACCGGTTTTGGTGACTGACTCGCACAAGAAGTCAGGGTGAGCAGACAGGGACCTTGCCTTCCAGACTTGCTGAGAAAGCCTGTAGGATCTGCCACCGTCCAGACCGGCTTCCAGTTGCAAGTGTAAAATCAGACAGCCTTAAAGCCCAGGCGTAGAGGGCTTGCCTGGCAATGCATCATGCCCTGCTGTCGTCTCCAATACCACAAAATCTAAAGACGTCTCTAGGCCTCAGTTTCTCTATGAATAAAATGGGAGTAGCTCGTTAATATAGTGTAAGGATTAGCTAAAATAAGACAGGGGAACCTTTTTTGTTTGTTTGTTTGTTTGTTGTTGTTGTTGTTGTTGTTGGTTGGCTGGTTTTTCGAGACAGGGTTTCTCCATGTTATCTTGGCAGTCGTGGACTCGCTTTGTAGCCCAGGCTGGCCTTGAACTCACAGCGATCCGCCTGCCTCTACCTCCTGAGTGCTGGGATTAAAAGCATGAGCCACCACACCTGGCTTAGACAGGGGAACAGCTTAATAGTGACAGGGACAGAGTGGTCATTAGCTATAAATAGCTAATTAGGACAAAGCCACAAATAGTGGGCTCCTTCCGTCTCTCAGCCTACCCGCCTGGCCTTGCCTTCCTGCTCTCAGCCTTACCTACATATAAAAGAGAGCTTCTCCTCCCCGCCCCCACCCACCCACCCCCTTTCATGGCTCCGTTGTTCCAAAACCTCAATGGGTTTCTTCTGCAAGGTGGATCCAAGCCTGCCTTTACCTGCCCACACTGCTGCCCTGGAGCTGCCTGCTTACTGTCTATGATCCATCACAACCCTTTAGTTCCAGGCAAAGACTAAGGGCTCTGGAACCACGGAACAGAAATACCACTCGGGAGGCAGAGGCAGGGGGATCGCTGTGAGTTCGAGGCCAACCTGGTCTACAAAGTGAGTCCAGGATGGCCAAGGCTACACAGAGAAACCCTGTCTCAAAAAAAAAATACCATGTGTGCCCTAGGGCCACAGTCTACCCGTCTGCACAGTAAAGCAGCTGTGCAGGTTGAGCTCCAGAGTCCCAGAAGCTCCAACAGCTCTAGTCCTAGATAGCTCGGCTCCAAAGCCTGACCAAGTCCCAGTGGCCCTTGCACCAGTTTCATAGCAGCCTGCTCTTTGTGCTTTCTGAGAACCCAGAGAAGAGAAGGCTCCCAGCCCACAGGAAGACTCGAGGAGGCTTGAGTTTGTGAGGAGATCCTGACCAGGGCAGGCCTGACTGCTGGCAGCCATGGCTGCTCTGAGAAGACTTGCAATTCCTCCAGAGGAGGCTGAAGACTTGGGAACTCTGGACCGAGCCAAAGTTCTGCTCAAAGGGGAGCTGTTGCCTCAGGCCAGGGGGACTCGGGAGCCCTGTACCATCCCTTGCCTTGCTATCTTCCAGCAACTTCGCGGATAGGGCTTGTGTCTGCCTTTTTTTTTTTTTAATCACTTGGAAGGCTATCCAACAGTCTTCTAGGTGTTGGGAGGGGAGGCACTTGCCCTCAAGTCCTTCCCCCCACCCCCACCCCAAGGGTCCTTGTGTTGACACGTCCCCCGGAACCAAGAGGAACATTACTGACTGATACACATCCTCCCCACTGAGCCAAGGGAGCTCAGGCAGCATGTAACACTGGGTAGCCTTCTCTCCGTGCTTCTGCTGCGTGGCCAGCCTTCCATTAGGCTGCGGAGGGGACACTTGCCAGAAGCACGGGCTTCCTGCTCAGGCTACTTCACCCCCACCCCCACTGTGAAGTAACACAACCCTCCAGTGCTCCTGCCTGGACTCAGCAAAGCTCTGGGCCCTGGAGTGAGAAAGAGATCTAGGCCAGCAAAGCCTGAAGCCAGAAAGTGACAACTGACAGGAAATCTGACACCAACCCAGCTGCTGTAGGAGGAGCAGGAAGCAGAAGCTGGACAGGTCGGGGGTCACTGGGCCAGAGAGAAAGAGAAAGAGCACCGCAGGGCAAAGGGGATGGCAGGCTGAAGGGGGAGAGACAAAGGAGGAGGTTAAGAAAGAAGCCTGGGATTTGATAATGAGGAGAGAAAGGGGGCGTGGTCTACCAGTAAAGGTGCTTAGTGATATTTGTACTCCTCAAGGATTATTGGCAGGGTGCCCAGTGCCCTGGGCGCCCTAGGGCAGCTGTAGGCCAAGAAAGAACAGTGCCAGGCACCCTATGACCACAAGAAATTGCTAGCACGTATCTGCAGAAGGGAGCACCCCCACCCCCACCCCATGGACCATCATCACCACAGATGCATTGGGGACCATCCAGGAGCTGGGATACTCCATATGGCTCAAGCACCCGGGAAGCCATGGGGTGGTGCTGTCGAAGCTTCTCACCTGGGGGTCCCACAGGCGTGTGATGTTGGGGTACAGGTAAAACTGAATCCCTTGGGCTGCACCAGGCAGTGTCACTCCTCGAATCAGCAGGACCGCCAGCATGAGGTAGGGGAAAGTGGCTGTGAAGTACACCACCTGACCAAGGCAGAGGAGAAAGAAGGGAGTGAGGACGGAAGGGGCCTGCGGGAATTCACTAGCAGGGGAATGGAGTCTGATGGAAGAGCTCCCATCCCATGGAAAAGGCCAAGGGAGTTCCCCTGCTGCCCAGCTGTTCAGCTCTGTATCTCGAAGACTGGAACCAAACTCATCTCTCCTTTCCTCCAGCCCCCGCCCCACCGCCCCGCCACCTCCCCCCCCCCATGCTATCCAGGACTTGTGGAGTGGCCGGATGAACACAAGCATTTGCCAACACAAGTGCTTAGAGCTACAGCGTTGGTGTCAAGTATGCAAATGTCTATGCCATGTGACCCCTTCCTCCTTGGGCAGTCAGATTAGGAAAGAAGATTTATGAGAAGCCTCTGGGGCAGGAGTCCAGAGGAGCTCAGGATGCACACACACACACACACACACACACACACACACACACACACACACCACTTCAGACTTGCTAGGGCAAAGAGAGGCCAAAATTCTTGTATTAACTGATAAACATTGTGAGGTATGTGGTCTAACAGCATCCTCTATCCACTGAGCTGTTTCATAAAATGGGGACCCGTTGACTTGGTTAGATTTGCTAGATACTCGCACACCCTATAGACTCCAAACTGGAGTTCCTCTGGTGCTGCCCTTTCCCTCCTCCCCCTCCCCCCCCCCCCCCCCCCCGCCTCTCTTTCCATTTGTCTCCCAGGAGTACGTGGATGGAACCCATGAGAAGCACAGACTCAAGGAAGGGAAGCCACGTAAACCTATATGTCAGTCTGTCCTGTCTTGATGAGGCTAAACCAAGAGGCAATAGCCCCTGGGAAAGGAAGGCTGTCCTGGGATGGGAGGGGCAGAAGCTCACCAGCACAGACCTTGCCTGTGGACTTGACCCCTTTCCAGATGCAGAAGTAGCAGATGATCCAGGCGAGCAGGAGGCACAGGACCAGCTCCCAGCGCAGGGACCCCAGATGCTGGATGCCATCCGAGAGCTTCAGGACTCGCCTCCTGAGAGAAGAGATGTATCCTGTCCTCTTTCTTGGGTTTCTTTCCTTCCTTCCTCTTTCTCCCTTCTATGTTATTGTTTATTATTATTATTATTATTATTATTATTATTATTATTATTATTATTATTATTATTGGGGGTGTTCCTATTTAGCTCATAGAACCTAGGACCACAAATATGCTAGGCAGCCACCCCAACGCCGACGGACGGTTCATGGATGGGCAGCAGAGGTGAACCACCAGCCTCTTTTCTAAAGGCTTGTCCACTCCTTGCACTGGGACCTGCGATGCTCTCCTTTACACAGATATGGAGGTAGATCTAAAGTGTGGCTAGCACGCACTGTGCCCAGCTCAGTGTGCTCGGAGTCTTCGCTGAGCATGGGGGAGGGGTGCAGGCATATACTTCCCCGTCTATCTGAGGATGCTTGGTGTCAGGGATAAAGCCTTGGGGGATAGCACTTGGGGATAGGGTCTAGATGGCATGTGTGGCACCTTCAGCCAGAGGGGAAGACAGTCAGGAGTAGAGGTGCTCTCTATGTATATGGACACAGTAACACGAGAATCATAAGAGTTAATCTGAGAACAGCCCTGTATTACCCAGAGTAAAAGGTACTGTGGAACTAAGTCACGTAGCTTCTGCCCAGGAAAACCCCCAGCCCAGGCCCTTCCTTAGAAGATGCAGCCCCATCCAAATGAGAGATGGGGGCCTCACTTACTCCCAGAACTCGATGACAGGGGAGGTGGCATTCTCAGAAGTCACACTCAGTGAGCCGTTGGCCTTCTGGAACTCCACACAGTTTTCTACCCACAAACCCCAAGGAAGGAAGGAAAAGAAAGCTCGTCAGTCAACATTGGGCATGACTAAAGAGAATAGGATCAAAGCAAGGTGGCTGGGGGGCCCTGGCCTAGAATCCCGTGGTGAACCCTACACCTCCCGCCGTGTTAGCAGCCTTCCAGGAGCCCGCCTCTCACTTCTCACACACTCCTGCTGCGGACTTTCCACCATTTGTCTAGAGATTCTCATTAAAGCGTGGTCCAACAGCACTCAGAAAGAGGCTCTGTGGGCCAGGTGCTTCGAAATATAAGCTGTCCCTGGGGAGCCGTCCCAGGTGGAGCCGCGGCCCTCGGAGAAATGGTAAGAGCACTTTCTAGGAAAGTCACAGCATCACGGCCAAGAGCACAGATGCAGGGGCAAGGTCGGAGAGTGCTGGCTATGTTGGCTGTGTGGCCTCCGGTGAGAGTTTAGCACCCCAAGCCCGAGCGTCACTCCCTTGCTCTCTACAACACGGATATTAGTATGAGTGACTGATGGGACAGTAAATGAAGATGTAAACATGAAGCAAGAAAATGGTAGCTCTTTGTCACCTGCACATCACTTGGGAATTTTATATAATGTTGACACTCTTTTTAATGTTTTGTCATCAATATAATGTTGGGGGAATACAAAGGCAAGGTAGCTCAGTGAGCAAAGGTGCTCACCACCAAGCCTGACAATATATACCACTTCTTTCTATATTCCTGCCTGCTTTGTTCACAGTGTGTGTGCTGGCTGGTTTTTGTGTCCATTTGACACAAGCTACAGCCATTAGATGGGAGGGAGCCTCAGTTGAGAAAATGCCTCCCTAAGCTTGGGTTACCCTATAGAGCATTTTCTTAGTGATTGATTGGGGGAGGGCCCAGCGCTGGTCCTGGGCTCTATAACTAAGCAGTCTGAGAAAGTCATGAGGGCAAGCCAGGAAGCAGCACTCCTCCATGGCCTCTGCATCAGCTCCTGCCTCCAGGATCCCGCCCTGTTTGAGTTCCTGTCCTGACTTCCTTCAGTGATGGACAGTGATGTGGAAAGCTGAGTAAGCCCTTCCCTCTCAAGTTTGCTTTTGGTCATGGTGTCTCATCACAGCAGTAGTGACCATAACTGAGACAGTGTGTCTCTTGCCACCCAGCGACAGCCCCAGGAGAGTAGGCCCCTTTGCCTTCATGTGCTGCTGCCAGTCGCAGGGCTTAGATTAGAGCTTGATCCCTCAGCCTTCAGCATTTCTTGACATCTTCTAAGGTAGGCTGCCAGTTTGTGCCAGAATGAAGCACTCTCTCCGCCCCATTGCCTTTCCAGCTAGTAGGACAACCAAATCAGTAAGCAGCAAGAGGGAAAGTGCCCAGGAGGGCCAAGGGTCAGTGCAAGGCCATCAGAACGTTTGAGAGGAGCCCTGCTGCAGTCTTGGACTGTTGGGAAGCATCCTTCTAAAATGTGGCTTTTCATTTGATGAAGATGGTGGATGCAGGTGGTACCAGGGATGGGCAAGGACTTGCCTGAGAAGGGAGTGTGAGACACTAGGCCACTGGTTGTCATGGTGAGTTAGGAGTAACAGGCAGAGGCCAGATCCTGAAGGTAGAATGAAAGCTAATCTGAGCCTGGCAAAGCAAGGATTCAAAGTGCAGTGACTCGGAATCAAGGGGTTTCTCCGTACAAGAACGCATTAACCGTTGCTGTTACCACTTCATACGGCCTTGGGGACTGGCACTAAAAGATCCTTGGACAGTGACCATGACACAGAGCAATGAGAAGCAAAGGAAAGCAGCGGCCAGCATGCTCTTCATCTGTGACATCCGGCGAGGGAGCCACTAGCCCATCCAGTGCTTAAAAAGAAAATTCCACAGTCCTGTTCTTCAGATGCCCTGGCCATGTGTCAGGTGCTCAGTAGCCACGGGGACAGCACAGAGAGCACAGCTGTCCTCAGAGGCTGGGTTATTGAGAAGTCTCACCCCAGATGCCTTTGCTATTATCACGGTCCTCAATACATCAGCTTCAATGGCTCTATTGCTCACATGTCTTTACAAACACAGAAGTTAATTGGTATCATAAATTTCATTGATAATGGACAAAACAGCTCATGGCTGAGTGGAACCCGGATAAATTACAAGTTTGGCAAACTTAACATCATACCACATGCGAAGAACAAATAGGTTGACATATCAAACAGGCCATGTTTCAGGTAGAAATGAATCGGTGACTAAACACAGAAAAAGAAGTCAGCTCCATTTGCAGAGTACACAAATAGAACATATCAGGGGTTTTTTTTTTTTAAGTCCATGACATCTTGCTTGTGAGGCTGATGATGCCTCACATTGGAGGGGACTGTTAGACAAGGAAGCCAGGGCCTTGTCACACACCAGATCGTGTGCTCTATCACTGAACTCCACTCCAGCCCCCCCCCCCCCCGCCGCCGACTCTTTTTCTTCGTATAAATTCATCATAACCTGTTTGGTTGACTCTGAGTTCAAAACAGGAGCCAGAGATTAGATGCTTGGGATACAGTGACAGCTCGCTCCTGGTTAACGTGGCAAGGCAGGAAAAGGAAGTGGGCTCCCCGGTAGTGATTTTACCTGTATTCCACTCGTGGCTGCAGCTTCCCCAGGGGAGGTCAGTGGTGAAGCTACTGAAGAGGTAGAAGAGGGCCCAGGCCAGGACAACGATGTAGTAGACATTGAGGAGACTGACGATCATCTGTGAGGCATAGCCGATGCCTGGGGAGGGGACTGAAGCGTTGGGCCGGGGCAGTGCAAACAGCCTCACACACCACCCACGCCTGTGCAGGAAGGGACTTGCATGCCACTTTCAGGGCCCACGGCAAGAAGTGCTAGGCCTAGCCTCCTGGCCAAAAGAGTAGAGTTTCTAAGCTCCGATGGTCTCCTGGGTTGGTCCAGCACTTTTCTCTTGTCTTCTGCTGGTAAGCCTAAACTTCGGTATTTATCAGGCCTTGAATTATCTTTCAAAAGCACAAGACCAGAGCTAGGCAGAATAGCGCACACCTGTGATCTCACAGATTACCACCACTTGAAAAGACGCCCTCGTCTGCATAGTGAGGCCCTGTCTCAAAGTAAGGGACACCAACTCTACTATGACAATAGTTTAATTCTCCACAGTTCATCTGATAGGTTTCTGAAGCAAAAATACAAGAACGTGGCTGAGGATATTATGGCCCAGTTGGTAAAAAGTTTGCCTTGCCAGCATGAGGACCTGAATTTGATCCACAGAACCAGATGTGGTGGCATGTGCTTCTGGTCCCACAACCTGGGGAGGCGCAGACAGGCAGATCTTTAGGACTCCCAGGCCAGCCAGACTGGCCTACTTGGAAAGTCCTAGGCCAGGAGAGACTATGTCTCAAAACAAACAAACAAACAAACAAACAAACAAACACAAAAAAGCAGACAGTGCCTGAGGAAAAACACCTAAGGCTGACCTCTGGCCTCCATAGACAAGCACGCACAGCCACACACACACACGCGCAGCCACGCAAACACGCATGTGCGCACACACACAGGCACACATGTGCGTGCACACACACACACACACACACACACAGGTACACACGCCCGTGCACATGCACACATACAGGCACACACACACACAAAACCAGCAATTCACACAGAAGAAAAAACAAATGCTGAATGAACAGTTTTAAAATATTCCTCATCTCTAATAGCTACCAGGGTGTGAAATAACACAGTAAGATGCCAATTCTCGTAGCTACCGCTTTGGTGATGTTTTTAAGAGAAGGCCCCATATAGTCAAAGGGGCCCAGGTTGGTCTTAAACTCTCAGTATCCTGCCTCAGCATCCTGAATGCTAGCATTGCACACGTTTTACCCACCCAGGGCTTCCTGGTAAAGTTTGTTTAATTGGTTAGTTGGTTGGCTGATCAATCAATTGATTAATTGATTTTACGAGTGTTGTAACTCAGTGGTCTTTATACTTGTTTAGACATTAGAATGTTCTACAGGACTAAGGATATAGTTCAGTGGTAGAACATGTATGTTCTGAGTTCAATTCTGAGCGACACAGGAAATGAAAGAGGATTTTCAAGAACTTTTAAAGAGACAGACGACTCTCCTGTGTTGTGGCATTGTCAATCAGTTAACACTTCTACAGGACCATCTGATGAGCCGACTGGAGCATCACCAACTTGGTGTCTATTTGATCTAATGATCCCGCTCCAGGAGTTTGTCTCTAAACAAATCATTTCAAAGCAGGAGGGAACTTTCTATATAAACAGAGGTGCTAGAATATGAAAGTTTTATAAATAATTGAAAATGAGCACAATGCCTCATGCAGAGAACTTATAAATTATGGTGTATTCACTTGATGGGAGTTTACAAGCCATCAAATGATCACAGTGCAGAAAATGGAAAACAAAACAAACTGAAAGTCAGACGCTAAATCACATCTACTGCATAGCAATGCATTATAAGGGCTACAGAAAGGAGAAAAAAAATAGTGAAATAAAACTCCCTCCAAACCAGAAGTAACCCAAATAGAGCTTGATAAGTAAAGGGGCTAAGCAGTGCCATGAGGAGAGGAGGGAGGGGAAGTGCCTATCTGGATGTTAATTAATTAATGAAACAAAAAAATCTTTTTTATATAAGGGGCTGGCTCAGCAGTTAAGAGCTTTGAATGCTGTTCCAAGGAACCCAGGTTCAATTCCCAGCATCCACATGGCATCACACAAACCTATATGCAGGCAAAGCACCAATGCACGTAAAAATACAAATTTTGAAGATGTTTTTTAAAATGAAAGTCTCTTTTTAAGTGTTTTCTAATTGACTAAATATGTCCTGTTAATGTTAAATCATTCTTATGTATTTAAAGCACATACAGTAAAATATCACTGCAGCCCACCCACTCAATCCAAAGCCTTTGCCTCACTTCTACACTTACTTCTCCTCATTCTATTTGATGAACCAAGACACTAGCTCAGTCTGCAGCTCACAGATGAAAAGCAGAGTAATATGGAGACTCGGGGTCCCGTTTTAATGTCCGAACTGTTGCTCACCACTTGGTCACCCTAAATAAGGGTTATAAGCACTAGTTCATGACCCTGGAATTGGACACAGAGTTAGCCACTCACCCTCAAAGATGGGACAGATCTTCCTCCAGGCTGTGATGCCTCCCTGGTTGGTGTACTGGCCAAGCGCTGTCTCCAGGAAGAAGACAGGAATGCCACAGGTAAAAAGGAAGATGAGATAGGGGATAAAAAAGGCACCTGTGGGTAGAAAGTTGGATGCCCGTTACCTGGCAGCCGTCTCTTCGTGGTCCACATTCATCTCCTTTTAGTACCACCCCACACTGATGGTTGGCATCTTAGAGGCAGGAAGCATGCAAACTGCAGGTGACACTACGTACTTATCTGTTATCACAACAGGGAGCAAGAGGCACCAAATTATCTGGAGCTGTGTGGTCCCATGTTTTGTCTTCACTGCGCAGTTTGAATCAATGCCCGCAAGGTTTACTCCCCACTCAACAGCAATTGCTGCCTAAGTGACATATCACTTGTGGAAATAGCACGGGGACCAGCGAAAGATAAGTACCAGGAAATCTCAGCACAGACTATAATTTTTTTTTTATTTTAATTTTTTATGGGCAAAAAGAATGTCCTTTTATTTTTTATTTTTTAATTTTTTTCACTTTACATCCCAATTGTAGACCCCTCCCTCATCATCTGTCCCTCCCTCCCTCCCTCCCTCCCCCCGCAAGTCCTCAGAAAGGGGAGCTCCCCTCCCCTAACATCTGAACCTCAGCCTATCAAGTCTCATCTGTACTACCTGTGTCTGTCCTCTTCCTCTGTGGCCAGGCAAGGTTGCCCTGCCAGGGGGAAGTGATCAACGTTGGGAGGCCAGAGTCCATGTCAGAAGTAGTCCCTACTCCCCAGATTGTGGGACCCACAAGGAGACTGTGCTGCCTATCTACTACATCTGAACAGAGGGAAATTATGATACTAATTTCAGACCTTTTATTAAAGACTTGAGTTTTGAGATACGACCTTGCTCTGGAGTCCAGGCTGCTCTCAAGTTCATAATGGCCCTGATACAGCTTTCAAGTGCTGGGACCACACCATGCATGGTCCTTGGTTGGTGTATCAGTCTCTGTAATGTAGTGTGGTTATCCTGTATTACGTGGCTATAATCTGCTTATGAGTGGGTATACACCATGCATGTCTTTCTGGGTCTTCTTTTCTAGTTCCATCCATTTGCCTGCAAATCTCAAGATTTCCTTGTTTTTAATGGCTGAGTAGTATTCCATTGTGTAAATGAATACAGTTTTTTCATCCATTCTTCAGTTGAGGGACATTTAGGTTGCTTCCAAATTCTGACTATGACAAATAAAACCACTATGAACCTAGTTGAGCAAATGTCCTTGTTGTGTGGTGGAGCATCTTTCGAGCTTTAATTTTTAATGTATTATAATTTATTCAGTTTACATCCTGAGTGTTATCCCTAGCTTGTATCTTCCCATTCCCACTCTTCCTCCCTCTTCTGCCCTATTCGCTTCCCCTAGACCTCTGACAGAAGGGGCCCTCCTCCCCCACCATATGCCCACAGCCTGTCAGTTCTCATAGCCTGCCTCCCCTTCCTCTGTGTGCCCTCCAGCCCTCTCCACCAGAGTTCACGTCAGAGGAAGTCCCTATTCCCCTCACAACTGTAGAGAATGAGCTGTCCATTGGTTAGATCTGAACAGGGGGTCTAGGTTCACTCTATGCATTGTCCTTGCTTAGTGCAACAGTTTGTGCAGCCCCCTTGGGTCCAGATCTATAATTCCTAAAATTAAAATTATGATACTAATTTGGGGCTTTTTATTAAAGACTTGAGTTTTGAGACATGACCTTGCTCTGCAGCCCAGGCTGCTCTCAAGTTCATAATTCCCCTGCTACAGCTTTCAAGTGCTGGGGGATTACAAACAGGGCCGCTTATCAGACTAAAATCAAATTTTCCTTTGGTAATCATTCTGATTCTTTCCTTATAATTATTGGCTAAGGAGAGGCTACTATAGGTGCCAGGCATGCTAGCATTTTTCTCTAAATGGATTTCCACCTACTGTCAAAGTTGACAGGAAAGTCCATAGTAAAGAGTAACCAGAAGCCAGGCATGGTGGTGCACGCCTGTAATCCCAGCACTCAGGGAGGCAGAGGCAGGCTGATCGATGTGAGTTCGAGGCCAGCCTGGTCTACAAAATGAGCCCAGGACAGCCAAGGCTACACAGAGAAACCCTGTATTGGGAGAGGGGGATGAGGAGTACCAGAAAAGGGAGACCCACATAGAGAGGAAATGACTTGAGGTGAGAGAAAGAACCACCCAGATGAGACTGCGTGCACACAGGGTGGTATGGCCACGCACAGGATGAACTGTTTCAAAAGATTGAAAATAATAATGCCTGACCCCACTCACCATACCAAAGGCTGAGACTGTCCTGATACCAGACAGTGTGTGCATCTTTTGACACTGGAAAAGAGTCAGCCCTCCACCAGAGACACCTCGAGTATCACTTACCAAAAGAAATGTGGAAAAGCCTAAACCAAGGCTTTTCATAATTGTGTTGCTTTTAGGATAATTACATAAACTGCACTAAGACTTTTTCAGGGAGTGTGGGGCACCGGGGATCCTAAAAGTAAACAGAGGAGGAAATGACACGAAAGTACAGAAAAGCAAAGATAAGGATAACGTCAAATTAACCCTTGGAAACAATGCACGCAAGCCAGGCGGCAGCAGATGCACTATAGTAATAAGAAGAAAAGGTCATCAGCCTGGAATTTTACATGCAGAAAAAGATTACTCAAAAATAAAAATGAAGTAAAAGCCCCTCGAGTCGTGACAAGGAGGAATCCAGCAGCAGCAGGACACACAAGCAAAGGTAAAGAAGTTCCTCAGGCAGAGGAAAGGGCGATGCCACAGATGCCACAGATGCCACAGAGCAGTGGATGCCCACACAGGACTCCAGAAACAGTAACTGCATTGGCAAAGGTAAGGATTGCTTTCTCAAATTGGGCAATGGGGGCTCATGCCTTTTAATCCAAGAACTTAGGAGGCAGGTGGATTTCTGTGAATTTGAGGCCAGCCTGGTCTGCAGAACCTGTTCTAGGACAGTCAGGGCTACGCAGAGAAAACCTGTCTCAAAAATACCAAAGAAAGGAGGAAGGGGAGGAGGAGGAGGAGGAAGAAGAGAAGGAAGACTTGTTTTCTCCTTCTTAAAAATCCAACTGGACTTGGCATCATGGTACATCTTTAGTCCCAACACTCAGGAGGCAGAAGCAGGTGGATCTTTGCGTTCAAGGTCAACCTGCTCTACATAGTGAGTTCTAGGCCAATGGGGGCTATTTTTTAAGATGTTCTCTCCTCATCTCCCTCCAAAAAAAGAATAAAAAAATACAATTGACTTAACTGCCTTCCAAATATTTATGTTTCTCTCATACATTAGTGCTTCTCTCATTCTTTTTTGTTTTGTTTTTCAAAATAAGGTTTCTCTGTGTAGCCTTGGCTGTCCTAGACTCTCTTTGTAGACCAGGCTGGCCTCGAACTCACAGTGATTCGCCTGCCTCTGCCTCCCGAGGGCTCTTCTCTCATTCTTTATCAGAGAAGTTTCTTTTTGCATTTGGCAGTAGTTGATGCAGGGACTTAAAACTAGTCAAAGTGATGAGAATAAGTGACTGTTGAGGTCTCATGCCTCAATGGGACATCTATATCAACCACTGTATCACTTAAGGTTCAGGGAGCATCATGGGAGAGGGGTGGAAAGAAGGTAAGAGCCTGGGGGTGAGGAGGGGTGCTGAAGAACAGTGTGTTCTGGACAGGACACAATCACTGAACTCATGAACTCACTGCAGCTGTGATTCACTCCAAAAGCCCTGTACAAGACCAGTACTGTCAGCTTCCCACCATGCATAGGGAAGGAGTCCACGAGGCCCACCCTCCCTGAAGGCCTATGGGCAGTCATTGCTTGTGGGGAAAGAGTGTCACATTCTTCCGTGCTGTGGCCACTGATAAGTTACCCATGTTCCAATAGTTAACCCCTGTTCATATTCATGAGGACAATCACAGCAGAACTCAGTGAGTCAACTCCAAAGAGGAAGACACTGGAGTAGGAGTTGGCCTTGCTGGAGAAGAGGGATTTCACTGTGAGAGGGAGGAAAATGAGAGAGGGTAGTGAGGAAGTGGAAAGATGACCAAGGAGTGCATGATATTGTAGTAGTATTATTATTATTATTATTATTATTATTATTATTATTATTATAAGAATGCAATTGACTTATTAAAAAATTACAATGCAGCCAGGCATGGTAGTACAAACTTTTAGTCTCAGCACTCCAGATGCAGAGGCAGGTGGATCTCTGTGAGTTCAAGGCCAGCCTGGTCTACAGAGTGAGATCCAGGACAGCCAGGATCTCACAAACAAACAAAATTATAATCTGAAGAATTTTTAACAAATGGAAAATAAAATGTATAGCAAAAATACAGTGTTCAGGAGTAAAATATAGGATTATAAGACTCATATATAAAATAGTATAATATCTTTTGAAAATAAAATTTCATGATTTAAAGACAGACTACAAAGTCTAAACTAACACAACAAATGTTATGAATAGTAAGCCAACAAAAGAACAATGCAGATCGTGGAATAATAAAAAAAAAATCAAGTTACTATAACACGAGCCAGAAGAAGAAAGGAGAAACAATAAACTAATAGGACACATATAAAACAAGTAGTAAGAAGTGAGATTTAACCTACCTTACAATTAGCTGTGTTAAATGTAAATGCTCTAAATATAATGATTAAAAGACTCAGACTTTTAGGTTGGCTTTAAAAAAAAAATACTAGTAGCATTCAAGTATATGCTGCCTAAATGAAATGCACTTGAGATTTTAAAATATGAAGAGATTATAAGTAAAAATTGGAAAAGGATATTTCAGGTTAGTAATTACTAAAAGAAAGTTGGAATGTTTATCTTGTTTGGTTTGGTTTGGTTTGGTTTGGTTTGGTTTGGTTTGGTTTGAGACAAGGTCTCAGCATGTAGCCCAGGCTGTCCCAAACTCACAGTCTTTCTACCTCATAGTCTTAGAATTACAATGTTATGATTACAGGCATGTATCACCATGGCTAATGAGTATTTATCTATTTATATTAATTAATTTTTAATGGCTATCAACCTCTAAAAAAACAGAGAAAAGCTTTCAAAAGAATGTCTATCTTAATGTTATACAAATCAGATTTTAGAGCAAAGATTATTTTCAGTGGTAAAGATAATTTCATAATAATAAAGAGGTCAATTCATCAAGAGAGCAATAATATCTTAAATTCATATTTACTTAAAAATAGAGCTTTAAGATATATGAAGCAAAACTAATGAGCCTGCAAAGAAAAGTACATAGATTCCTAGTTAAAGCTAAAACATTTAATATTCTCTCGGTCATTTAAAGAAAAAGTAGACTGAAAATCAACAGGGATGTAAATTATTTGGAAATCATATAAGTCATCTCCACTTAGGTAGCATATAAAGCAGCCCAACAACAGTGGGAGAGTATGCATTATTTTCTGGCATTTATAGAATGTTTGCCAAGATGGGCCACGCACTGGTCCACAAAGCTAATCTGAATAAGAGAAAACTCTTCAGACAGATGTCGTACCTGACTAAATTAGAAAACAATAAGAAAAAGACATTAGAAAACCCCTACGTATTTGTTTTTTTAATTCTATAACACTCTTCTAAATAATCTATAGATCAAATCCGTAATGAAAAGAAAAAATAGAAAATTTCTTAAGCGGAATGAAATAAAATACAGCATGCAAATCTGAGGATTCTGTTAAAGCAGGAGTTAGGGGTTTCTAGTTCTAAGAGACTATTATCATAACAAGAAAACAGAATTCAAATCAACAACCTCAGCATCATCCTTAATAAATGAGAAATAAAAGTCGATGAAGCCCAAACTAAGTTAAAGTGGAAAGCAAGAAAGCATGAGAGAAATTCAACAAAGCCAAAAGCTGGCTTCTTGAGACAAAAGCAATAGACTTCCGGATGACATAAATTACCAATATGAGGACTGGGGCATTGGCTCAGTGGGTACGAGTACTGTGGACCCAAGTTCAATACCTGAAGCCCGTCTTTTAGAACACTGGATGGAGCAGTGCACACGTGTGTTCTCAGCATTTCTACAGTGAGTTTGGAGGCCGGAACAGGAGGAGCATCCTGAAGTTCTCAGGCCAAGCAGCCTGGAGTATGAAGTGCAGAAACACAGGACTCCGCCTCAGCACAAGGGACGGCATGCACCTATTCCCAAAGATTGTCCTCTGACCTGCACATGCCTGCATGGATGAATATACGTGTAACACACACACCATATACACATTTGTACACGCACACATACACACACATGCATGCATGCACGTGCGTATGCATTACAGAAATAAGTTTTTTTTTAATTACCAATATGAAAATGGGAGGCATGTCATCAGCACAAATTCTACAAATATAAAAGGATGGTAAGAAAATGTACAAACTGTATACTAATAACTGTAACGGCATAGAGTAAGTGGGCAAACTCCTCCAACAGCACAAACCCCTGAGGTTTACTCAAGAAGAAAGACAATCTAAGCTGCCCTTAACTACCAACAAAATTGATCTTTTATTGTTATTATTATTAAAAATCTTTCCCAGGAAACAAGCTCTAGATCTAATGGCTTTATCGGTAAATCCTCTGGGTGCCTACGGAAGAAATCGCGCCAGTTCTACAAAAACTCCTACTGAGGTTGTAGGCAGGATTTCTCTGTATAACAACCCTGGTTGTCCCAGAACTTGCCCTGTAGACCAGGCTGGCCTTGAATTCAGAGATCCTCCTCCCTCTGCTTCCTGAGTCCTGGGATTAAAGTTGTGCACCACCACTGCCTGGCTGAAATGTCTTACACAACATTGAAAAAGAAGGAAACTGCCACACTCTATGAACTCTGCATTTTGTGATTAATGAGATCAGACAAAATACCAAAGAAAAACAAAATTCAAGGTCTTTTACATTTTTCATGTTTTTCATGTGTGTGTGTGTGTGTATGCATGTGTGCTTGTGTGAGCACATGAGTGTGGGTGCACCTGAGTGTGGAAGCCAGAGGACAACCTCAGGCATTATTCCTCACACATGCACTTTTTTTCTTTAGCACAGAGTTTCTCGCTGGCCTGGAACTCACCAAGTAGTTTAGGCTGGCCTCAGGGATGCATTTGTTTCTGCCTTGCCTGGCACTGGGGTCACCAGCACGCACCACCATGCCCAAATATGTAGATAGATGATAGATAGATAGATAGATAGATAGATAGATAGATAGATAGGAAGGATATGATAGACAGACAGATAGACAGACAGACAGACAAACAGACAGACAGACATATTTTGTGGGCTCAAATTCAGGTCCTCAGGCTTACAAAACCAGTACTCTATCATCTGAGCTATCTATCCCCTGGGGGGTCCCTAAAGGAGACTTCAGACCAAGGAATGGACTACTGAAAAGAAAACTATGGATGTATCTCAAAACAATTATTCTGAGCAAAAGAAGCCAGAAGGAAAAAGGTATATGGCTCATAATCCCCCTTGTATACAATAATTAAAAAAAAAAGCAGAGGAAGAGAGAGTACAGTGAGAGAAGAGAATTCATGATTGTACAGGGACACAGCAGAAGAGGACAAGGGAAGAGGACTGGATTATCAAGGGCCAGAAGAAAGTTTTTGAGGGTGACTGATGTGTTCACCAGCCTGACTAGCAGTAGCAGTGGCAGTGGATACCTGAGGGTCAAGAGGATGCAATTTGCACCTCTTAAATACGGCAATTAATTGCAAGTTAATGGGACAGATCTTTGTTTGTAGTCACACCATATTTCAGGCACTAAACTAAAGAAATACTCAATTGCCCTGAGTATTAGGAATAAATACTGTGAACAGCTCAGCCTAAGAGATCCAAGGTTTGACGGAAAAATTCAAAGATCGACCCCGGTGGCTGATGTGAATGGTTATAAGCATTCCAGAAGGTTGACAGTCCAATTCAAGCCCCCGTATCTATGCTGCTCTTTCCCAACAGACTGAGCCAATGTTTAACCGCAGACCCATGGTCAGCTCTGCCCCTGAGCAAAGTCCACACTCACCAGGAGAGGCTTGGTGATCGGATGGTGATCAAGAGAGACCCGGGTGCAGCCCAGGGCATCCTGGGGGACATTCCCACTTCAGTCCTCCCATCCCCACCATTAACAGATGGAGTCAGGGACCCAGCATAGAGATGCATGCTTTTAATATCAGCATCTGGGAGGCCATGGAAAGAAGATTATAGGCATGAGGTCAACCTAGGCTACAAAGAGAGGCCCTATTGAAACAGGAAGAGACATGGGAGAAGAAAGTTACCCACACCCTCATTTCACCTGTGTGAGTCTCCCTCATGCCTACTTCCTATCAGCTGGGAGAGACTGTTAAAGAGAGTGGTGCAGCTGACCTCCACTCTCAGAGGGAGCACACTCTACGGTGTCACCTTGTTCATTTTGAAGAACTTTGTTTCTTTATATTCTACATTAGCAGCAGAAGTCTGCATGCACATGAAAAGGTGTACACTATAATGGATGCTAGCCTGGCCAAAGCGGGTATGGAGTAACTCACTGACAAGAGTGCCATGCGCTACCAAAATAACTATTTTTTGAAAGTGAACTGCTTTTCACAAAAGACCTGAGACAGGCAAAGCAATCCTGAGCAAAGAAATAATGCTAGAGGGGGCTGGAGTGATGGCTCAGTGGTTAAGAGCACTGTCTGCTCTTCCAGAGGTCCAGAGTTCAATTCCCAGCAACCACATGGTGGCTCACAACCATCTATAATGTGATCTAATGTACACTGTATACATAATAAATTAATAAATTAAAAAAAAAAAAAGAAAGTTAGAGGTATCACCATACCCGATTTCAAGCTATATTATAGAGCCCCAGTAAAGAAACCTGCATAACACTGGCCCAAGATGAAATAAAACACAGGGCTGGCTATAGGCCCATGTAGCTACCTACAGCCACCTGGTCCTTGATAAACATGACAAGAATACACGTTGAGGGAAAGACTGTTCTCTTCACTAACTAGTGCTGCAGAGCCACATGCAGAAGAATGAAACTAGACCCTTTCTCTTGCCCTATACAAATCTCAACTCCGAATGGACCAAAAGCCTAAATGTAAGACCCAAAACTGGGAAAGTGGTAGAGAAAAAAAAAAAAAAAGCAAGGAACACAATTAAAGATGTAGGCATAGGCAAGAGCCCAGGAAATGAGGCCAACCATTGACAATGGACCCTCATGAAATTAAAAAGCAACTGAACAGCAAAGGAAACAGTTAACTGGGTGAGGAAACAGAATAGGAGGAAAGTATTTGCCAGCAATATATCTTGACTGGGGATTAAGATTAGAAAATATAAAGAACGAAACAAAAAAGCAGTCAAGCAAGCTAATCAATATGTGAAAATAAAGTGAACGGAACCACAGTGAACAATTAACATACAAAAAAAAAAAGAAAAGTTCAACTCCACTA